>NW_026652284.1:26035931-26274422 GCF_009828535.3 Hylobates moloch
ATAAACGCGTAATAGATTGCTAAGATTTTGTAGTTTTTCCCATTTTTCTAATTACTCGATGTACAACCACATAGACTATTTTTCTTTAGCATAGTTACCTGTTTGGCTGCAATTTCTTCATCTCGTCCATCTCCAATCACCACATATGTGACTTTCTTTCCAAACCTTGACACAATTCTCTCAAAGCAGCTCTCCTTACCTGATGAGAAAAAGAAATTTCCTGTTAGAATACTCTTCTCTTCTTTTCAAAACCAAAGAGGGCTGCTGCTAGGTTCACCTGCCTGTGCTTAGGTGGACTAAGTGACAGCCCATGTACTTTGCTTGCTCGGGAGTAGGGATGGGAGCTAGAGATCCAGTAGACCCTCTGCCCAAAGAATGTGAAGTTGTGGCATTAAAACAACTTGGCCGGGCACGGTGGCTCACGCCTGTAATCCCAACACTTTGGGAGACCGAGGTGGGCAGATCACCTGAGGTTGGGAGTTCGAGACCAGCCTGACCAACATGGAGAAACCCCGTCTCTACTAAAAAACAAAATTAGCTGGGCGTGGTGGTGCATGCCTGTAATCCCAGCTACTGGGGAGGCTGAGGCAGGAGAATCACTTGAACCCGGGAGGCAGAGGTTGCAGTGAGCCGAGATCATGCCATCGCACTCCAGCCTGGGCAACAAGAGCGAACTGTCTCAAAAAAAAAAAAACAAAAAACAAAAAACAACTTATTTTAACCTTCACGTTGAGGGTGAAGTCCCTAAGATCTTAGTGTGAGGGAATCTCTATAAATGGGAGAGATTAATAGGTTTAGTGACTTGCCCCTAGATGACAAACAAGCAAGTAGCTAGAACTTGGGGCCCCTGACTGCAGATCTAGGCTCTGGTCATTGTGCCGTAATGAACGAATGATTTTTGGGGTGAAATGTTTTAGGGTAGAAAAGAGAAGTGAAAACACAAGGCCCTGATTTCTTGTTAGAAACAATAACAAACAAAAAGCCATTTTCCTCCAATTCTTCATTTCCCAGAAACAGTCCTGAGTATAGGCCTTTCAGTATAGGCCTTTCTGACAGTCCTGAGTACAGGTCTTTCAGTGAGAGAACAGCCCCAGAATAGAACTGAGAACAGTGACCAATAAATATGGTAGCAACATTTGTCATATCTGGAACCTCCTTACTTACTATACCTTGTCATTGTAACCAAGATACTGCATCACTGAAATTGACCTTGGGAAATGGGTGATTTAAATCCATTTCTCAGAACTGCAGACAGTTCTGAGAAACATGGCAGTGTATCAAAACTCAAATCCCATCTGCAACCAACACCTAAAACATGCACAGATCATACTGCTGTGGGAAAGATACTTTATTTGTATAAATAAAAGGAAGCTATATCCCTTGCTCTTTTTTTTTTTTTTTTTTTTTTGAGACGGAGTGTCGCTCTGTCACCCAGGCTGGAGTGCAGTGGCGCGATCTCGGCTCACTGCAAGCTCCGCCTCCCGGGCTCACGCCATTCTCCTGCCTCAGCCTCTCCGAGTAGCTGGGACTACAGGCGCCCGCCACCACGCCCGGCTAATTTTTTGTATTTTTAGTAGAGACGGGGAATCACTGTGTTAGCCAGGATGGTCTCCATCTCCTGACCTCGTGATCCGCCTGCCTCGGCCTCCCAAA
The DNA here is from genome assembly GCF_009828535.3 of Hylobates moloch. Classification (NCBI taxonomy): domain Eukaryota; kingdom Metazoa; phylum Chordata; class Mammalia; order Primates; family Hylobatidae; genus Hylobates; species Hylobates moloch. The sequence continues at coordinate 26,037,585 of NW_026652284.1, forward strand.
GTGCTGGGATTACAAGCATGAGCCACCGCGCCCGGCCTCCCTTGCTCTTTTTATCTCCCTGCTTCTGCCACCTTTTTCAGTTAAACAAGGTCCTAACTTTGGCTTTCTTCTTCATCCTGCTCTATTAACCTTCTTGTTCTTTCCCCTTGCCCAATAGAGTGACTTTGTACCAGGGTTCCTGTGTAAATAAGATAAAGCTGCCTCTTCCTCAAGACACTTGACTGCCATCTGCTGGAAAATCACTGTAATATATAAATACACAAATCTAAGATAACATAATTGGCCAAACTTATACTTCCATACTGAGAAGTCCTACTTGGCACAGAAGTTGTGCAGATATGTAACTGCAAATCTTTGACATCCTTAACCCAGTGGCACTTCAAAACAGATGGACCAGTCAACTGGACCAGACACTAGTTCACTCTGGACTCAGCTGGCCACTTACAATATAAGGCTTGGCTTAGGTGCACTTGGGCCTCTTTTAGTGCTAATATTTTACAGTAGAATTGTCATGCCTTACATTCATATGAGGGATTCAATCAATGTTTGCTGAGTAAATTCATATTAATTTCACAAATGATTCAATGGAGGACTGTAGTCCAGGTCTTATGACTCAATTCAGTTCAAACATTAAACCATTCAACTAATAATAAATTCTTACTATGTTCAAGGTGTTGAATAGTTCTTTAATTCTATTTCACCCATTACAGCTTTACAAACTAAGCCAACCTCCACCAGATGCACAGTCTACTATGATCTGTCTGTAGCAAAAAACTCTTTTAAGTGAGTCAGATTTGACTTTCTTGTAAGACTCAACAAAGGCAGTAACTCATATTTTGAGGATAAGAACACAGATATTTTCATTGTCCTGGCATGCAATGATCAAGGATGAAATATACTTTGTAATGTCTCCTTTAAAAGGATTAAGAGGCCAAGAGAGTTATTAACAGCTCAAAGTAAAGAAGCAGCTCCATGAAAACAGGACGCACTCCAATACAGTTGGTAAAATACTTCCATTTCTGGATATGAGCTTTCCTGTTCAGGAGGATGAGGCCAATGATTAATCAGTTTACCAAATGTCAAGCAATTGAAGCTGGTGAACTGTAAGATCAGCCAAGTCTTTGGAGAATATTAGTCCCTGAGTTTTCTCTATTAAAATATTTCTGGCCAGGAGCAGTGGCTCATGTCTGCAATCCCAGGAACTTTGGGAGGCCTAAGGCAGGAGGATCACTGGAGCACAGGAGTTTGAGATTAGCTTGGACAACACAGTGGGACCTTTTCCCTACAAAAAAATTAAAAAATCAGCTGGGTATGGTGGTGGAACATGCCTGAAGTCCTGGCTACTCAGGAGGCTGATGTGGGTGGATCACTTGAGTGTGGGAAGGTTAAGGTTGCAATGGGCTATGATCATGCCACTGCACTCCAGCCTAGGTACCAGAGTGAGACCCTGTCTCAAGAAAACCCCCCAAAACAAAAAAAAAACTTCTGACATTTTCAGAAATTATTTTAAGAATTCTCTTTAATGTCCCCAAATCACAGAATGGCCATTAAGAGAACCATATTTTGCTATCATTTCAGACGAAGTGAAAAAGTATTTCTTCTCCGTGCTCCCATTTCACAGTTCTGTGAAGAAAAGGCTCAAGCCTCCCACTGTGGTTACCATAGCACCAGATCCCACTGCAGCTTTGCAAATGAGCTCTGGATGAGCTGAGACTGAGGAAAAATACCAAATAAGCACACTTACTGACAGAGGGAATGAGATAATTTCCATTAGCCTGATGAGCCTGCGGGTGCCAGGTCTCAGTATAATAAGCACTACAGAAAATCTGTCCTTCAGATGTGGGAGACTCTGAGTGCTCTGGGTTCCTATGATATACATAAAGCAACCGGCAGCAGGAACAATATCTGAAGGGAGCGCTTTCATATATGTTCCCTTCCACCCAATCCCTTGTAAATGAAATAATTCAACCATACAAAAAAGCATGGAGAATTACCAGCCTTGACAACAAAGTGAGACCCCATTTCCACAAAAAATAGGAAAAGTTAGGCATGGTGGTGTGCACCTATAGTCCCAAGCTACTCGAAAAGCTGAGGTGGGAGGGTTGCTTGAGCCAGGGAGGTCGAGGCTGTAGTGAGTCGTGATCACTGAACTCTAGCCTGGTGAGACCGTCTTAAAAAAAAAAAAAAAAAGAAAAAGAAAAAAATGCCTACCACCAGCGAAGCTTTGTAAAATCTTAACACTTCATAGTTACTGTATTTATTTACTTATTTATGAGACAAAGTCTTGCTATGCCATCCAGGCTGAAGTACAGTGGCACAGTGATAGCTCACTGCAGCCTCGAACTTGTGGGCTGAAGTGCTCCTCCCACCTTAGCCTCCCGAGTACCTAGGATTGTAGGTACAAGCCATCACACCTGGCTAATTTTTTTTTTTTTTTTTTGAGACAGAGTCTTGCTCTGTTGCCCAGACTGGAGTGCAGTGGCGTGATCTTGGCTCACTGCAACCTCCGCCTCCCGGGTGCAAGCGATTCTCGTGCCTCAGCCTCCCAAGCAGCTGGGACTACAGGTGCCCGCCACCATGCTCGGCTAATTTTAGTAGAGACTGGGTTTCACCGTGATGCCCAGGGTGGTCTTGAACTCCTGAGCTCAGGCAATCCACCCGCCTCGGCCTCCCAAAGTGCTAGGATTACGGGCATGAGGCACAGCTCCTGGCCACACCTGGCTAATTAAAAAAAATTTTTTTGTAAAGATGGGGTCTGACTATGTTGTCCAGGCTGGTCTCAAACTCCTGGTCTCAAGTGATTCTCCCACCTCAGCCACCCAAAACCCTGGGATTACAGGCGTGAGCCACTCCACCTGACCCTTATAGTTGCTCTAGATTTAAAAAAAAAAAAATCAAGACATTACAGAACAAAACTTTTCAAGTACCCCTAAAATGTAAATATTTTAAATCTTTATATAGATATTACGTACTGTACCTTTATCTGTCTGCAATGTTTTTTGTTCATCAGTTTTTCTTTTTTTCTGAGGCACAGTCTTGCTCTGTTGTCCAGGCTGGAGTGCAGTGGTGCGACCTTGGCTCACTATAATCTCCGCCTCCTGGGTTCAAGCGATTCTCCTGCCTCAGGCCCCCGAGGAGCTGGGATTACAGGGGCACACCACCATGCCTAGCTAATTTTTGTATTTTTAGCAGAGATGGGGTTTCACCACGTTGGCCAGGCAGGTGATCCACTCACCTTGTCCTCCCAAAGTGCTGGGATTACAGGTGTGAGCCATCGTGCCCGGCCTATTGTTTTTAAGATTAATCCTTATAAGTATATGTAATTTTACTTAATCCACTTTTAACTGCAATATAGCATTCGGTTGTTTGAATACATCTATCAATTTTCTGTTCATGGACAGGTTTACAGACCAATTATTTTCTTTTTTTTTTTTTTTTTTTGAGACAGAGTCTTGCTCTGTCTCCCAGGCGGGAGTGCAATGGCGCGATCTCAGCTCACTGCAAGCTCCGCCTCCCGGGTTCATGCCATTCTCCTGCCTCAGCCTCCCGAGTAGCTGGGACTACAGGCGCCCGCCAACACGTCCGGCTAATTTTTTGTATTTTTAGTAGAGATAGGGTTTCACTGTGTTAGCCAGGATGGTCTCGATCTCCTGACCTCGTGATCCGCCCGCCTCGGCCTCCCAAAGTGCTGGGATTACAGGCTTGAGCCACCGCGCCCGGCCCAGACCAATTATTTTCTATGATGAACAAGTGTGCATCAAAAAAATCCTTGTACATGTCTCCTTGTGCATGTAAGAATTACTCAAAGGTAGAGGTTAGCAAACTTTTTCTGTAAAGAGCCAGACAGTATACAGTATATATTTCAGGCTTTGCAGGCCCTATGGTCTCTGTTGCAACTATTCAGCTCTGCTACTATAGTGTGAAGGCAGTTGTATAAATAAGTGGGCATGGTTTCAATAAAAACTTACACAAACAGCCAGAGGGTAGGGTTTAGCCCATGGACTGTAATTTACAGACCCCTGCTCTGAAGTATATATATATCTTAAAAGTGGAGTTGCATGATCATAGGGTTATGTACACCTCAAACTTCATTAGACATTAACGTTCTCCAAAGCAGGTTATACCCATTTTCAATCCCACTTGCAGAGGCAGAGTTCCCATTACATTGTTAGATTTAAGTTTTTGTCTATCTGATGGTTGGAAAATGTACCACATTTAAATTTGCATTTCCTTGATTTGCAGTTCCTTAATTTGTGAGGTTAAGGACTTATTCATATATTTACTGACAGTTTTGTTTTCCTTTTCGGCAAACTGGTTGTTTCAAGGTTTTTGCCTATTTTTCTATATTCAAAATTGTCTCTTGCTTACTGATTTGCAGGAATTCTTTATAGATTCTGCATTCTTTTTCTTTTGAGATGGAGTTTCACTCTTGTTGCCCAGGCTGGAGTGCAATGGCGCAATCTTGGCTCACTGCAACCTCTGCCTCCCCTGTTCAAGTGATTCTCCTGCCTCAGCCTCCCCAGTAGCTGGGATTACAGGCGTGTGCCACCACACCCAGCTAATTTTGTATTTTTAGTAGAGACGGGGTTTCACCATGTTGGTCAGGCTGCTCTCGAACTCCTGACCTCAGGTGATCCACCCACCTCGGCCTCCCAAAGTGCCAGGATTATAGGCATGAGCCACTGAGCCTGGCAGTTCTTTATAGATTCTGTATTCTAACTGCCAATTAAATGTGTTGTAAATACCTTCTCCCAAAATGTGGGCTTGTCTTGTTACCTTTTTTCAAGAGACAAGGTCTCCTTTTGTTGCCCAGGCTAAAGTGCAGTGCAGTGGCACAGTCACAGCTCACTGCGGCCTCCTTGAACTCTTGGGTTCAAGTGATCCTCCCGCCTTAGCCTCTTGAGTAGCTGAGATCACAGGCACTCGCCACCACCCCTGGCTAATTTTTATTTTTATTTTTGTAGAGATGGGGCCTCACTATGTTACCCAGGATGGTCTTGAACTCCTGGCCTCAAGTGATGCCTTAGCCTCCCCAAAGTGCTGGAATTAAAGGCATGAGCCACTGTGCCCAGCCTGTCACTTTATGTTATACTTAACTGTATGTAAAATTAAAAGTTCCATGCAATCAATGGTCTTTTTTTTTTTGCTTTTTATACTATCTGTTGATTCTTAAGAGGCCCATCCTCACCTTAAGATCATACAGATACTCTTCTATATTTTCTCCTAAAAATTAAAAAACATACCTTTCATGGTAAGTTTTTAATCTACCTGTAATTTATTTTTGCATATAACATAAAGAAGGAAAACAATTCTGCCTTTTTTTCTATGTGGATAATCCAATTATCTTAGCACCACTGATTGCAGGTAAGTTCCATGAGGACACAGGACTTTTGTCACTGCTGTATTCCTAGTGCCTTGGCATTGCCTAGTACACAATAGGCACCATTGTTATTTTTCCTCATCTAGTGGATCATTTCCATCTGCATATAAAATAGATATAATTTCTCTTATGAATCTTATAAATCCTCTTAAGTCCATGTACCTCTAGAGCCACTACTTCATTTTTCTGTTCCTCTCCAAACAAACCTCCTCTAAAGAGCTGTATAGTTCCCTTCTCCAACTCTCCTTCCATTCTCTCTCATTTACTAAGTTAGTAAAAATATTAGAACAGGTCTAATAAAAATATCGTTAGACCAGTTCTATAAAATTTCAATTCTCTCTTAAACTACTTCCAATTAGGGTTTAATCCCTATTCAAACTGCATGTCAAAGCTATTAATGACCTTCATGTATCTAAAAACAATCTTCAATTCAATTCTCAAGTCTTTTTTTTGAGACAGGGTCTCACTGTGTTGCCCAGACTGGAGTACAGTGGCATAATCACGGCTCACTGCAGCTTTGACCACCTGGGCTCAAGCAATTGTCCCACCTCAGCCTCCCAAGTAGCTGGGACTATAGACATGCACCACCACTCCCAGCTAATTAAAAAACAAAAAACAAAAACAAAAACAACTATGTAGCCCAGGCTGGTCTTGAACCCCTGGGCTCAAGCAATCCTTCTGCCTCAGCCTCTCAAAGTGCTGGGATTACAGGCGTGAACCACTGTACCTGGCCCTTGGGTCTCATTTGACCCATCAACAACATTAGAAGGAGTTGATCACTCTTCCTTCATTCTTTCTCGTTCTCCTCCTGCCTCACAGGTCAGTCTTCCTGACACCTTTTGCTGGTTCTTCCTCATGATCCAAACATTAGAGGACCCCAGGGCGTAGCTCTTAGACCTCTAGTCTTCTCTATCTGTACTCACTTTTTTTGTTGTTGTTGAGGTGGAGTCTCACTCTGTCACCCAGGCTGGAGTGCAGTGGCGCCATCCCAGCTTACCGCAACCTCCGCCTCCCAGGTTCAAGCGATGCTCCTGCCTCAGCCGCCCGAGTAAGTGTGATTACAGGCGCCTGCCACCAAGCCCAGCTAATTTTTGTATTTTTAATAGGGGGTTTCACCATGTTGACTAGGCTGGTCTCGAACTCCTGGCCACAAGTAATCAGCCCACCTTGGCCTCCCAAAAGTGCTGAGATTACAGGCGTGAGCCACCACACTTGGCCTGTACTCACTTCTAAGATCTCATTTTACTTGAGAAAACTGAGGCTCAGGAAAGAAGATAATCTGCCTAAGATGAGAACTAAAGTAGGGAGGCCAGGACTTAAATCCTTGTCCTTGATGTTTATTTTCTTTTTCCTTTAAAAAAAAAAAAAGCTGGAAAATATGCATAACATGAAATTCACTAATCTTTAAAACAAAAAATTTTGGCGAGGTGCAGTGGCTCATGCCTGTAATCCCAGCACTTTGGGAAACTGAGGCAGATTGATCACCTGAGGTCAGGAGTTCGAGACCAACCTGACCAACATGGTGAAACCCCATCTCTACTAAAAATGTAAAATTAGCCAGGCATGGTGGTGCATGCCTGTAATCCCAGCTACTTGGGAGGCTGAGGCAAGAGAATCGCTTGAACCTGGGAGGCAGAAGTTGCGGTGAGCCAAGATCGCACCATTGCACTTTTTTTTTGCCTGAGCAAAAAGAGCGAAACTCCAACTCAAAAAAAAGTAACATAAAATTTACTCTTAACATTTTTTTTTTTTTTTGAGACAGAGTCTCACTCTGTTGCCCAGGCTGGAGTGCAGTAGCGTGATCTCGGCTCACTGCAACCTCCACCTCCCAGGCTCAAGCAATTCTCCTGCCTCAGCCTCCCAAGTAGGTGCGATTACAGGCTCACGCCACCATGCCCAACTAATTTTGTATTTTTAGTAGAGACAGAGTTTCACCACTGTGGCCAGGCTGGTCTTGAACTCCTGACCTCAAGTGATCTGCCTGCCTCAGCCTCCCAAAGTGCTGGGATTACAGGCGTGAGCCACTGCGCCTGGCTTCTCTTAACAATTATTATTATTATTATTATTTTGAGACGGACTCTCACTCTGTCACCCAGGCTGGAGTGCAGTGGCGCAATCTCGGCTCACTGCAACCTCCGCCTCTCAGGTTCAAGGGATTCTCCTGCCTCAACCTCCTGAGTAGCTAGGACTATAGGCATGTGCCACCATGCCCGGCTAATTTTTTGTATTTTTAGTAGAGATGGGGTTTCACCGTGTGAGCCAGGATAGTCTCGATCTCCTGACCTTGTGATCCACCCACCTGAGCCTCCCAAAGTGCTGGGATTACAGGTGTGAGCCACTGTACCCAGCCTCAACAATTTTTAAGTGTAAAGTTCTGTCATGTTAACTATTGCATAAAAGATGTCTGGAACCTTTTCATTTTGCATGGCTGCAACTCTATATCTGTTGAATAACTCCCATTTCCCTTCCCCTCCAGCCTCTGGCAATTATCATTCTACTTTCAGTTCTATGCATGTGATTACTTTAGAAGCCTCATATAAATTGAATCATAAAGTATTTGTCTTTTTGTGATTGTCTTATTTTCACTTTCATTTAGCATGTCTTCAAGGTTCATCCATGATGTAGCCTGTGACAGAATTTCCTTCCTTTTTAAGGCCCAATAATACTTCACTGTACGTGTATACCACATTTTGTTTATCCATTCATCCACATTTGACATTTGAGCTGCTTCTAAGCTCTGAACTATTGTCAATAATGCTGCTATAAAAATGAGTGTGCAGATATCTCTTTGAGACTCTGCTTTTGGATATTTGGACATATTTCAAGAATCTGAGACCTAATTCTCTCAGATATTTACCCAGAAGATTACCCAGGCTGAACTCAAACTCCTGGGCTCAAGGGATCCTCCTGACTCAGTCTCCCAAATACCTGGGACTACAGGTATGCACCACCGTGTCTATCAACAGTTGCATCATTTTACAATCTTACCAACAGTGCACAAAGGTTCCAATTTCTCCACATCCTTGTCAATACCTTTTATTTATTTATTTGGAGACGGAGTCTCGCTCTGTCACCCAGGCTGGAGTGCAGTGGCGCAATCTTGCCTTAATGCAAGCTCCGCCTCCAGGGTTCACGCCATTCTCCTGCCTCAGCCTCCCGAGTAGCTGGGACTACAGGTGCCTGCCACCACACCCAGCTAAACTTTGGCCAATACCTGTTATTTTATTTAAGACATAGGGTCTCATTCTGTCACCCAGTTTATAGCACAGTGGCAAGATCACGTAGCTCACTGCAGCATTGAACTTCTGGCTCAAGTGACCCTCCCACCTTAACCTTCCACATAGTTAGGACTACAGCTGCGTGCCACCACACCCAGCTAATTAAAAAAAACTTTTTTGTAGAGACGGAGGTCTGCCATGTGGCTCAGGCTGGTGTTGAACTCCTGGCCTCAAGTGATCCTCCCGTCTCAGCCTCCCAAAGTGGTGGTAATACAGGTATGATTCATCTTGTCTGGCCACCATTTTTAGGTATACAGTTTAGAGCCTGATTTTTAATCTAGTGCTTTTTCTATTATACTACATACTCTCTGTGAAAAAGAGAAACTTGAAATGAGGCAAAAATAGATTTCTAAGCTAGATATTATGTTCTTTCAAATATTATCAAAGAGCATGCTTATGTAACTTACTAGCTGTGAGAACTTGAGCAAGCTATATAACTACTAAGCCTCAACTGCATTACTGAAAACATTAGAAGACTGTTGAGGATTATAGGTATTACAAATAAAGTGTCTAACAGAGGGGCTAGAAAATAATAGGTGCATCATGAGTAGAAAGTTTTATTGCAAGGCCAGTGACAAGAAACAGCATAGAAACCATACCAATTTTGGTAGCACTATAGATGTTCTCAATAGGAAATATTTCTCCTAGTCCATATAAGAGAACCTTGGCCAGGGCTGGAACCAGCTGGGTGGTAGTGATCAGAACATTCACACAATTCTTTCTATAAGGGAGTAAAAGGGAAAAGAAAAGGTGAAACTAAACCAACCTGGGAGCAAGAATTCATATGTGCCAACTCTTTAGAATTTAATTATTAAAAATTAACTTTAAGGGACCTGGTATTATACTGTTCAGGGCCAATGTTCAGCTACTACTCATTATTTCATGTTCATGTACACGCCTTCATATTAAAGGGCAGAGATTCTACTCATTTTTGTATCTTAGTGGACACAGAGCAACAACTTAGTTCTTGCCTTATTTCCCCTCTGACCATTCTAGTCACAAGTACTTGATAAATAACCACCAACCCATGTCACTGATACCATATTTTAGAAAACAAACAAACAACAAAAAGCTCTGAGCTGTACTCTTTCATCTGAATGCAAGTCAGTCCATAAATGAGATATGATTTGTGTTTGCTTTGCTCTTCACACAATAGCAACATAGATTCTAGAATACACACTAATTTTACATGTCCTTTACCTTCACCGGATATCCACTCCTTGGTGTCAGTTTTACTGTTTACTATGTTGTGGATCTGGAATTCCTGCTTTGAGGGAGGGAGCAATAGGGTATTGATGGAGACACAGACTGGTGCATTTATTTCCCAGTCTAAGCGTCATGTTGAAATCTCCTTAATCTGCTTAATGTACCCTTTTTCTTTTGAATCTTGCCTTCTTTGGTGGGTTTGGATACATTTCTTGGAGCTTCCTGTACCTAGGATATTTGTAATACATCTCCTCCATGTATTCTTTGATGTCACCAGGTCCAACTTCTGGACAAAAGATTATGGGTTACTGAGTTTTAATTTCGTGAGCAAAAAGTAAGGAGAAAGAAAAAGGATTTCATATATAAATATTCTCTTAAAACTAGAAGGCGTGCTGTTAACAAAAAATGATCTTGCTTCTCACCTAACACAAATACTTCCGTACATCATTTAAACTCCTCTCTACCCCTATCCCAAACCCTGTTTTAGAGAATGGCTTATCCTAAACTGGAGTAGAAGAATATGTCTCTGAGAGGATGAGACCTAAAAGAACCATTTCCATACCTGGACTGGATGAGAAGTAAGGACTTTAATGCAGTTCCTAGCCAGGAATCTGTTAAAACTTCAATTTCTGCTCTCAATCTCTGCAGTGCTTCCTTCCTCTGGGGACTGAGGAGACCTTTAGGAGTAAAAGCAGACACATTTATCATTTGACAACATATATTTGCTGATACTGAGAAAGCAACTTCTAAATTCAATTTAAAAAGTGTGAGTCACTGAAATATTCTACTATGTGTGTGTGTGTGTGTGTGTGTGTGTATATGTATGTATTTTTTTCCCATGAACACATATGCTTTATTGAATTCCATTGTAGACAGGTGAATATAAACTGCTGTATATAGGGGTGGGGTCAAAAGGGCAGGACCAACAGCCCCAGGGTGGAGGGTCAGCAGTGGAGTACATGGATTCTGCCACTGGCCTTGGAGATCCTTTATCTTCTAAGAAATTGCTTGGAAGATTATCACTGAGCTAGTGGTGAAAAGCATGATGAGTGCGATGACCACAGGGATGTCGAGGAACAGGGTACAGATGTTCAAGCACTTGGTGGTGGAGGCATAGGCCTGGGCCCCGGTCACATCACCCACTATCTTCCTGTCCCTAGACTTCATGCAGTACACTAATGCTATGAAGCCCAGGAAGCACTAGTTTATGAAGAGCATTTTAAACAGGGTTTGGGCATGGAGGTCTCGCTGCAGATGTGGATCACAGAGGACATCAAGGGAGCAGAGCTATGGGGTGCCCCTAGCACAGCAACCTCGTGTTTCTCTTTGAACATCTCCTAATTTGGCGGGAGGCCAGTGTTGGCATGAGTGAACAAGGATTTGGAAGTGTGGTTCTTGGTGTCAAGATAAGACCAGTTGTCTTTTCTTCTTTTTTTTTTTTTGAGATGGAGTCTTGCTCTGTCGCCCAGGCTGGAGTGTAGTGGTGCAATCTCAGCTTACTGCAACCTCCGCCTCCCAGGTTCAAGCAATTCTCTGCTTCAGCCTCCTGAGTAGCTGGGATTACAGGTGGCCGCCACCACGCCCAGCTAATTTTTGTATTTTTAGTAGAGACGGGGTTTCATCATATTGGCCAGGCTGGTCTTGAACTCTTGATCTCATGATCCACCCACCTCGGCCTCCCAAACTGCTGGGATTACAGGTGTGAGCCACCGTGCCTGGCATTTTTTTTTTTTTTTAATTTCTCTTCTTGGAGAAACCTTAGAGTAGTGCTACCCAGAATGCCATTACTTTCTTTATCAGAGTGTTCTGGGGATGTTCAGGCAAAAATAAATTTCTAGAAAAGTGTTGTCACAGGGACACAATAACAACAATGAAATCAGCTGACAGAAATAATTAAGATTCTGGTGCAAGCTCCTTCTTTCATCACCAACCAATAGCATATCTTTTGCAGACTGGTCGACCACACTTTGAATTGCACTGCTTAGAATACGACATCAAGAACCAAAGTGCGAAAAATTAGTGTTACAGCTAGAAGAGTCCTCAGCATTTCTAATCTCTCTGTAAAGAAACCAAACTCAACGAAAACAAGGACCCTAAGATTACACAGTAAGTTTGCAGCTTTTGGTCTTAAGAAGTCTTTCCATTACTCCACAGAACTTCCATGGTGACTACATGTCCACTTGCTTCAGAACATGTTGACATGAAATTCCAGGTTAATGACTAATTCTCCATACTGTACTTCTGAAACAACTCCAACTGATAAGACACTAAAACACTACCCAAGACTAGATATCTAAGCACAAAAGAGAGCTCATATGATGGGAGCCTGCTCTCAAGACATTTCAGTTAAAATATTCAAACAGTCAATCTGGATCTGAATTTTCTATAGTGAAGGCTAAAAAAAAAATCCTGTATTCTATTAGTAATACTCCACAAAAGCAGATGGCATTTTTGTGAGGAGGAGAACTGGAGTATAATTTGTTTTCAGATTGATGGTTCCACAATGTAAGTCTAGAATTAGATGACTCTTAACATTTTGGATAAAACAAAACGACAACAAAACTAGTACCTATATATGATATACTCAACTAATACATGATGTGGCGCTTTCATCAATTCATATTGTACAAAACATACAGCTGGCCATTAATTTTAATCTATTCTCCAAAGTAGGCTCAGAGGATTCTCACACAAGGTTACATCACTTTGTTCAGGAAACCAGGTCCAGGCATTGGGCAGGGAAAAGATGAAGAGACTCAGGCTGTATATGAAAACTAGCAAAAAGAAAGGCTAATGTTTGTGAGAAAGAAAATGCAAAAAGACTTAGAGTTACCAAAATAAAAAATACTGGCTTTGAATCATGAGAAGAAATAAGCAATAAAAAGGGGAATCTGAAAAAGGTAAATTAGATTCCTGAAGTCTGGAAGCCCACGATTTTTATCTGGTATTAGAGAGCTGTAACCGAAATGAACCAAATTGATCTTTAAAGTCTTGTTCCTACTTTCTGCACCACATTGTAAGGCAGCATAGTATAGTACAAGGGCTCTTGACCTTGAGTAAAATACCTCTAGGCCAGCCGTCCTCAACCTTTTCAGCACCAGGGACCAGTTTCATAGAGGACAGTTTTTTCATGGACCTGGGTGGGGGGCGGGAGGTTTCAAGATGAAATTGTTCCACCTCAGATCATCAGGCATTAGTTAGATTTTCATAAGGAACATGCAACTAGATCCCTTGCATATGCAGTTCACAATAGGGTTTGTACTCCTATGAGAATCTAATGCGCCACTGATCTGACAGGAGGTGGAGCTCAGGCAGTAATACTCACTTGCCGGCCACCTCACCTCCTGCTATGTGGCTGTGCTGCCTGGTTGCTAACAGGCCGCTGACTGGTACCAGTCTGAGGCCTGGGAACTGGGGACCCCTGCTCTAGGCAGGCTATGTAATCCCTGAATCTTCGAGCAACATTTTGTATGTATTTGTATCTTTGAGGGTGATGGTTTACAGTTTTAAATATTTTCTCAAAAGGGTACCTCACTAAAAAAAGGAGCTGCATGAAAGTGCACTGGACCAAAAAGTTAGGGAATGTGAATTTCAAACATGGTATGGTTACAAATTTGCAATGTGACCATGAATAAGCTGCCCCCACTACCCCTATGATGGACATCACTTTTCTCAACTGCAAAATGAGGAATTCAGATTAGACTTCTGTCTCTTTTAATTCAAACAATCTATGATTAATTCTAAATAACAGAATTCTTGGCATAGTGGCATCTGGCATTTGAAATATTTCTGGTCAGAAAGAATTTCCAAGATCCTTCAAATCACAACACATTGATACTGCCAACGTACAATCCTGGACCTAGATTTCCATCCGTGAAAAGTTACTAGCTAGTTCTCCTTGACTTGTCCTGATAGTTATATAAACCAGCCAAAAAAATATGTGGCACCCTATTAACTAGCATTGACAGTAGTTGTGATACAGGTCATCAAACATAATCTACAGAACATGTTTCCTTTAAAAAGGCATTTGTCCAAAGAGAACAAGAGAACTTTCCAAAATTATGCTTAGAGAAGCCCGTTAGAAATACAGAGCTTCCTCCCAAAAGGTTTCAACCAAACCTCTATTTTTTTAAATACAGAGTTTAACATGTTACTGTGGCATAATTTATAAGCAGTTATCATGGGGAATCTAAGGAATCCCTGGAAAGGAGGAAACCAGGAAGAAACAGAGAATCAGACTGGTTATATGCCACACTTACCACCCACGTTGCTTTTATGCTTATCATAGATTTCTCTCACTTTCCGGTAGCGGAAAGCTAGTTTCCTCATCCAGTCCACACCTCCCTGAACACCCACAGATGAACCATGGCTGCCACTACCTCCTGAGCCACTGAAACCATCTGTTGAGAAACTGTAGTTGCTGCAAGGAGAGAAGATAATAAAAATTAAAATTTATACAGCATAAACTTTTTGTTTGAGTGCTATTTGGTTGGGTTCTTGGTATTTGATAAATAAGGCCAATGGCTTTAAGGATCTTCTTCCTTAATCTCTGTATGTCAGAGTCTATCTTTCATTAGTTCTCTATCTCACACTTATTACTTCTATCAAAGAAAGGATTGAAATGAGAGAGGGAATGAAAGGTAGAAACAATTCAAGCACCAGCATTCCTTAGAGGTTGACTTGGGATAAGGCATCTTTTTCACTAATGACAGAAAATAACCACACAGTGAAAAAAGCAGAATATAAAATTTTGTGAGTACACATACACGCGCAGTGATTACAACTATGTAAAAAGGAGAAACATGAAAAAATAATGAAAGGAAATAGCCTAAAATGCTAACAATGGTAAGATAATGGCAGATATTTCCTTAAGTGATCTGCTGGCTGGTTTATGTTCATAGGTCACTGTGGTAGCTTCAAAATAAGTCCATAAATTCTTTGATATTCCTCTCTTCTAATTCTGCTCTCCTTGGGTATGGACTATACTTAAAATATAAATAGAAAGTGATAAAACTGATAGTGTTAGGCTTCAGAGACTAGGCTTCTTCTGCTCTCTCGGAACACTTGCTCTGGAAGAAGCCAGCTGTCACGTGAGAATACTCAAGCAGCCCCATGGAGAGGCATGTGTAATGAGGAACTAAAGCCTTCTGTCATCAGCCACATGTCAGAGATTGGAAACACATTCTCCAGCTCCAGTTAAGCTTTCAGATGATTAGAGCTCAAGCCAACATCTTGATTTCAACCCCAGAAACTCTAATTGAGAACTACCTCTGGGGCTGAATGCCTGTAATCCCAGCACTTTGGGAGGCCGAGGTGGGTGGATCGCCTGAGGTCAGGAGTTCCAGACCAGCCTGGCCAACATGGTGAAACCCTGTCTCTACTAAAAATACAAAAATTAGCTGGGTGTGGTGGCACAAGCTGTAGTCTACTCGGTAGACTGAGGAAGGAGAATCGCTTGGGATTGGAAGGCAGAGGTTGCAGTGAGCCAAGATCGCGCCATTGCACTTCAGCTTGTGGGGGGGGAAAGAACTACCCATGGTCAGGTGCAGTGGCTGGTGCCTGTAATTCCAACTATTTGGGAGGCTGAAATGGGAGGAGTGCTTGAGGCCAGGAGTTTGAGACCGGCCTGGGCAACATAGCAAGATCCCATCTCTAAGAAAAAAATTTTTTAATTAGTCAGGTATGGTGGTGTGTACCTGTTGTCCTAGCTACTTAGGAGGCTGAAGTGAGAGGACCACTTGAGCCCAGGCTATGATCACACCACTGCACCTTGGCCTGGGCAACAGAGCAGGCCCCATCTCTTTGGAAAAAAAAAAAAAAAAAAAGAACCACTTCTGTACACTTAAAAAATGATAAAGATGGTAAATTCTATATGTATATTTTACCTTGACAAAATAAAATTTGTAACAGTGAAAAAAATAAATTAATAATAGATTTTCTAGATTTAAAATCCATTAAGTAGGCTGGGTGTGGTGGCTCATGCCTATAATCCCAGCACTTTGGGAGGCCAAGGAGTGGGGATCACTTGGGTCCAGGAGTTCGAGACCAGCCTGGGCAACACAGGGAGACCCTGTCTCTAAAAAAAAAAATGGAAAAATTAGCTGGGTATGGTGGCATGCGCCTGTGGGCCCAGCTACTCAGAAGGCTGGGGTGGGAGGATCACTTGAGCCTGGGAGGTTGAAGCTACAGCAAGCTATGATCACAACACTGCACTCCAGCCTGGGTGCCACAGCGAGACCCTATCTTAAAAGGAGAAAAAAAAAAAAAAAAGACATTGAGTACAAGCCGGGTGTAGTGGCTCACACCTGTAATCCCAGCACTTTGAGGGGCTGAGGTGGGTGGATTGCTTAAGCTCAGGAGTTTGAGACAAGTGTGGGCAACATGGCATTCTTGTCTCTACTAAAAATACAAAAAATTAGCCAGGAGTGGTAGCATGCGCCTATGGTCCCAGCTATTTTGGGGGCTGAGGTGGGAGGATTGCTTGAGAGAGGCAGGGACACAGGTTACAATGAGCCCAGATGGTGCCATTGCACTCCAGCCAAAAATAAAAAATAAAAATAAACAAAGAAATTGAGTAAAGATGAATAAAATTAATAAATTAAAATAAAATAAAAAATATTAAGTATTTTTTAAAAAGAAAAAACTAGCTAGGTCACTTTTAAGTTCCTCACCTACAGAAGCTGTGAGAGGATAAATGTTTCATTGTTTGTTTGTTTTTTAAGACGGAGTCTTGCTCTGTCGCCCAGGTTGGAGTGCAGTGGCGTGATCTCGGCTCACTACAACCTCTGCCTCCCAGGTTCAAGCAATTCTCCGGCCCCAGCCTCCCGAGTAGCTGGGACTACAGGCGCATGCCACCACGCCCGGCTAATTTTTGTATTTTTAGTAGAGACGGGGTTTCACCATGTCAGCCAGGCTAGTCTCGAACTCCTGATCTCAAGTGATTGGCCCGCACTGGCCTCCTGAAGTGCTGGGATTACAGGCATAAGCCACTGTATCTGGCCATTTAACTGTTTTAAGGTACTAAACTTTGGAGTAATTTGTTGCATAACAACAGATAATACAATTATACAAACTAGGAAGGATTAATATTTCATAAGTAAAGATCTAAAAATGACTGAACAACTTGGTTCAATCAAAAGTTAAAATAGATCCCAATATGCTAAGAGTGAGATTCTGTGCTTAAGAAAATATAGCTGCTAAGACATGATAGGTAATTACTGGTGAGCCACACGTATAAGAGGAAAAAAAACAACAACTGGGGTTCAGAGCAGAATATAAACTCTTCAGACAAGACTTTTCCCTGAAAAGAACAGTAAAGTGTCATAAGAATTGTGCCCTCCATGACCATGTGACACCACAACATGTACAACTGGATGCTGCACCTGAAAGTGAAACCTTCCAACATTCTCAGCTCTACCTGACGAGGTCCTGATTAAGGTGGTATGTCCAGTTCTGCTCTGTATTTGAAAACTCGTGGATGGAACACTGAATTTTGGGGTAGTTACTGGGAAGAACATTTTACTTACAAAAAGGGATAAACATTCAAACAAACTAATATGAAAAGACGTGACAGGTTTTTTTCTTATAAGTCTTTAAGCTAGATAAATTTTTGGATCCTTCTTAGCTAAGGTTACTGGGCCAGAAGAAAGAGGAATGAGGAGGCTGAGCAAGCATTTTGCCACTGAGATCTCCTTGGTTTAGCTTTCACTATAATAAAATGTGGAAGACTACCTTACGGAGATGGCATCTCCCTGTGTTGTCCAGGCTGGTCTTGAACTCCAGGACTCAAGTGATCCTCCTGCCTTGTGCTTCGAAGATGCTGCAATTACAGGTGTGAGCCACCGTGCCTGGCTTGCTACCCATTCTTTAATGTTCTGCTTTAATGCTACTCCACTGAGAAGGCCTCTCCAATGTTGGCACTACCCACTCCCTATCCCCAACAGAATTCTTTCCTCTCGCGCTCCACGGCATTTTCTATTGTCACCTTCTCACGCTGTACATCATGGTTAACTACGTTTGTTTCTATGTCCTCTAACAGGTTGTGAGCTCTTTCAGAGATATATTCTATTTATCTTTGTTTTCCTCCAAACCTAGACAGACAGATCTTGCTCATAACAGGTGTACTGGTGTTCAAGAATCATTATGTTTATCACCTCAAGTCTTGGCCATTGTCATCAGAAGCCACATCTTCCACATGTACCTGGTCGCACTCCTGTTAAAAGACAAAACACACTACTTCAGTCCAGGGAGTAGAAGTGATATTACCATCATGACATACTATAAAAAGACCATATACAGTGGCAGGATAATGAAATGCCTTATGGAATCTCTTATGTGTGGGTGATCACTCTCACACTCCTTGCTGTCCAATTCCTATTAAGACCTGATTCACATCCCAGTCTTCATGAATTCTATAACTATCCCATCCCTTATTTCTACTCCTATCTCAATATTTCATTTCTGCAACAGCTCATGGTTATGAATAAGCACAAGCTCCCTTACACTTCAATGTCCTTGTGTCCTACACCAGACTGTAAGACCTATTACAATGCGGGTCTCTTGGGGCAGCAGCCCCATCCCACAGCTCCTTTGCATCTCTCTCATCTAGTCCAGTATCCTTATGTAGGTTGTGCCCAATAAATTTTTATAGACAAAACAGATGCTGGTAGAGTGTGGTATCAAAACCGAGAATGACTGAAATTTCTAACTTCAAAGTCAGGAGTTAGAAGAGGTCATCTAAGTCAATCTCCTCATGTTTTAAAAGTGAGGTGAAATGATTTTCTCAAAGTCATACAATTAATGAGTGGCAGAAAGAGACTAGAAATAACCCAGGTTTTCTGCTTCTTTTTTTCCCCCGCTTCTAATCCAAGGTTCTTTCCACCAAGCCCGTGCTACTACTGACATAAAATGCCGCCCACTGCCTAACTGATGGATGTACTCCTCTGATACCACTTAGGGTACCTGCATCAGAATCCTCTGGGGAAGTTTTTTAAAAATGCATATTCTTGGGTCCATCCCAGACCTACTTGAATCAGAATTTCTGAGAGTGAAGTCCTAGAATCTCCACTTTTAAGAAGCTCCCCAGGTGATTCTTATGCCCCCTAAAGTTGAGAAGCACTGACCTGGGGGGCAGGAACACATTCAGGTCAAATTCTTCACAGAACTTTCAGTTCCTGAGTGAGGACTATGTCTAGAAAATCATTACAAATACAATTGGCAATAATTATTGGCATGTAGTAGGTTTTCAATAAATGTTTGCTGAATAAAAACTATGATGTCCTAATTTATCAACATATGAAGTTGAGGGAAGATTAAAGCATTATGGAGTTTAGACAAAAGTACTGGAGCTCAGGGCACTATTAATTTATTGAAGAATTGTCTGTTGAGTAGAACAGACATTTATTTTAAAAGAGATGGGATTACTTTCTGTTGGCTGGGCGCAGGGGCTCATGCCGTTAATCCCAGTACTTTGGGTGGCCAAGGTGGGAGGATCACTTGAGCTCAGGAGTTTGAGACCAGCCTGGGCAATACAGTGAAACCCCATCTCTATTACTAAAAAAAAAAAAAAAAAAAAAAAAAAAAAAAAAAGATTAAAAAAATTATTACTTTGTGTTTATAAAATACTATCTTTTTATTTTTTATTTTTAAAGACAGAGTCTCTCTCTGCTGCCCAGGCTGGAGTGCAGTAGTGCAATCTTTGCTCACTGCAACCTTCCCCTCCCCTGCCTCAGCCTCCTGAGTAGCTGGGATTACAGGTGTGTGCCACCATGCCCGGCTAATTTTTGTATTTTTGGTAGAGATGGGGTTTCACCATGGTGCCCAGGCTGGTCTCAAACTCTTGACCTCAAGTGATCTGCCCACCTCGGCCTCCCAAAGTTTTGGGATTACAGGCATGAGCCACCACGCCCAGCCTATAAAATCCTATATTACTTTACTTTAAAATTTTCACTATTTTTAAAACTAGGTAAAATATGTAGTACACAGCTCAAAATTCAAAGGACATGAAGTGAAAAGTGTACTCCCTCCCACCTTTGTGTCCTGGCAACTCATCCCTCTCCATAGATGGTAACCACTGTTGGTAGTTTCCTGTGTAGGATGACTGCGTAACTGAGGCCCAGAATGGGAACATAACTTTCCCTATGTGAGATTCACATTCTGGTCTTCTGACTCCCTGTCCTGTGCTCCTTCTGCTACACCGTGTTCACCTCAAAGGTGAACTCAAATGTCAAAGCCAAAAAATTTCACCATGAAGCTCTTAGTGTTTCCTGGTTTTTCTGGCACCTAACTATAAAATTATTATGAATATCAAGGTTAACCTACATATGAACAACAAACATGTATAAAATATGATGGGTTAGAGTAACCATTTATAGATTCGACAAATCAGGAGACTATCCTTTAAGAATGTAAAACGGAAGAAAAGTCAAAATATAATTGAGAGTACAAATAATCAAACTCACTTTATATATATTATTTAATATCGATTATTAAGTTAGAATATTGGTTTATATGTCAGTGTTTTGCCTGATGGGTTGGCCTTTCCCCTAGTGCTAGATCACCTCCAAATAAACTAACAAAAATCAAATTTTTGAGCCAATAAAATTGAAGGTCAGAACCAAAACTGTGGTGACCCAACCACAAGTACTATTTCTCTAAGACTATGTATGTATGCCTTAGTGGCCAGCTGGTCTCTCCATATCCACCCTATCTAACCACGTATCTTCTAAATATAATAAGCAAAAGCTCTAAATAGTTACTGAATAAAATGTCTCACTGAAGCACAGAAACAATTTAAAATGCTTACCTCTAAGTCATTGAAAAAGAGATGAGTATCAGCCACTTCAAAAATCATTTCTTCCATTGTTAAACCTGAGCCAATCACTACTGTTGGGTCCTAGAAGACAGTAAGAAAAAATCACCTTGACTTGGTAGTCACAGTCCTAGTTCTAATCTTCAAATTTCAAAATTATTTTAGGTCAATGCCAAAACACACAAGCTCCCAACTGTGCTTCAAACTATCATTGATGCAATTTCATTCATAGTTATGAGAATCCAGGATTGTAAAATAGAGAAGATATGGACAGTTAAACATTTCAGGACTTTAGTTTCTAGAAATTAGTAGTTTCATAAAGATAAATGAGGACAGAAAATATGTTTGTTTTTTTTTTTTTCTTTTTTTTTGAGACGGAGTCTCACTCTGTCACCCAGGCTGGAGTGCAGTGGTGCAATCTCGGCTCACTGCAAGCTCTGCCTCCCGGGTTTGTGCCATTCTCCTGCCTCAGCCTCCCAAGTAGCTGGGATTACAGGCACCCGCCACCACGCCCGGCTAATTTTTTGCATTTTTAGTAGAAATGGGGTTTCACTGTGTTAGCCAGGATGGTCTTGATCTCCTGACCTTGTGATCCACCCCCTCGGCCTCCCAAAGTGCTAGGATTACAGGTGTGAGCCACCATACCTGGTCAGAAAATATGTTTTTAAAAAGACACAATGCTGACCAGGCAAGGTAGCTAGCTCACACCTGTGATCTCAGCATTTTGGGAGGCTGAGGCGGGAAGACTGCTTAAGGCTAGGAATTCTAGACTAGCTGGGGCAACAAAGCAAGACCCCCATCTCCACAAAAAGTAAAATTTGGCCGGGTACAGTGGCTCACGCCTGTAATCCTAGCACTTTGGGAGTCCAAGGCAGGCGGACTGCTTGAGCCCAGGAGTTTGAGACTAACACTTTGGGAGGCCAAGGCAGGTGGATCACGAGGTCAGGAGATCAAGACCATCCTGGCTAACATGGTGAATCGCCATCTCTACTAAAAATTAGCTGGGTGTGGTGACGGGCACCTGTAGTCCCAGCCACTCAAGGGGCTGAGGCAGGAGAATGGCATGGACCCAGGAGACGGAGCCTGCAGTGAGCCGAGATCGCACCATTGCACTCCAGCCCAGGTGACAGAGCGAGACTCCGTCTCAAACAACAACAACAACAACAACAAAATTAGCCAGGCATGGTAACGGGTGCCTGTAATCCCAGCTTCTTGGGATGCTGAGGGAGGAGAATCATTTGAACCCGAGAGGCAGAGGTTGCAGTAAGCAGAGATCATGCTACTGTACTCCAGCCTGGGTGACAAGAGCAAGACTCTCTCAAAAAACAAAACAAAACAAAACAAAACAAAAAAAACCCACACCTCCTAACAAAAACGTTAGTAACAATATGAAATAACTGGAAGTAATAGGACAGGCAAAGGAGGCAAATATTTTTATTTTTAGAGATGGGGTCTTACTAAGTTGCCCAAGCTGGATTCGAACTCCTAGGCTCAGGCAATCTTCCCACCTCAGCTTCCTGAGTAGTTGAGACTACAGGTGCACGCCACTGTACCTGGCTGGGGTGCAGATATTTGTATAAAATTTATTCATATAAACTGAAAAACATGAGCTTGGAGGTAATTTAGAATAGAAATACACAGCCTAATAGTCTCAAAACAGCCCATCCTTCTGTTAAAACTGATATGTACACTGAAGATATAACAAGTTTTGTTTGGTGTATTTAGTTTAAAAAGGGATGTAATCTATTTTAGAAAGATATTTTATCTATATATTTTACTTATATATATCTGGCATATATTTGGCTAAATAAAATGTTCAATTTGGGCTGTTAAAAGTGTGTTAAGGAATAAGACAGCCTCTGGAATTTATTAATATAATCTTGAGACTCTGCTCTGTTTTGAGCCTCATTTCTATACTTCAATCTTTACAAAATGCCATTCTCCTACAACTTCAGCTTTCAGCACTGGTTCTAGTAGTTTCTAGCTTTACCATCAATTCTGCCTGACCATGTAGCCTGCCTAATACAAGCCATTTGCAAGCCATTTGTTGAAGTTTTACATGGGAAGTGAAAAGTCAGCCAACACGGGTAGCAGAGAAATAATTTGTTATGTGTCAGAAGAGGGACTGACTATATAGTCAGAAGAGGGACAGTTACAACAAAGAAGACTCAAATTACCTTTCCATACTTCTGGGCATAGGATCCAGTAAGAAGCGAGTGGAAGATGATGATGGTTTCATCCAAGTCCCATAGAAATACCCGCTGAGGAAAGAAAATATAAAAAATGAGTATATTTTCCAATTACAATGGAATGAAACTAGAAATCAATAACAGAAAGAGAACTGGGAAATTCACAAATATGTAGGAATTAAACAATACAATACTAAACAACCAATGGGTCAAAGAAGAAATCATAAGTGAAATCAGAATATACCTTGAGGTGAATGAAAACAGAAATAAAACATTAAATTTGTGGAATACAGTGAAAGCAGTGCTAACAGGAAAAATTATAGCTTATTTTATATATATGCATTACATTTTTTATATATATGTATTTTATACATACATTAAAAAAGACAAATGATCCCAAATCTATGACCTAATTGCATATCTTAAGAAACCAGAAAAAGAGAAAAATAAACATAAAGCTAGCAGCAGGAAGGAAATAACAATGGTTAGAGCAGAGATAAATAAAAGAGAGACTACAAAAACAACAGAGAAAAATCAATGAAACAAAAAGTTGGTTCTTTGAAAATATCTATAAAATTCACAACCTTTGGCTAAATTGACTAAGGGAAAAAAAGAGAAGATTCAAATGACTAAAATCAGAAATGAAAGTGGGGACATCACTACCAGTTTTATAGAAACAAGGATTACAAGAGAATACCATGCACAGTTGTATACCAAGAGATTGGGTAACCCAGGTGAAATGGTCAAATTCCTAGAAATACATAGCATAAAGTACCAAAACTGTCTCAAGAAGGAATACAAAATCTGGTAAGAGCTATAACTAGTAAGGAGATTGAATGCATAATTAAAAACATCCCAACAAAGAAAAGCCCAAGATAAGATGGTTTTAATGGTGAGTTCTTCCAAACATTTACAGAATTAACACGAATCCTCCTTAAACTCTTACAAAAAATGGAAGAGAAGGGAATACTTCCTGACTAATGCAATGAGGCTGGCATTATCCTGATACCAAAGTCAGACTAAGGCACTGTAAGAAAACTATAGACCAACATCTCTTGTGAAAATCAATATAAAAATACTCAACAGGCCAGGCACAGTGGCTCACACCTGTAAACCTAGCACTGTGAGAGGCTGAAGCAGGCAGATCGCTTGAGCCTAGGAGTTTGAGATGAGCCTAGGCAACATGGCAAAACACCGTCTCTACAAAAAAACACAAAAACTACCCAGTTCCGGTGGTGCATGCCGGTAGTCCCAGCTACTTGGGAGGCTGAGGCAGGAGGATCACTTGGGCATGGGAAGTCAAGGATGCAGTGTGCAGGGACCACACCACTGCACTCCAGTCTGGGCAACAAAGTGAGACCCCGTCCCAAAAAAAAAACCAAAAAAACAAAAAAACCCAAAAAACCACACATCTATAAAACTAAACAAAACAGAGGTAAACCAAATTCAGCAGCATATTAAAAGAATTAAACATCATGGCAGGGCATGGTGGCTCACGCCTATAATTCCAGCACTTTGTGAGGCCGAGGCAGGTGGATCACCTGAGGTCAGGAGTTTGAGAACAGCCTGGCCAACCTGGTGAAACCTCGTCTCTACTAAAAATACAAAAATTAGCTGGGTGTGGTGGTGCATACTTGTAGTCCCAGCTACTTGGGAGGCTGAGGCAGGAGAATCACTTGAACCCAGGAGGCAGAGGTTGCAATGAGCCGAGATTGTGCCACTGCACTCCAGCGTGGGCAACAGACAGAGGTTCTGTCTCAAAAAAAGAAAAAAGAATTAAACATCATAACCAAGCGAGATTAGTTCCCAGAACATAAGGATGTAAGGATGGTTCATTCAACATAAAAAAATTAATTAGGAGTGCAAAAGGCTTATTGGAAAAAAAATTACGCAAAGTAATACACCACATTAATAGAACAGAGGGGGGAAAAGCTACATAATAATCTCAACTGATGCAGAAAATGCATCTGACAACATTCAACACCTTTTCTATTCTTAGTTTATTATTTTTTCAATAAATGAGGGATAGAAGGGAATGTTATCAATATGATAAAGGCCATATTAAAAAAATCCATAACTAGCCGGGCACGGTGGCTCATGCCTGTAATCACAGCACTTTGAGAGACCAAAGCGGGTGGATCACAATATCAGGAGATCGAGACCATCCTGGCTAACATGGTGAAACCCCGTCTCTACTAAAAATACAAAAAATTAACCGGATGTGGTGGCACGCGCCTGTAATCCCAGCTACTCGGGAGGCTAAGGCAAGAGAATTGCTTCAACCTGGGAGGCGGAGGTTGCAGTGAGCTGAGATCACGCCACTGCACTCCAGACTGGGTGACAGAGCGTGACTCCATCTCCAAAAAATAAATAAAAAATAAATAAATAAAAATAAATCCATAACTAGTATCACACCTAGTGGTGAAAGACTGAAAGTTTTACTCCTGAGATCAAGAATAAGACAAGGATGTCTGTTTTTGCCACTTCTATTCAACATAGTACTGGAAGTTCTAGCCAGAGAGATTTGGCAAGAAAGGGGAAAGAGACATCCAATTTGGAAAGGAAGAAGCAAAATTATCTGTTTGCAGATGACATAATCTTTTTTTTTTTTTTTTTTGAGAAACAGTGTCACTCTGTCACCCAGGCTGAAGTGTAGCGATGCAATCTGGGCTCACTGCAACCTCCACCTCCTAAGTTCAAGCGATTCTCCTGCCTCAGCCTCCCAAGTAGCTGGGATTACAGGTGTGCACCACCAGGTCTGGCTATTTTTTTTTTATTTTTGTACTTTCAGTAGAGACAGGGTTTTGCCATGTTGACCAGGCTGGTCTCAGACTCCTGACTTCAGGTGATCTGCCCACAAAGTGCTGGGATTACAGGCGTGAGCCACTGTGCCTGGCCGATGTGATCTTATATGTAGAAAACCTTAAATAACCCAGAGAAAATTGTTAACGCTAATAAATAAATTCAGAAATCAGCTGTATTTCTTTCTTTCTTTTTTTTTTCCGAGACAGAGTCTTGCTCTGTCGCCCAGGCTGGGGTGCAGTGGTACGATCTCGGCTCACTGCAACCTCCGCCTCCCAGGTTGAAGCAATTCTCTTGCCTTAGCCTCCCGCGTAGCTGGGGTTACAGGCGCCTGCCACCATGCCCAGCTAATTTTTGTATTTTTAGTAGAGACAGGGTTTCACCATGTTGGTCAGGCTGGTCTTGAACTCCTGACCTTGTGATATGCCCACCTCAGCCTCCCAAAGTGCTGGGATGACAGATTGAGCCACCGCGCCCGGCCAATCAGCTGTATTTCTATATACTTGCAATGAATAATTTGAAAAGGAAATTTAAAGACCTTCTGTGATAGCATGAAGAAGAAAATACTTAGGAATAAATTTAACCAAGTAGGCTAAATAAATGGAAAGACATCTATGTTCATGGATTAGAAGACTTAATACTGTAAAGAAGACAATACTACCCAAACCAATCTACAAATTCAATGCAATCCCTATCAAAATCCAATAGTAGTTTTTTTTTAAAATAGAAAATTGCATTCTAAAATTCTTATGAATCTCAAGGAACCCAAAAAGCCAAAACTGTCTTGAAATAGAACAAAGTTGAAGAATTCACACTTCCTAATTTGAAAACTTACAGTAACCAAAACAGTGTGGTACTAGCATAAGGATAGACATACAGACGAATGAAATAAACCGAACGTCTAGAAATAAAGCCTTACAAATATCATCAATTTTTCTTTTTCTTTTTTCTTAGTTTAGTTTTTTACCTTCTTTTAGTATTTAACCTACAGCCAACATCATAAGTTATATTTTTAATAGGATGCCAAAACCATTCAATAAGGAACGTCTTTTCAACAAATAGTGCTGGGAAAACTGGATGTCCATATGCAAAATAATAAAGTTAGACCATTATCTTATACCATATACAAAATTAACTCAAAATGGAGAACAGCCTAAAGTTAAGAGCTAAACAATGAAAATCTCAGAAAAAATACATAAAAATCTTCATAACCTTGTATTAAGTATTACACCAAGAAAACAAAACAAAAAGAAACAACAAGTATTAGACCAAAAGCACAGCAATAATAGAAATCAGACTTCCTAAACATTAAAAATTTTTGTGCTTCAAAGCACAAAAATTGAGAGTGAAAAGATGACCTACAGAATGGGAGAAAATATTTGAAGATTATATATCTGATTAATATAAGGGATTAATAATCTAGAATATTCTAGAATATTAATATAGAATATATAAAGAACTCCTACAACTCAACAATGAAAAACCAAATAACCAAGTTTAAAAGTGGGCAAAGGGCAGGGCACAGTGGCTCATGCCTGTAATCCCAGCACTTTGGGAGGCTGAGGTGGGTGGATCACCTGAGGTCAGGAGTTCAAGACCAGCCTGGCCAACATGGTGAAACCCTGTCTCTACCAAAAATACAAAAATTAACCAGGCTTGGTGGCATGTGCCTGTAATCCCAGCTACTCAGGAGGCTGAGGCACAAGAATTGCTTGAACCTGGGAGGCAGAGGTTGCAGTGAGCCGAGATTGTGCCACTGCACTAGGGAAGTGCAAATCAAAGCCACAATAAGATACCACTTCATATCCATTAGAATAGCTATTATCAAAAAAATGGGAAATAACAAGTGTTGGTGAGGATGTGAACAAATTGGAACCTTTATGTATCGCTGGTGAGAGCATAAAACCGTGCAGCCACAATGGAAAATAGTTTGGTGGTTTCTCAAAAAGTGGAGCACAGAATTACAATAGCATCCAGCAATTCCACTCCTACATATATACTAAAAAGAACTGATAAGATGCACTCAGAAAGATAATTGTACACCAATGGTCAAAGCAGCATTACTCACAATAGCACAAAGGTGAAAAACCCCAAGTGTCCCTCAACAGATGAATGGATAAACAAAATGTGGTATATACATATAATAAAATATTCAGACACAAAAAGGAATGAAATTCTGGTATGTGCTACAACATGGATGAACCTTAAAAACATTATGGTACGCAGGGTGTGGTGGCTCACGTCTGTAATCCCAGCACTTTGGGAGGCCAAGGCAGGCGGATCAGGAGGTCAGGAGTTTGAGAACAGACTGACCAACATGTTGAAACCCTGTCTCTACTAAAAATACAAAAATTAGCCAGGCGTGCTGTTGTGCACCTATAATCCAGCTACTCTGGAGGCTGAGGCAGGAGAATCACTTGAACTCGGGAGGCAGAGGTCGCGGTAAGCCGAGATCGTGCCACTGCACTCCAGCCTGAGAGTCCATCTCAAAACAACAACAACAACAAACCATTATGGTAAATGAAATAAGTATGGCACAAAAGGATACATTTTTCTGTGATTCCACTTATATGAGATATCTAGAATAAGCAGTCAAAGACAGAAAGTAGAATAGAGGTTACCAGAGGTTAGAAGAAGGGGAGAATGGGGAGTTACTGCTTAATGGGTACAGAGTTTTCATTTGGAATCATGAAAAAGTTCTAGAAATATACAGTGGTGATGGTTATACAATATTGTGAATGTATAATGACACTAAATCGTATATTTAAAAATGGCTAAAATGGTAAATTTTATGTATATTTTAGACAATTAAAAAATGAGTTTTCAGTTTTTCCTAAGAAATATATCAGAAATTTACTTTTTCTTTCTTTCTTCTTTACTCCAAACCTCTGAAAAAAGAGAAAGCCTTCAAATACAGCCTCAGTTCACCTATGTCTTAAGAGCACTTATCAATGGAGTCATAGTTAAATATGTGTTTTCCTCTCATTAAATAATAGCACTATAGAAAAACAGGAAACAAAAAGATAATACAAAAACTCCACTATTTTTAGCACTCTGCATGACCTTTATGTCTTTAATGATGAGGTCAAATGTATGTTCATAATAAACTCATACAGTACTTACACTACAGAATAAATCAGCACTAGTCTCATTAATAAGTTACCAGATCTGTTTGCGTCTTACAGAAACTTGGCTAAAAGCACTCTAGTCCTTTCCTTTTAAATTTCTTTTCTTTTCTCTTTTCTTTTTGAGACAGAGTCTCACTCTGTTGCCCTGGCTGGAGTGCAGCGGCCCGATCATAGCTCACTGCAGCCTCAACCTGCCAGGCTCAAGTGATCCTCCCATCTCAGCCTCCCAAGTAGGTGGGACTACAGGTGTGCAGCTAATTTTTGTATATATATATTTTTAGAGATGGGGGTCTAACTATGTTGCCTATGCTGGTCTCAAGCAATCCTCTCGCCTCGGCCTCCCAAAGTGCTGGGATTACAGGTGTGAGCCACCGCACCTGACCCTTTTAAAATTTTAAATAGAGAACAGTATGACCTTACTTGTAACTCCCTCTGCTTTCTGAATATGATGAATTGTTTCTGTTCTCTTCTGGAATATACAGAATAACTTGTTCTTTTTACATTTTTCTTTTTACGTGGCCAATTCAGTTTATTTTGCTCAGGAATTAAAGGGCACATAACATAGTCCACATTATCTCTGTGAGCTTCAAAAACATGTTTGATAAACTTAAGAAGTGAGAAAAAACAAAGTAGGTAACTCAAATCAGTTTCTTCTCATACTTCTAATTCACTGTCTTGGGAAGAAGTGGCATCAGCTTTCCTCTTGCCCCGGTTCTTGCTAGTCATGTTTTTCCTGGACTGATCATCAGTATCTTTACTTGGTGTAGTCTGGGACAAAGATGGGCTTGTAGAAGGGTCTCCTGGAAAGAAAAAGTGAGACATATGTTGTCAGGAGTCACAGGCTATAAGAATCAGGGCAGGAAGAGGGTTAGCGGACTCTGCCCTCGTGAGTCATAATGCAGGGATAAAGGTTGGAAAGCTAAACCTTATGTAAGCAATTATGAAGTGTACATCTAGGCATTGAGCATCAGCACTGGCTAACATCAGAAAAGTTATAACCAGACTTTATATGCTTACCCCATGATGGAAGAAAATATCAAGGAAGTTGTTTTGCCAAGAAAAAGCTGAACCTGAATCTTCATGGTCAAACTTGTAGATCAGAGTTTCTCAACCTGGCACAACTGACATTTTGGATCAGATAATTATTTGTTGTGGGGGGATGTCTTGTGCATTATAGGATGTTTGGTTAAGCAGTATCCTTAGCATCTACCTACTAGATGCCAGAAGCACCCCCCCACCTAGTGTAACAACCAAAAATGTTTCCATACATTGCCAACAGTTGAAAACAACTGTTCATTCACCAATTTACAATAAAATACAGAAGGCAGCAGGACATGTTAAACCACCTTATGAGGATATAACTGTCAAAATTCAGACTGGGAAACAGTATGGGATCAACACTCCAGTTTCTTCAAAAAACAAACTACAAGGGGGAGAAAAAGAGACGGGAGGATTTATAGGTTAAAATAGAGATGAAACACAAAATACCCATAACTACCAATCACAATTTATGGACCTTATATTTGGATCCTAATTTTCCCTCCTCAAATTTTCTATTTATTTATTATTTCTATTTACTAATGCGATAAAAACTGTATATGCTTTATGTTGTTTTGAAATATGTATACATTGTGGAATGGGTTGGATCCTACTTTAAACAAAAGGGAAACAAAACTCATAACATTTATGAGAAAGCTGGAAATACAAATATATTTTGGTACTTGATAATACAAAATTAAAACATTATTAATATTGAACTTTTAAAGATGGGATAATGCCATTGTGGTTATGTTAACAAGTACCGTATTTATCTTTTAGAGAACAATGCCTGGAATCTGGGGAGGGAGCTAGATGATGTATAGCTGAAACAAAATTGTCTACAAGTTGATAACTGCTGAAGATGAATGATGGATATGTAAGCGTTCATCATCACACTAGCCTTGCAACTTTTCCCTATGTTTGAAATTCTCCATTATTCAAAAGTTAAAATTGTTACGAATAACAAAGATATTTAGAAAAATGACTTTAAAACCTTAGTTTTTAATCAACACTTGTAATTATTTCAAATTTATGTAAGTTTGAAGTGGCAACCATTTGTACGTCCACTTATTAGACTTGTAGGGTGAACCGCACAGAAAACTGTTCCATGGTTATGTAGCACTGTTTCTAAACATGCATCAGTGCCAATGATAAACAGTGCTTTCCTCGAACCACATGATGTGAAAGCCAACTACCAAATTTTCATTAAATATAAATAAAAAGTGTGTGTATATGTGTTTATTAAATGTGTGTCTAAGCTTTTATGTCAAAAGCTTTTAAGTTGGACACTGTAATTCATTGATACACTTCAGAACTGTGAGCCTCCTGAAATTATAGGTTAAATTGTATGTATTTCTCTGAGGGAAAAGGACAATGCTTTCCTCAGAATCTTAAAGGGATCCAGGACATAGAAAGAACTATGGCTCTGAGGCCTTAGCAGCAGTTCAAAACCTGCACAAGACTAAAATTGGAGTCCTCCAACTTTTACAAAATATTATAACATGCTGAAGCTCCCTGTGACAAGTGGGTTAAAGCTACAGGGAGGGCAGAGTACGAGTCAGAAACAGTCTTTTAGTTCTTGATACTTTTCTGTTCTGTTCTCAGCATCAGGTATACATTCAGCCTACCAATGACTCATAGCCTGCTTCCAATACTCCTCACCTGAGAGGGAAAGCCAAAAGCATGGTAACAATGACTTAAGACAGAACAAAATCATCCTTACCGTTGCCTAAAAACAACTGTTGAATGAAGTGACCTTAAGCCAAAGTTTTCAGAGCAGCAGTGCTTACCAGAGGAAAGTCTCTGTGCTGCAGGTGCAGGCGCCATGACACTAGGCTTCTCCGACTGGTATGTGGTCGCTGCTAATGTGGTGCTCTCTGCATCACTGTTAGTCTGACCTGTGACTCCAAAGCTGGAGCTGGGGTAGCAGGCCTGGTACTGATTCTGACCAAGAATAGTATAGGTGGGATAATCCTACAGGCCAAAGGAAATAAGAAAACAAGACTCTTATAGCATACATTAATCTCAACACAAGAGGCTTTCTTCTCCCACTTTCTTATTCATAATTATTTTTCTAAAACATTAATTTGACTTCTCATTTACCTATCTAAAAGTCTCCAATCTAAATCAATGATTTTCCAAATGCATTCTGTGGAAACCTGAGTCAAGAGATGTCCCAGGAGCAGTCTTGGAATGAGGAGAATGCTGAGAAGGACGGGTCCTCTGTACTCTCATAAACATACACATAGTGTCCCTTTTTCTACTCTAACAGCCTGTTCCCCCAGTTTTATGTACCAAATTTCTGCAAGAATTTGAGGGAAAGATTCTACTCTAAGAGGTTTACAAACTGTTGCACTAGATAATAGCATTTCTAAGGACAACAAAACAAAACTTAAACTTAAGCAAACAAAAAAAGCACATATCCTACATTAAAGTGCCTTAATTTAAAAACTGATTATCAGCTGGGTGCGGTGGCTCATGCCTGTAACCTCAGCACTTTGGAAGGCTGAGATGGGTGAATCACTTCAGGTCAGGAGTTCAAGACCAGCCTGGCCAACATGGTGAAACCCTGTCTCTACTAAAAATATAAAAATTAGCCAGGCATGGTGGCACATGCGTGAAATCCCAGCTACTTGGGAGGCTAAGGCACGAGAATCGCTTGAACCTGGAAAGTGGAGGTTGCAGTGAGCCGAGATTGCACCACTGCACTCCAGCCTGGGTGACAAAGCGAGACGCTGTCTCAAAACAAAACAAACAAAAAACAACCTGATTATCTACCTAAAACAATCAAGTTTTCTTTAAAAATAGTTTCCTGGCCAGGCACAGTGGCTTATGCCTGTAATCCCAGCACTTTGGGAGGACGAGGTAGGAGGATCGCATGAGCTCAGGAGTTCGAGACCAGCCTGGCCAAAACAGTGAGACCTTCTCTCTACTAAAAATACAAACAAACAAACAAAAATCCAGGCATGGTGATGCATGCCTGTGGTCTCAGCTATTCGGGAGGCTGAGGTGGGAGGATCACTTGAGCCCAGGGGGCAAAGGTTGCAATGAACCAAGATCATGCCACTGCACTCCAGCCTAGGTGACACACTGCCTCCAAAAAAAAAAAAAAAAAAAGGCCAGGCACGGTGGCTCACGCCTATAATTCCAGCATTTTGGGAGGCTGAGGCAGGCAGATCACATGAAGTCAGGAGTTTGAGACCAGCCTGACCAGGATGGTGAAACCCAGTCCCTACTAAAAATACAAAAATTAGCCAGGCATGGTGGCATGGGCCTGTAGTCCCAGCTACTAGGGAAGATGAGGCAGGAGAATCGCTTGAACCTGGGAGACAGAGGTTGCAGTAAGCTGAGATCATACCACTGCATTCCAGACTGGGCAACAGAGTAAGACTCTGTCTCAAAAAAAAAAAAAAAGTTTTCCTAAAATACTGGGATAAAACTTTTGGTTTCACAGGCACATATATGGCAAAACTTACTAAACTGTACAATTTAAATCTGTGTAGTTTACTGTATGTCAATTACTCCCTAATAAAGCTGTAAAAAAAAAACTAGGTATGACAGTTCAAATACACAGCTAAAAAAATTCCATTTACACTGATATTGATGGCAAGTAGGAAAAAGCTAACTGATCAGATCAATTATTTCTAATTAGTCATTGGGTATCTCTACCATAAACCAAATATAATTCTATGTATGTGTGTATTTGTGCATGGGCAGAAGAAGGAAATATTAAAGAAAAGAATAAGTCACACTAGCAGAACTCAAGGGAGTTAAAAATCTAGCAGGACAGAAGACAGACAACAAAATGGCAATAAAATATGTCAAACGACTGAAATACAGAACAGACAACTATCACTGTAAAGTGTGATGGTAAAGAAGCTTTCTAGATTAATAGGCAGAGAAAGTAAGAACATGAATAGGCTCTGAGGAGATTTTATTCAGGGACCACAGATGCTGAGTCTGGTTGAAACAAAGGACCTCTGTAGGCCTGAATGATTCGTAAAGCAATAAGACTTGGATTCTTTAGGCAATAGTATATAGCCTGTGGGCTAGGGAATAGGGAATGGGGACTCTCAAATTCAAACCAACAAATAAAAACATGAAAAGAAGGAGAATAGTGTGAACCCGGGAGGCGGAGCTTGCAGTGAGCAGAGATTGCGCCACTGCACTCTGGCCTGGGTGACAGAGCGAGACTCTGTCTCAAAAAAACAAACAAAAAACATGAAAATATTCTGAGCAGGTCAGTAACATGATAAAAAGTGGGATTTAGAAAAAATTAATGAGATAGTATTTTAGAGAATGAACAGGCACAAGGAGGAAAAAACTGGAAATAAAATGAGCAATTAACCATGGTAATTCAGGATTAAAGGGGAAAATACCAAAACATGGGAGACGATAGCAAAAAGGAAAAGAAATTCTTCTCAAAGATTTTGAGAAAAGACCAGATTGGGTAAGGTTGTGAGAAAAATAATGGAAGATATCTGGTCTGGTTTTAGGCCTATGTTTATTAAGAAAAATGTAGTATCACTAACAAGAATTAAAAAGTCAGGGAAAAGTGGTTTTGCTTCTGGAAGACAAACAGACATAAAAAGGGCTGGAATAAAAGTCTGATTTTAGATATGTTGAACTTAGGGAAACAGCAAGACATTAAAGAAAAAAATGTCAATCAGGTGAAAGCTATAAATATCATGAGGGAGGATTAGAATCTTTGGCAACAGTAAATGGACATTATGTGGTTAAACATCCCTGTGGATGAACTAATTAACATGTGGAAAAACCAAATAGAAACTGTCCACGTTCAAAGACAGGGTCAAAAAGATGAGCTATGAGACAGAAAGAGACAGTCCTCAGAAGAATACCAGGTACACAGGTGGGAGCTCAATAAATATTTGTGGACTAAAGAATAAACGGCTGGGCGCGGTGGCTCACGCCTGTAATCCCAGCACTTTCGGAGGCCAAGGCAGGCGCGGCTCACTCTAAGTCAGGAGTTTGAGACCAGCCTGGCCAACATGTGAAACCTCATCTCTACTAAAAACACAAAAATTAACTGGGCATGGTGGCACATGACTATAGTTCCAGCTACTCAGGAGGCTGAGGCAGGAGAATCACTTGAACCTGAGAGGCGGAGGTTGCAGTGAACCAAGATTGCACCACTGTACTCCAGCCTGGGAGATAGAGTGAGTGAGACTCCATCTTAAAAAAAAAAAAAAAAAAAAAAGCAAAACCAGTATAATAACCAGAATAGTAATGTTAACTGTAGACAGGAAAAGATCCAAGGAGACAGTGGTGATGATAATTGCTGTAGAGAAAACAAATAAAACAAAAATAAAAAACTCTAGAACTAACACTGAAGGTGTTACTAGTGATCTCCTAAGCATAGTTAACATAACAGTGATCAAGAATAGACCACAAAAAATTCATAAAGAATGAGTTGTTCATTCCATAAATATTTATTAAGTGCCTTTGATGTAAGTGGCAGGCATTTTTCTATACTCTCAGAATATGTAAATGAACAAAATAGAAAAATAAATCCCTACCTTCATGCAGCTTACATTCTAGTAGGGGCAGAGTAGGAAGTGAAGACAAACACAGTAAAGGAACAGACATAACCATATTGTAGAGAGACTCAGCAGAGGAACAACAAAAACTAGACAGTAGCCCAAGATGCCATCCAGGGTCCAAGTTCTGAAGGTATCCAGAAAATAGTCTCCACAGCCCATACTCTTCCTGGTTGTTTCTTAGATAGGCAAATTGACCATGGAAAGAAGAAAGAGCAAGCTAGATGAACTCTATCACAACAGGATGAACAAAAGTAGCACCATACCTGGTTTGAGATGCTGGCTACTGCTGCTGCTGGAATATTGGCAATTGTAGAAGAAGTAGATATCAGGCTGGCATTTGTGCTTGAAGCTAGAGGATTGATGGGGTTAAAAGATATTAAAGATATTACGTAAAAGGTTAGAAGAAACTGAAAATAGATATATTTTAAGTGAACAGATTTATAAGGAGATAAACAACATTGGCAAAGGAAACACACTCGTTTTGCTTTTTTGTATGGGATAGCTACATTTACACTTGGTTAAAAACAAAACATTTGAAACATCTTTCTGTTTCAACTTGAGTCTTCAATTCTTCTTACTAAAGGCCTAAAAGGATATATATTCAATTCACAGCTCATACTAATAATATCAATGAAATCACAGCTAAATCCAATTCCTCCAGTCCATCTTCTCCAGAGGCTGAAAAATGACTCACCTGCAATATGACCTACTGTAAAGTAGTAGAACTCTGGTAAGTCTTACACTGTGATACTGTTTACTGTCACTTGCCCCAAGTTATGCCTTTCCTAATACAACATAATTACATGAGAAATAGAGCTGCTCCTCCAAATTCCAAAGCATTTAGAATTGCCTCTTGAGTTCTACTCAAATAATAGATTACTAATGTGGATCAATAAACACAATGACGTAGCATTTAGAGACTTTAACAATGAGCCTGGAAAAACTCAGAAAATATTAAATATTACTCTGGTCAGGTAAAAATGTACCTTATATGCTACTTGGGCTGTCTTAAGTAATTTGAGGCCAGGTGTGGTGGCTCATGCCTGTATCCCAGCACTTTAGGAGGCCGAGGCAGGCAGATCATTTGAGGCCAGGAGTTTGAGACCAGCCTTGCCAACATGGTGAAACCCCATCTCTGCTAAAAATATAAAAATTAACTGGGTATGGTGGGCACGGGCCTGTAATCCCAGTTACTCAGGAGGCTGAGACATGAGAATCACTTGAACTCAGGAAGTGGAGGTTGCAATGAGCCAAAATCACACGACTGCACTCCAGCCTGGGTGACAGAGCAAGACTATCTCAAAAAAAAAAAAAAAAAAAAAAAAAAAAAAAGAAAAGAAAAAGAAAAGAAAAAAAGAAAGAAAATGCTGATTTTCATTCATATAAAACAATAAACATAAAATAAAGACAAGTAACTTGGGTTAAGTTTTATACTTCTTCTATCATAGGTTCATTCTACTAGGGTTTTAATCAAAATCTCAATGACTAGTACTAACCAGTGACTTTTCTCAGGTGAACAATGTAAGTGATATTATCAGTACTGTTCTCAAACTCCTTGTCCTCACTTATCATAAACACACTTAGGCATGGTTCCTACTGCAGGTGCACACACCATATGGGTTCACCATCAGGTAGACCTGACTAACTGACTACCTGCCCCATTAACAACAAAGTCCCCCAGAGAGAAAATTAGTAAGAAAACTTCCATTGAGAACAGGGCAGGAGAACAAATGCAATAGAAACTTAAGTGCTCTGGTCAAAATTAGATAATTTCATCCATTTCCCTAAGGGTACTTGGCTTAGAAGACAATCTAGAAGAGAGTTCAGTTACAGATATTGCTGCAACCCCAGCTTTAAGATGAAGAACCTAGGACAAAGAAGAGTTAAAGTAACTTGTCCACAGCAGCAAAACTAATGCAAGATAACCAAAATGACAACTTGGATCTCCCAATTCTTCATCCAGTCCTCCTTCCTCAGGGTCAGCAGCTAAGCTAGGGTTCAAATTCCCTAACTATGGCCAGGTGCACGGTGGCTCATGCCTGTAACCCCAGCACTTTGGGAGGCTGAAGTGGGTGGATCACCTGAGGTCAGGAGTTTGAGACCAGCCTGGCCAACATGATGAAACCCCATCTCTACTAAAAATACAAAAATTAGCCAGGTGTGATGGTGCGCGCCTGTAATCCCAGCTATGCAGGAGGCTGAGGCAGGAGAATCACTTGAACTCGGGAGGCGGAGGTTGCAGTGAGCTGAGATCACGCCACTGCACTCCAGCCTGGGCAACAGAGTGAGACCTCGTCTCAAAAAATAAATTAAAAAAAATTAAAACAACAAAAACAAAAACAAATTTCCTAACTATCCAGAGTAACTTTATTTTCTACAGTACGTTTTGCTTCAGGGGAACTAAAGGACTCTTAAGCGCTTACTTTCCTAAACATAACAACTAAATGAAATAGGTTTTATAACTTTACAGAAGGTATTTTCTTTCAACCAATATTCACCTTCTTTTCTACTGTGGCTTAAGCCATCCTTTTTCCTAAGAGGAAGCATCAAAACATGACAATATACAGGGTAACCGACTCTGTAAATGGTTTTAACCATTCTTGTGGGAAAAGAATTTTGAATAGTTTCCAGATTTTGTTATCAGTACATTATCCTAGGCAGGCCTGCAATAAAACAGACTGAACATAGGTGATTTAAGGTGGGAAATAAAATAAAGAATTGATTTAATCGTTTATCTTCCCCAGCAAGTCCATTTTTAGTTCAGTTTTCTTCTGGCCCTGGTCCTGGCATACAATCCTCTTTTTCACCTACTGATCTTTAATTCTGTCCTACCTTCTCCATATCTTCTTTTTTCTTTTTTTTGAGACAAGTATCACTGTTGTTGCCCAGGCTGGAGTGCAATGGTGCAGTCTCGGTTCACTGCAACCTCCGCCTCCCGGGTTCAAGAATCCTCCTGCCTCGGTTTCCCAAGTAGCTGGTATTACAGGCATGTACCACCAAGCCCGGCTAATTCTGTATTTTTTTAGTAGAGATGGGTTTCACCATGTTGGTCAGCGTGGTCTTGAACACCTGACCTCAGGTGATCCACCCGCCTCAGCCTCCCAAAGTGCTGGGATTACAGGCATGAGCCACCACGCCCAGCCACTTCTCCATAACTTAATAATGGTGGGAGGTACAACTCAGTCATATCTGATCTCTATGGGGGAAAATGTACTCTGATTGACAAGGTGGTTTTAGAAATCTAACAATTTTCAAACCACTTAATGAATTGTACTGGAGGTAAAATGGTAGACCTTAAAAACAACTGGCCATATACTCTTATTATATCCCTGCTAGAAAGTTTAATGGCTTGATTAGCTAGTTGATAACTCTGAGTTTTTAACAAGTACTGTACTAAAATCACAAATTTCTCTGAGCAATAGTTGGCTTCTATTATAGGGGATTTTGGTCTGCTGACCCAGAAAGTTCATAGGGCTTAATAACACTTTTTTCTCCAACTAAGCCAAATTATTTCTAACATGTGCCACTCATTCATTCAGTAAACCCATTAAATATATCAGGATCAACTATGTGCCTATAAACCATTTCAGCCACTGAAGGACAAAATAGTTAAGACAAAGTCCTGGTCCTCAAGGAGTTTAAATTCTAGTGAGGGAAGTTAGTCAATAATTAAGTAATTTTTTTAGGCTCTTATAACCACCGTAGAACCCAAGGCAAACTCGCCTAAAAATGTATACAACCACTGCCTGCCCTACCCCACATACAGCTATGACTAAAAAGCCAGGCACTTTTAAAAAAATACAGATCATCTCGTGTGTGTGTGTGTGTGTGTGTGTGTGTGTGTGTGTGTGTCAATAAAAATAATATTCAATTGCAGGTTTAAAAACAAAAGCAGCAACAATGAACTATGCAACAAAAACTACAAATTTAGAGAACCAAATAAAACTCAAGTGGTGGCTCCTATTATTATATATCTAAAGGCTGCTAGATCTCAAAATGCTAATGGCATGGTCAACTGTTTTTGGACAGCCTTCACTCCTGTTTTGACAATGGAGCTGCAAAAACTTGAAAGACAACACTTTTGAGAACCAGGCCCCACTACATGTCCACTTAAAACAGACAATATACAGATAAAGCTTTGAACAGAAGACCATGGTTACAGAATGGTAAGTGGCACAGCTGCACTAAGTGATAGTGCTACAAAGTTAAAAGATTAATTCAAGCATTAATGGCACATGAAAGTTTGTGTGAGATTTAGTTTTTACCCACCTCTCTAATTTTAGATCATGTCACTTCACCTCCTTTGCTTACACTGTCTTTCTTTAAGTTACTCAAAACCAGACAAGCTCTTTATCATTTGAGGACTTTTGCAATATTGTTCTCTCTGCCTAAACTGTTCTCTCCACTCCCCTTGCCTTCCCAGCATGATGGCTCCTCAGCATGACTCACTTCCTCAAAGAGGGTCTTTTTGACCTATTAAAACCAAGACCTTTTCTGCTTCCTTAGTCACAGTGATCAATTTTTTTTCAATTTTTTTTTCAGAGCACTGTTCAAATCTGTTATGTATTTACTCGCTTGTTTTCTCCCCCCACCCCACTAGTCTGTAAGCTCCAAAAAGGCAGAATCCTGCTGTCTTACGATCTCCAGCATCTATGAAAGCACCTGACATACAGCAGGTGATGGTCAATAAATATTTGTGGGATTCATATACATCAATCTTGTGTGCACTAAGTGTGAAGGGCAAAATCATTCTTCTCTTTTTTTTTTTAGATGCACTCTCACTCTGTCACACTCTGTCGCCCAGGCTGGAGTGCAGTGGTATGATCTTGGCTCACTGCAACCTCTGCCTCCCGGGTTCAGGCGATTCTCGTGCCTCAGCCTCCCTGAGTAGCTGGGATTACAGGTGCCTGACACTACTCCCAACTAATTTTTGTATTTTTAGTAGAAACGGGGTTTCACCATGTTGGTCAGGCTGGTCTCAAACTCCTGACCTCAAGTGATCCACCCATCTCAGCCTCTCAAAATGCTGGGATTACAGGCATGAGCCACCGCGCCCAGCCTAAAATCATTATTTTCTGCTAAAGGCTGACAGGTGGGTTCCTAAGACTTACTCTCATTATGTGACTAATATAACTGACAATTCCTGATCCAGTAGAAGCTGT
Source organism: Hylobates moloch (assembly GCF_009828535.3). NCBI lineage: Eukaryota > Metazoa > Chordata > Mammalia > Primates > Hylobatidae > Hylobates > Hylobates moloch. The sequence continues at coordinate 26,078,139 of NW_026652284.1, forward strand.
ACATATTTTGGTTAAAACTGATTTCCTAAGTGGGTCATTCGTTCACTTAATCCTTTATCAAATATTTATTGCCTACTATGTGCAAGTATTGCTACACACAAGGAGCTCAGTAAATCAAAATAATACAAATCTCTTAATAAAATATTATTATTATTATTTTTTGAGATGAAGTCTCGCTCTGTCGCCCAGGCTGGAGTGCAGTGGCGCGATCTCAGCTCACTGCAAGCTCCGCCTCCTGGGTTCACACCATTCTTCTGCCTCAGCCTCCCGAGTAGCTGGGACTACAAGCGCCCGCCACCACGCCCAGCTAATTTTTTGTATTTTTAGTAGAGACAGGGTTTCATCGTGTTAGCCAGGATGGTCTCGATCTCCTGACCTTGTGATCCGCCTGCCTCGGCCTCCCAAGGTGCTGGGATTACAGGTGTGAGCCACTGCGCCCGGCCTAAAAGATTCTTATTGCTGGAGTGGAGATTTTCAGATCAACAAGGGACAGGGTTTAGAATGATCTCTGTAATAATGGATCACAGCTCAAGAAATCAGTAAGAATTCATGTTTAACTTAACACAGATACAGATTACGACATACAGAAATATTTATAGATATGTGTATTTACATAGGTTAGTATATCCACATATATTTGTTTGCTCTGTCAGCTGAGAAAGCCTAAAATAAATGTCACCTGACACCTCAGTAGCAATTAGCACCCCTCAAGCTCAGATCTTTTTTTTGAGATAGGGTCTCACTCTGTTACCCAGGCTGGAGTTCTGTGGCGCGATCACAGCTCACTGAAGCCTCGACCTCCTAAGGCTCAGGCAATCCTCCCACCTCAGCCTCCCTAAGTAGCTGGGACTACAGGCACACACCACCACACGTGGCTAATTTTTATATTTTTTGTAGAGATGGGGTTTTGCCATGTTGCCCAGGCTGGAAGCCCAGATCTTGGTTTTGAATACCATTCTTTCCAATAAAAGGAACCAGGACTCCTTAAAAAAATGGTTGATGATAGGACTTGAATAGGTAATATACAAGACGAGCCTGGAGCATCTTGTAGCGCCAAGAAGTAAGGAAGTGCTCGGTGAGGGGGGGAGGGGAAACCAAAAACTAAAAAAATGGGAGTATGGCAAAAGGCATAGGAGCCAACTGAAAGAGCTCCCAGTGGCCAAACTGGAACAAAATAAATAAAGTAGTATTGGATTATAACCCAAAGTATAAACTAAATATCTAGGAATCCACAAACAAATGACTGAATAAATTAACAAATTGGGGAGAAGAGACAAATCTGGGCAGAAGAATTCCAAATACATTATGTAGATATTCTGCCCTAAAGAAGGGGCAGCATGATTCCTTAACTGTGGGCTGTACATAGTGACTTCTATCTAAAGAATAGAGTACAGAAAGGGAGGAAAGAGTAACTTTATGGAGAAAACTGACAAACACTACTTCAATTAGGTAATCAAGGTCAATATCAACAGTCACACATAATGATGATAGTATGGCACCTTACCTTTGTGACCTTCCTCCTTAAAATCCATAACCCCAGCGTAATCATGAGAAAAACATCAGACAAGTTCTAAGAGTGGGGCATCTTAAAATATACCTGGACCAGTACTCCTCAAAACTGTCAAGGTCATTAAAAGCAAGGAAAAGCCTGAGAAACCACAAAGTCTAGAAGAGCCTAAGGAGACATAACTAAATGTAGTGTGGTATCCTGGATGGGATCCCGGAACAGAACAAGGACATCATATAAAAACACAGGAAATCCAAATAAACAATGGACTTAGTTAATATACTAATACTGGTTCATTAATTGTAACAAGTGTAATATACTAACATAAGATGTTAGTAACAGGAAACTGTGCAGGAGGAGGGATATATGGGAACTCTGTACTGTCTGCTCAACTTTTCTGTAAATCTAAAATTATTAATAAAAAATAAAGTCTAGGCCAGGCGCGGTGGCTCACACCTGTAATCTCAGCAGTTTGGGAAGCCGAGGCGGGCGGATCACTTGAGGTCAGGAGTTTGAGACCAGCCTGGCCAACATGGTGAAACCCCGTCTCTACTAAACATACAAAAATTAGTCAGGCATTGTGGCATGTGCCTATCTGAGCTACTCAGAAGGCTGAGGCAGAAGATGCACTTAAACTCGGGAGGTGGAGGTTGTATTAAGCTGAGATCGCGCCACTGCACTCCAGCCTGGGTGACAAAGCAAGACTCCGTCTCAAAAAACAACAAACAAACAAACAAAAAAACCTATTAATAAAAATTTTTTTAAAATCTCCTGGTCAAAGATAGATTATTGTGGGTTACCAATGATACTAGAGTACAAAGACACTCATTAAAAGATTGAATTAGGCTGGGCCCAATGGCTCATGCCTATAATCCCAGCACTTTGGGAGGCCGAAGCAGGTGGATCACTTGAGGTCAGGAATTCGAGACCAGACTGGCCAACATGATGAAACCCTGTCTCTACTAAAAATACAAAAATTAGCTGGGCATGGTGGTGGGTGCCTATAATCCCATCTACTCGGGAGGCTGAGGCACAAGAATCCCTTGAACCCAGGAGGCAAAGGTTGTAGTGAGCTGAGAGCACGCCACTGCACTCCGGCCTGGGCGACAGAGCAAGACTCAGTCTCAAAATATATATATAATTAAAATTAATTTTGAAATTTCTGAAATTAATTTTGCCGCTTGAATATTATTTAACCAATTAAAACATCTCAGCTGAAGAAAATGATCAAAGATAGGGCCACACAGTCACCAGATACTCTAGGAAAAGGATGATACTACAGAAGTCAGATCTACTCATTCAAAACATTTTTATGAGCAAACAAAGGCAGTCTCTTCTCATTATGGTACCACCGAAGTACAAACTAAAGTAAAGGTTCTGATTAGAGTTAATCAAGCCAGAAGCAGAATAGGTTTTTGAGATAATTTCCCTAACTCCCCCAGGGAGGATGGGCTGCTGTCAATTGCAGAACGCTTGCGGTGTTTTGAACACTTAAAAAAAATTGGGTAGTTATGCAGGGGGAAAGAAACAGCCCTGGATAGCTAACATTCACTATCCATGCTAAAAGGAAAGGGAAAAGTAGCAGCGAGGAGAGTAATATTGATAGTGGTAAACTTCAGTAATACCAACAATACCACGTTTCATTTTAGCCAATTGTTTTTCTAACAATTTTTTTGTCAGAATGGCAAAAATTGATAACTTAATGGTTAACTTCTGCCTTAATTTCTACCCTGTGCTAATGAACAATAAAATGGGCCAATAGATTAACCAGAAAAAGGGAGGATAAGTGATTTTAGATATTTGTTAGCATAGGTTCTCAATCATGGGAGAGTTGATATTGATACTGTGACCTCAATACTGAAAAGCATAAATATTGTACTCATGCTCTGGGGTCAGAATGCCCAGCTAATGTCCTGCCTTAATTATTTGCGAATACTGTGACTATGGATAAGCTACTTAGCTTTTCTGTGCCTCAGGCTCTCCCTCTGTAAAATGAGGTTTGGGTTGTTGTGAGGACTACATGAGCAACATCTATCCACTGCTTAGAAAAATGTCAAGAACATAGTAAGCACTTCATAAATACCTGCAATTGTCATTAATAGCAAAATGAAGGAAACAAGGTTAGCCAATCCAAAGGAAAAAATGTTCTAATAGATAACAAATAAGAATAGTGGTTAGTGAAGTTTAAGGGATATTTTCATGACTCTTTCATTTTTTTAAATTTCTATTTATTTTTTGAGACAGAGTCTCACTCTTGTTGCTCAGGCTGGAGTACAATGGTGCGATCTCGGCTCACTGCAACCTCTGCCTTGCAGGTTCAAGCAATTCTCCTACCTCGGCCTCCCGAGTAGCTGGGATTACAGGCATGCGCCACCACACCCGGCTAATTTTGTATTTCTAGTACAGACAGGGTTTCTCCATGTTGGTCAGGCTGGTCTCCAACTCCCGACCTCAGGTGATCCGCCCACCTTGGCCTCCCAAAGTGCTGGGATTACAGGCGTGAGCCACCACGCCCAGCCTCATGACTCTTTTAAAGCAATGGGTCCTAACAGACCCCAAATAGGTGATTCCTCTTGTTTTACGAGTGAGAAATAAGCATAGCTATCACATTCCTCAAATTCTAGACATAACTACAGAGGAATGGTGGTTTTACATTTTGGTAGAGTATTAAGAGAACCTTTGGTCTTCTTTCACAACCTAGGTGTAAGTTATCAGAGATATACCTGTTGAGAAGAGACTTGGCAACTAGACTTACCTGTGGTTGAACCCAAAAGGCCTATTAACATAGAGAAATACTAGGGCCAGGTGTGGTGGCTCACATCTACAATTTTAACACTTTGGGAAGCTGGGGTGGAAGGATTGCTTGAGCCCAGGAGTTCAAGACCAGCCTGGGCAATATAGTGAGCTCCAGCCTCTAAAAAAATATAGAATAAATTAGCTGGGTGTGGTGGTGTGCACCTGCAGTCCCAGCTACTGGAGAGGCTGAGGTGAGAGGATCACTTTAGCCCGGGAGGTGAAGGCTGCAGTGAGCCATGATTGTGCCACTGCATTCCAGCTGGGCAACAGAGTGAGACTCTGTCACAAAACAAAACAAAAAACCATAGAGCAATACTCTATAAAAATGAAAGGGAGTGGTGGAGAAGACAGGCAAAGCCATTCTCTCAAGTTTCTCCCTCCTGGTTTGTTCCCATCTTAGAAAGAAAGAAGAGGGAGAGGACAAGGGGAGAAAAAAAAAAAAAGAGGAAACAAGTAAAGAAAAGAGGAGACTTGGTAAACAACAGGAGGTAAAGGCAGCTCAGAGGAAGGTCTCAGAACACAGAGACCAGTTCTGTTTCCACTGGACCAAGGAGAAGCAGTTTTCAAACATTTCTGAAAACAGTTAAAGCTGAAAATCAAAATCTAATTAGCCTACATTAAAACGTTTTTTCATCACCAAAGTTTATACATTAAGAGTACCTCAGATAGGTTTTTGACATCCCATACTAATCCCTCTACTATCCATTTTATAAGAAATACAATTTAAAAGCTGGGAAATATCAGGAGAAAAGAGGCAGATGAGAAGCCAGGTACAAGGATACTAGTCCCAGTCTGAAGCAATGACAAATTGCCTGCCCTGGATTTGGAAGAATAGGCAATTAACTCCATAGTGTCTTTTGAGTTTTTCGTCTTCTTTCCTAATAGTCCTGTCATAATTCTAACTCTGTTAGAGGAAGAACTTGGAAGGTAAAGACGTTTAGAGCTTAAGCTTTAATACTATGCTTTTTATCCTGAAAGAGAATTAAGAATGAACTTCTTGAGCAAGAGAAATGCTCTCATCAAGTAGTAAATGGGGTATAAGTGTGACAAAAGACACAGCAGAAAAGCAGTACACACCTTACATACTGCTATGACAATTCATACAGGTCAGCAAAATTCCAACCCATGGAGTCTTCTGCTCATTTATAGGACAAAATGCCACTGAAAATAGACTAAAACAAAATCAAGGCGTTTTCTGGACACCAACATGCAAAAGGGAAAGCTTCAATTCTATTAAGCAGCTCACATTCAAAGGCTAAACTACTTATAAACCACACTCCTAAGCTGTGGTTTGCCTAACACAAAAAGCATGCACAAATCCAAGTATGACCCCCTTTCTACTTTAGAAGACAGAGCTCCTGTATTATCCAATTTGTTTGTTTGGAGATACAGGTAGATTAAAAACAAGAAACAATAATAATAATTTAAAAACACACACACAACCATGCCTATTTACCTTGAATGGGATAAGAATAATGTGCTGGGCTTGGCTGGCTTGTGGTTAACCCTGTAGTGCAGGTAAGAACACTGTGTTGACTTGGAGATGGAGTCTGAATTAAACCACTTTCAGGTTTCATACCTGGCCACAATGCACCTGAATCAGATAAATTGGACCAATTACAAACAATACACTGGGACTGAGGAGCATGGTTATGCTTTCAAATATCAGCCAGTAGGTTTAAAATCTAAATCTTAAAACAAAAATAAATTTGCTTGTAAGAGAAAATTATTGAATCTCCCACTTGTAATATAGCACAAGCAAATAACACTTTCCAAGAATTAGGGGATGAGGCCAAATAAACAAAAAGCTTGCCACAAATCCCAATATGTATATAAATTCATTTCAATGATTGGGGGAAATTGACCAGGATTCAGAAAAAAAGAGTTATTGACACCCAACTGGAGTATGTTACAAAGAGTGCCTGATGTTCATGTACAGTGATAAATAATTTATCCAAACTGTCAAGGTAGGAGACATTCCATATAAGTTTAAAATTCACTTACCCATTAAACAAGGACCAAACTTTTCTAAAATATATTAAATACTTCTCTGCCTTCTTAAGCTGGTTATTTTGTTACTTTTGTTTCTTCTGATTAGGAAAGACATACCTGCTTATTTTTGTAAATTAAAAACATTACAGAAATACATAATTTAGAAAAAAATACAGTCATATATAATCCCATCATCCAGACTTAACCACTATTAACAGTTTGCAGAAGAGTCACCCAGATGATTTCTTCTTTTTTTTAAGTAAGATAGGGTTTTGCTTTGTTGCCCAGGCTGGTCCTGAACTCCAGGCTTCAAGCGATCCTTTTGCCCCAGCCTCCTTTAGTGCTGGGATTATAGGCATGAGCCACTACACTCAGTCCAGATTTGTTCTATGTATTCACTAATCTTTTTAACAAAAATGGGATTGTGATTTGTTGTTGTTGTTGTTGTTGTTAAGAGACAGGGTCTTCCTCTGTCACCTAGGCTCAAATAATCCTCTTGCCTCAGCTACAGGAGTAGCTGAGACTATGGGCGTGTGCCACTATACTTGACTAATTTTTTGTAGAGGTGGGGTCTTGCTATGTTGCCCAGGCCAGTCTTGAACTCCTGGCCTCAAGCAATCCTCTACCTTGGCTTTTTAAAGTGTTGGGATTACAGGCGTGAGCCACTGCCAGCCAAGGACTGTGTTATACATAGTATACATAATTTGCTTTTCCACATAATACCTCTAAGATTCATCTTTCCAAGTTAGAACATATTAATCTATCTCATACTGACAAACATCATAGCTGTTCATTTTTATTTTCTTTTTATCATAATGCTCCTGAGTGACAATCTTTCTAAAATATATTTATATCCTTTCCTGCCTTCTGAGCAGGGAGGAAATAGCACACATACCTTTAGATTTTCTCAGTTACTGTTTCAAAAATAAAAACTGTGCTGTGCTATATATATTACAGAGATACTGCAGAGGCTATTGTGATGTGTAAAGACAATTGTTTAATACTAAATATAACTTAATTATAGTTCTGATTTTTAGGTTCTAATTTCACTGCTTTTCCTCTGTGGTCTGTCACTTCTTGACTTCCTTAGCTGTATCTGCCTTTTAATTTGCAATAAACTAGGCAACCATAAACAAAGCTTTGCATCTGCATGAGAGTCCAAGGATATTCCTTATGAGTGAAACACTCTTAAGTGCATGCTTTTGGTGATAATTTTGGCTATATAAAAGCCTATTTAAAAAAAAAAAAAACTTTTTTTTTTTTTCTTTTTTTAAGATGGAGTTTCGCTCTTGTTGCCCAGGCTGGAGTACAGTGGCACGATGATCTCAGCTCATTGCAATCTCCTCCTCCCGGGTTCAAGCGACTCTCCTGCCTCAGCCTCCCTAGTAGCTGGGATTACAGGTATGTACCACCATGCCCAGCTAATTTTGTATTTTTAGTAAAGATGGGGTTTCACTATGTTGGTCAGGCTGGTCTCGAACTCCTGACCTCAGGAGTTCCACCCACCTCAGCCTCCCAAAGTGTTGGGATTACAGGCATGAGCCACCACGCCAGGCCCAAAAAATCTTAATGCCTGGTTGTTCACTGTGTTCTGAATAGCTATGGTTACTGGGTTAGTGTAGTTGAAGCTGATAATTAGGTCTAAGAAGGTTCATCAACCAAACACATTCCATGTATGACATCAATACAAAGGTTAGCCATGACTTCAAACTCAACATTAACTCATCTCATTTATTTGCTCCTACTCTGATAAACTAGGAGTGACTGAATTGATAGCCAATGAACACATATATGCAATTAAAAATATAATACTTTGAGAATGAGAACCTCTGCTTCACCAGGACACTGAGATACTTCAGTGCAACTCAGATTTGTCCAATTTGTTGATAAGTACTTTTAGGAATAGTAAAGAGAAATATGAAAGTCTTAGAAAGACCAATAGTGGGATATGATAATCGCTTTTTAATTTTTTTGAGACAGGGTCTTGCTCTGTTGCCCAGGCTGGAGGGCAGTGGTGCAATTATAGCTCACTGAAGCCTCAACCTCCTGGGATCAAGGGATCCTCCTGCCTCAAACCCCCGAATAGTTGGGACCACAGGCATACTACGCCTGGCTACTTTTTGTATTTTTGCAGAGGCAAAGTTTTGTCATATTGCCTAGGCTGGTTGCAAACTCCTGGCCTTAAATGATCCTCCTGCCTTGACCTCCCAAAGTGCTGGGATTATAGGTATGAGTCACTGTGCCTGGCTTTGCCCCAAACTCTTAATGCATAAAAAGAAAATGTAATATTCTTTTCTCATCTATTAATCACATGAAATAACTTATTTTAAGAGACTGAGGAATACTGACATCGCTGGCATGAATTAGAAGCGTTTGCCCCATCATAATTCATGATCATTTAAATATGTCTTGTCCAGATTAGCCATAATTAAAATTCTTGCTATGTTTGATTTTCAACAATAAAAATATTTGAGATTGTCATTTCTAAAACATTTATGATATAAAATGTGAATATCAGTGCTATGATTCCTGCTGATTGTATATCACACTTTTTGGTAAACAAATTGCTATTTCAATGTCACAATAACTTTCAGATTTATTGTCATCACTGTGATTTCTTTTTCCAAATAGGTTTTGACCCTAAGGTGGTAGATTTATAAACATGTTTATTTTTACACTATATGAAAATAATACCTTATTAATAAGAATAGATCAACTGAGAATGTTTTGATAGTCTCCCTCTTATAAGATTAAAAATTAGAACACAAATGTCCAAAATAAGTAGGAGATAGCTAGCTAGTTTTGAATATCTTTGGCCAGAAACACAAAGTAGATGTTTAACTACAATTATTTTATGAGGAATAAAAGACAATATGGACAGTACCTCCAGCATCACTGTAGACCTGGCTCTTCAGACATACAAATCATCTTCCTCTAAAAGCACCCTTCCCAGAATTCCAGATAATAGGCAGCATGACCCAATGGTTTGACTCCACAGCACTACTGCTCACAGTAAACAAGGAAACCAAACCCTAATTACCTGACTCCCAGTCCACTGCTCTATGCCAACAACTACCAAGTTTCTCAAGTACTTTTAAGCATCAAGAGCCTGCTGCAGAGAAACCGTCAGGCTAACAATGGGAAAGTCAGTCTGTCTCTGAGTGCTTTCCTGCTGCCCCCAGAGTGGGGTCTTATCACAAACTCTACCCAAGTTTCTCAGTACAAGTACTTCACTATTGACTAGTCACTATCCAAACTAATCTCATCAGTTCAATTTATAGTAACTCGTATAGTGCTCCTTAGAGATTAGTCTGGTGAGGAACTGAAATACACACCAATGCTAGAAAAAGCACGTGAAAGGATATTTTGGCTTGTTGATTGAGCAGCTCATTTGGATAAGCTATTATAAATAGTAAGTAATTTAATGTAAGTACTTTTCCTGATTATAAACAAAGTATATGTATATATTTTTTAAAACGTCTGTAGGAAAAACAGCCACTTTTTTGCTTCCAATTATTCTTTATGCACATTTTTTTTTTCTTTTTAGAGGCAAGGTCTCACTACATTGTCCACGCCGGAGTGCAGTGGCTATTCACAGGCATGATCCCACTATTGATCAGCAATGGGGTTTTAACCTGCTGTTTCTAACCTGGGCCAGTTCACCCTTCCTTAGGCAACCTGGTGGTCCCCCACCCCCAGGAGGTCACCAAATTGATGCTGAACTTAGTGCAGATACCCAATCAGCATAGCGCACTACAGCCCAGAACTCCTGGGCTCAAGCGATCCTCCTACCTCAGTCTCCCAAGTAGCTGGAACTATAGGCATGCACTACCGCACCTGGCTATACACGTATTTTTTAAAATACTAAATTGGTATTACAACATTGTGTTTTTGCTATTACATACTGCTTTTTTCAATTAATAATACACTGTTTTCTCAAGACCCTAAATATTTTTTAAGAATATGATTTATAATGGCTATGCAGCAGCCATATATAATTTAACACATACCTTAATATTCAAGTTTTAGGTTTTCAATTTTTTCATATTATAAATAACGCTTCAATGAGTATGTTGGTCAGCACATTTTTGTGGGTATCTCTAATTAGTTCCATAGGATACATTCCCAGAAGTGAAATTACTGAGGCAAATGAAATGAACATCCTTAAGGCTCTTAATGCAGATCACCCACTCCTCCAACTCACATTAAAGTTCTTTTAAAAGAAATCAGAACAGTGGCACCTAAAGGCATATTTTATGACTACCACTAACATTAAACAAGTACCCTTTTCCTTACACATACTCCTTCAGATTCCTAGAAGTTAAACTTCTAATCCCCTTTCTGCCATTCCACTCCATTTGTATACAGCTCTGGAAAGAATATGATCAGTATTTCTTTACTTTAAAAGATTACTCATCATATAGCCTTCTTAGATTTCTTCTAGTCTTTTCTCCTTTCTTCAAGAGGAGGAAGCTTTTTAATTTCAAACTCAACTCTGAGACCATCTTTTTAATATAGAAGTTATAAGCACTTCTAGAATGAAACAATCCTGGTTCAATTATAATCCCAGGCTTTTACTAATTGTATGAACTTTGGGCACATGATTTAACTCTCAGTTTCTCCCCTATAAAAAGGGATAAAGCTAGCTTACTTCTTAGGGCTGTTCTGAGGATTACATGAGACAATACTATACACTGTGAAATACTTATTCTTAGTACACAGCTTGTTATAGTAAATAATAGAGACAAGGTAATATTATTATAATGAATTTTTCTGAAGTTCTATTTGCATCTGAAATAAAACAAATTAGCTAATCTGAAAACATGCAGCATTAAGATGACACAATGTATCAAAATCTTGATTTCGAAAGAAAGAAATCAAGTGTTTTCTCCTACTTAATTCAACACATTACCAAAAAAAGCCACACAATAAAACACAAGAAAACAACTTTTCAAAATACAGTCACTTTTAAAAGTTTTACAAATCTCTCTTATAATTTCTCTGGTAAATTCTGAGAATATGCCATCTCTATCATTCACATTACCCCAACCAAAATCTCTCTCCAGTAAGTCTCATACGTTACTTAAAATCAAATTTAAGCTAATGATTATCTCTTCCTGAATTAGATAGAAGAAATTGTGAAACACAAGTCTTCCTTGCCCTCAAATATTAAACAAAACCAGATTATTAAAGGAGCCTGTTATTAACAATATTACCAACATACAATATAAACATGTATCCTTTGAAGTTTTAATAGAGATCTATTTACTTTACAGAATTTTTTTCTTTTTTAATGTATTAATGTGTGTGTTTTTTGTTTTTTTTTTTTTGAGACAGTCTTGCTCTGTCGCCCACGCTAGAGTGCAGTGGCGCCATCTCGGCTCACTGCAACCTCTGTCTCCCAGGTTCGAGTGATTCTCATGCCTCAGCCTCCTGAGTAGCTGGGATTACAGGTGCCCACCACCATGCCCAGCTAATTTTTTTTTGTATTTTTAATAGAGACAGGGTTTCACCATGTTGGCTGGGCTGGCCTCGAACTCTCAGCCTCAAGAGATCTGCCCAAAGGGGGCCAGGCGTGGTGGCTCATGCCTGTAATCCCAGCATTTTGGCAGGCCGAGCTGGGCAGATCACTTGAGGCCAGGAGTTCAAGACCAGCTGGCCAAAATGGTGAAACCCTGTCTCTACTAAAATACAAAAATTAGGCAGGCTTGGTGGTGCACAGAGCGAGACTCTGTCTCAAAATAATAATAATAGTTTAAGGGAAATATAGTGATCATTTAAAAAATTATATCTAGGATCCATACACACACAGAATTATCTTAGGTATTCCATAAATCATGCTCAGAGATGTAATAGGAGTTGTATTTAATATTGAACAGCAGGAATGATCAACTGTTGTAAAGGGCTTGGGCTTGCTAATAATAATTCAAATCAAAACAGAAGATTTAAAAAACTATAATTTAAAAATTATAATTGCTAGCCTATTATTACTCAGCTGTTGAAAAATCAGCTTTAAATAACCAAAAAGAAATAAACACAAACATATTCACAGAGAGGTCTCCTTTCAAAAGGTCCATTCAGTGTTGGCTGGTTAATCATATCATAAATATAAGATCTGAGTACCCTGGCTGGTACTAACGAGCATGGAAACATGGATATACAAACGGGGAAACAAGAAAATTTGTTTGCCATTTCACATGAAGTTATCAACCCCACTACTATTAAACATAACTCCCAATTCTTGTTTCTAGCAGTTACCAGGAGCCAAAGAATTCTAACAAGCCTAAAAGTAAGAAAGCTGCCAATATCATAAAAGAGTAGCCAAATGGGTCAGGAGAAACAGGAATGCGGAAACTAGATGCAGGTACATTAATACATCCAGAATCTATGTGGTCATCTGTCTGGAAAATTTTTCTAATTCGTAGCTTGATTAAATAAAGTCTATAGAAATAAAATTTTGTTACATATTACATATTTTTAAATAATATAGTATTCTTTTAATTTTCTGACACCCATTTCAGGAAAGCAGGGAAGGAGCAATGAAGCACACTGCATTTACACACATAGAAAAAATAAGCACAGATATTAAGTGCCCAAAGAACCTTAAAGTGACTTCTGATAAATCATTTTAATTTATAGTTCATGTCCAAGACACCTAAAACCAATGAAAATAACTCCCTAGGCACATAAGATTATAAGAAAATTGGGGATTTCCGGTATTCTAAAATGACTTTTTGGTTCAGCAGAACAATATCTGATCAGTTTTGGGTGGGGTTAGGGGAGAAAGGAGAGGGAGAAGTTGGCAAAAAAAAAAAAAAAAACCAAAGAGCAAACTATGATACATATTCAGACTACCTGGTTTTAGCAAGAAATTGGCCACCTTGAAAAATATTTATTATGCTTTCCTAATGACAGTACCATACTACATTGTATATAAAGTAAGTCAAATCGATAGCAAATCCTCAAAGAATTTACCAAACACTTGAAGATTCCAAGCTTCAGGGTCAAGACTTAGTACATATACAATAGCTAAACGAGTACTGAAAAACTATGATTTTTTTATTACGTGCATCAAACATACTGTTGCAAATTTGCATACCCAACCACATATGTAACCAAGTGCTCTGTAAAGAATGACGCATGGCTGATCAAAGTTTCTGGGGAATAAAATCAACATTCTTAGAAATTGTTTACAATAGAGTGCCTTACCAAAAGGAGGTAGTCCATACGTTTGGGTTGCCTGAGGGTAGACAGCATAGGGTTGAGTCTGCTGTAGTGTCTGGTATTGAGTCTGCCCAGGGTAAGCAGTTTCCGAAACAGGAACTGAGAGAATATGTGCATAAGGTCTAGAAAATTTCAAGAAAACAAAAACTTTTGTGTGATTTACTTTAGTAACGAAAAAATAGGTAAAATAGCTACCACCACTAACAGCAAAGAATCTGCAACAAGGAGACTAATCTTCCACACAAAATGGCTCTTTTTTAAAATTTTTTATTTTTGAGACGGAGTCTTGCTCTGTCGCCCAGGCTGGAGTGCAGTGGCATGATCTCAGCTCATTGCAGCCTCCACCTCCCTGGTTCAAGCAATTCTTCTGTCTCAGCCTCCCAAGTACCTGGGATTACAGGCACTCACCACCACGCCTGGCTAATTTTCATATTTTTAGTAGAGATGGTGTTTCACCATGTTGGCCAGGCTGGCCTCGAACTCCTGACCTCAAGTGATCCACTTGCCTCGGCCTCCCAAAGTGCTGGGATTACAGGTGTGAGCCACTGCGCCCGGCCTAAAATGGCTCTTATGATCAGAAAGTAGAAGCCTTTCCTCCTTTCCAGGTTCTACTATCATCAACCCAAGGAACAATTTTATGAAAAATTTAATAGTTCCAAACATCCCTCCAAGTTCCAATTATCCTACAAACATTTCTAGTGTGCTACATGCATGGCCCTATGTGAGACACAAGGATGGATTAAACTCGTTCATGCCCTTATGCCTACATCTAGAATAAAATCCTAATATAATAGAAAACTAAGAGAACAAGATTGGCAATTGGCTGTCATTCTCCACCCCGCCCCTTGAACCAAACTAAAGTTCTGAGAGGGAAAGTGAGACTGGAAAAGCGGGTGAGGCTGGTGGAGAAAAGGCAAGCAAACACATCAAGAAATGGAAGTAGAGATGGGTTCCAATATCCTCAAATCAAGTCTACAAAACAGAACCCAGGTAAGTAACAAAATCTGGGAAGTTCCAGACAGGACTCAATCTCCTCGATGATATTTAAGTCAGGGCATACTGCCACTAGTTGGTGCCACCATATCAGGGACAGCTAGAGATTTCAGCAGTGAAACTCCTGGGACTTTACACTAGCTAGCAGATATAATCATTTCATCCATGATATTGCACTGAATTTTTAGATACCAATTATTTCATTTGGTGAGTTACACTGTATATATAAGTAAAAAAGAAAATGCTATTTGTACCATGTAAGCATAATAAAATATAGCAGGGGGTGTTTTAAAGGGGAATTTTTTTTTTTTTTTTTCACCTTTGGGGGAAGAGGAAGATGAAGAAAGACCATAAAGAAGTGATATACTAACTGAGCAGATAAAAGGTACAGAATTGGGAGAGAAAGGGTGTTCTAGGACAAGAAAAAAGCCCTGCCAGGGTACAGAGTAAGGAAAGCAAGGGCTTCCGCCTGCAAAGAGCACAGATAACTAAGGGAAGTGTATTAAGAGAAGTAGCGAGAGAAAGGAAGCAAAGACCTTGAATTCCAGGCTAAAAGGCAAATCTGAAACTGAGAGCCACTGAAATTATTGAGCAAAGAGTGACAAGATCAGAGCTGTTCTTTAATAAAGATTATTTTGACACTGCTTTGTAAAATGGTTTAGAAAGGGAGGAGAAACTGGAAATGGAGATCCAGTTAAAAAACAGTTCAGGTAAGTAATAAAAAGGTCTGAATTAAGATAGAATAATTAAGATAGCTAATAAGGAATTCTGAATGTAGCAGGTATGCAAATACTTTCTGAATGAATAAATGAATTTGGAATCTGCAACATATTCACATCTCAGTAGATTCTAAAAAACTGAATTAAAAAATATCTATTCTTCTTAGCCAGATCGGAGTCCAGGAAATAGCTCAGGTTAGAGTTGTTACTAAAGTCACACGGGAATGATTTAAATCTTAGTGACCTTAAATGGATTAATCTTCAGATATGGTAAAGACCATAATGTCCTTTTTCAAACAGAGTCTTTGTAGCCCAAAGCTCAAATGTGTTTTCACATTTAGTATCTAATTTCTTCATAATAATCTCAGAGAATAGGTTCAGTCATTTCACAGAAGAAAGTCACATGAAAATGATTAGCCCAAGGACACCATTAGTGTTAATACCAGATTAAAAATTAGAGGAACTGATTGGGTTGACTTTTTAATTAGTTTATTTTTTAACTAATGAAAATTCAAAAGGTAAAAACAGATATAACCAGGGAAAAGAAAGAGTTTTCCTTTTTATAACAGCTCCATAAAGTATCTCTTGCTTTTGTTACCAATTTCTTTATGTATCCAGCAGCTGTAAGCACATAAGAACATATCCTGGCTTAATAAATGCACTTGTATGTGTCTTTGTATGCATAGGTCCATTCTTTATTATGCACAATAGGTAGCTTGGTATACACACTGTTCTGCACCTACCCACCTTGGAGATGAAAAACCTGGCTGATATTAATGCTGATCTTACCCCACGAAGGCCCAAAACATAACCTCTTAGTGACTTTAATCCACCAAACCTGTCTAACTTCAAGCCCGGTTCTACTCTGAGGACATTCCTCAATCAAGAAACTGAACACAGGCTGGGCGTGGTGGCTCACGACTGTAATCCCAGCACTTTGGGAGGCAGGCAGATCACCTGAGGTCAGCCGTTTAAAAACAGCCTGGCCAACATGGTGAAACCCCATCTCTACCAAAAATTACAAAAATTAGCTGGGCGTGGTGGCATGCCTGTAGTCCCAGCTATTCAGGAGGTGGAGGTTGCAGTGAGCCAAGATCGTGCCACTGCACTCCAGCCTGGGCAACAGAGCAAGATTCTGTCTTAAAAAGAAAAAAAAAAAACTGAACACAGACTGGACTGAGAAATTCAGTCTTGTTTTTATTAATCTGTACACTATATGTCAAGGTACAGGACAGAGAGAATGATCAGAGGTCAATCAATGATATGGTTGATCACTAACACTATTTTGCATGTTCAGTGCCTACTCATTTTAGAGTAAGCTTTTGTGTAAAATGATCCATTGCAGGCAACCATCTACTTTTTAAAAGGATACTACATAGACTATATTTAGAGGGAATTAAAAACTGGAATGACGATAGAATAAGAGAGGTAAAAATAATTTAAACATCTATCATTTTAGAGGAAAAATAATATTAAATTTTGCAATGAATCTACAGAAAAAGCATATGCATTTTGGAAATAATTATTCAACTTACTTTGCAGAATACATTTGTGAGGTATAATCATTGGATGAGCGAGGGATGTAATCGGTGCATGTCATAACTGAAAGAAAGATAATATCACCAGGTTAAAAAGTTAGAACCTTTCGAAAATGGAATGGGAAAACTGCACATCTCACTGTATAGTCTTTCAAACTAATTAACGGAATACAGCTTGGACACCAGATAGAAAGACTATGTGGTAGAAAATATCTCACTTTTTTGTTTATACATGTGTTTACAGACTTCCAGAGGCAGTTAAAAAAAGAAGGGTGGGGTATGGAAAAGAGCTGAAGGTTGGTAAGGATCTCTACCTTTACCCATTACTGATCTAAAATAATAGATGAAGCAACCTCCTAAGCTCTCAGCTATGCTGATAGGCAAACTTAAAAAGCAAGCTCTATGTCTAGAAAACCACATTATTCTACTTCAGCTTATTTGTTCTTTAAGTGCTTACTATATTGAGTAAAAGCCTTAAGAATGACTTGCAGGAAAACAGATTTGGGGGAAGCACCCAACCTTATTTTAAAACCACTGCTACTGCTATGCATAATCAACAGCAGAAGAGATACAAGTATGCTTCTATACTACTATTTTTTCTGTTTTGTAGTGAAGGCTTTAAGTTTGGCAAACCAGAGACAGACATGAGGAACTGATGTGATGCTCTGATGAACTCTCGAAGACTTTTCCAGCTATTGTCCTCTTGACGCCCATGACTTCATCTGGAATAGCTGCTATGAAGGCTTGGCCCTCATGATTACTACTTCTGGTATGAACGCTGTAAATATCTCATTAAAAGTGAACCAATTAACTTTATGTCTAATTAGGTTCCCTGGAAGAGTGCCTGACCCAAAAAGAGAACCCTGATCAAAAGCAGATGAGGGGCCAACTCAAATGCTCAAGAGCAAGACAAATCAACACCTGTGAGTTTATTACAGAAGAGCTTGTCCAATGCTATTGTTTGAGGTATTTAAAAATAATTATTGGAGATCACATTCACCTCTAATCATTTTGACAAAAATGAAGGAGATGTCAATTAGATCTAAAGTTTTGACAATCCATTGCAAAGAATGTAAGGTAAGTTTATTTGAATTCTACACAATGGTTCTCAGTTGACACATACATTAAAAAACTCAAACCGTTATCTTCCTCCAATTTAATTTAATTCTGGAAGGAATCAACAACATCCTAGGAGACTGAGGCCAATTTTCACTTCTCTGGAGAATGAATGAGACTTGATCTTGGCAGTACTTGGGAACCACAAAATGATTATAAACAGTCAAGATATAATATCCTATTATACTATAGGAGAATCAAGTAAGTAATATGCCGGCTTGGACTAGAATAGCAACAGTGGGGATGAGGCAAAGAAGTTGAAATATATTCTGAAGGTAATACTAACAGGACATTCTGATGGATTTGACGTAGAGAATGAGGAAAATGGGGAACACAAGACGATTCCTAGGTTTTTAGTTTGAGCAATTAGACGGAGAGTAATACCACTTCCTAAGATGGGCAAGTTTGGGAGAAAAGTGTATGTCATGGGGGCTAAAGGAATCGAAAGTTCTTTTTTGAACATCTTAGGTATGATTTTCCTTCCAGTAAAGATGTCAAACAGGCAGTTTGATACATAAATGAAATCGGGGAGAAGTCAGACTGGAAATATCAATATGGAATTCATTAACCATGTACAAGATATTTAAAGTAATGTAATGGATGGGAGAATCCCAAAAGAAAAAAGATGGTACTTAGAATTAAGCCCTGAGGCCCACCAAAGAAGGGCCATCAAAGGGGAAAGGTGGGAGGAAAAGTCGTGAGAGTGAGAATGTGAGGAGAAATGTATTCTAGAATTTACAACATGAAAATAACTAATGGCCTTGACGACAGCAGTTTCATTGGAAGAGTGAGGACAGAAGCTAAATTTGAGAGGCTGGAAAAGTGAATGGGAGGTGAAAAAGCAAGTGAGGGCAACTCTTGCAGAAGTTCTGATATGTCACAGAACAAAGAGAAGGTCCATAACTAGTAACAGATGTGGAGCCAAGGGCGGGGGGTGGGGGGAGCAGTGTTTATGTTTTAAAATGGTAAGATGTTTCTTTACTGACAGGAAGGACAAAAAGAGAAGACAGTGATGACACACAAGTGGTGGCAGGAAAACTATAGTACCAAAGTCCTTGGGAAAGGTAAAAATGGATAGCATATGAAACACAAATAATAGGCTCTATATCTGACAGGAGCAAGTATACTGCTTACATCCTGACAAGAAGGAAACGGCTGGGTGTGGTGGCTCATGCCTGTAATCCCAGCACTTTGGGAGGCTGAGGCCGGCAGATCACTTGAGGTCAGGAGTTCGAGACCAGCCTGGCCAACATGGTGAAACCCCATCTCTACTAAAAATACAAAAATTGGCCAGGCGTGATGGTGTGTGCCTGTAATCCCAGCTATTCGGAAGGCTGAGTCAAGAGAACGGCTTGAACCTAGGAGGCAGAGGTTGCAGTGAGCGGAGATCTCGCCATTGCATTCCAGCCTCGGTGACAAGAGCGAAAATCCATCTCAAAAAAATACAAACAAACAACAACAAAAAAATACAAAAAGTAGCTGGGCATGGTGGCATGCGCCTGTAATCCCAGCTACTTGGGAGGCTGAGGCAGGACAATCACTTGAACCCAGGAGGCAGAGGTTGTAGTGAGTCAAGATTGCGCCACTGCACTCCAACCTGGGCAACAAAGCAAGACTCCATCTCAAAAAACATAAAAAAAAATAAAGAACAGAATGAATAGGATGACAGTCTAAAGTAAAAATAGAAAGGTAGGGGAAGTATAAATGTAGACTTCAAATGAACCAAAATTTTTATTTATTTTATTTTATTTTATTTTTTGTAGCGAGGAGGTCTTACTTTGTTGCCCAGGCTGATCTCAAACTCCTGGCCTCAGGTGATCCTCCTGCCTCAGACTCCCAAAGTGTTGGGATTACAGACAAGATCCACCATGCCCAGCTGAACCAAAGTATTTGAAGGAAAAAAGGAAATTATTTGGAAGAAGCAAGAATACTCAACTTACTTACTTCCTGACCCTGAAGTATGTAAAGTATAAGATTTTAGGGAACAGGTCTTTTTCTTGGGGATGAGTGGGATATTCAAGAAATTAGAGGAGACATTTTATCGATTAGAGTGGTTTTCCACAATATGGACAGTTTCCCACATGGACCAGAATCATCTGGCTAACTTGTCAAAAATGCAGATTCCCTATCCACATCAGATCTACTGAAGGATAATCATTGGAGGTGAAACTAGAATTCTACATTACAAACGAGTATTCTAGATGATTCTTATGTAGGCTAAAGGTCTGAGAACCACCAGAATCGAATCACCTTGGAGGAAACACTATATAGAACTCAAGATACACCTTTTAAAAAAAGTTACACCTTTTTAAAAAATATACATAGGAAGTATATATGGTTAAGTATAATTGTCTCTGATTTTCTGTAAGACACTATTACCTTTAGAACATCCAATCTCAAAACAAAAATAAAATCATGGAGTGTGACCCCTCGGGTGAGTGGATTCCATGTGACCTTTTCTCAGCTGGTCTGTCAATAAAGCTTACAGGAGGGCTCAAGGATAAACACACACAAAAACAAGGATGGGAGAGCCTTCTGGATATTTTGGGACAAACAAGGCAATTATGAAAAACCAACTCTATAAGAAAAGCATTACTAGTTATAGGAATATCTGTTCAATCATGCACAGAATATGGTACTTACTTTCCTCTGACATGGGAAGGTTTGAAGCAAGGCTTGACGTTTCAGGCTTCTGATCACTGACATCTGGATTGCTTACTTGACTGGGAGAACCAAAATGAATACATTAGCCCCTGACTGATTTGCTGCATTGCTAAAAGAGATGAGATCAAACCCATTTCCTCCTAGGCTATACAAGTAAGAGGCAAAGTAAATCTTCATGATATCTTTATTGTTGATTTTTAATAACTACTTGAAGAGAGCTCAGGCCAGAGCTAGTACCCTCAGCATTCTACAGTTCTTTCTTTTTTTTTTTTTTTTTTTTTGAGATGGAGTCTCACTCTTTCACCCAGGCTCGAGTGCAGTGGTGCGATCTCGGCTCACTGCAACCTCTGCCTCCTGGGTTCAAGCGATTCTCCTGCCTCAGCCTCCTGAGTAGCTGGGATTATAGGTGCACGCCACCATGCCCAGCTAATTTTTGTATTTTTAGTAGAGACAGGGTTTCACCATGTTGATCAGGCTGGTCTTGAACTCCTGACCTTGTGATCCACCCGCCTCAGCCTCCCAAAGTGCTGGGATTACAGGTGTGAGCCATCACGCCCAGCCTACTGTTCTTTCTTATATCTCTAGATCCCTTTAGTTTTTATATAATTCAGAAATTCCAGCTAAGTCATTGGCAAGTCAGATTTTTCTTTAACACCATATGGTAAAACATCGCTCTGCCACTTTTTTAAAACTGTATATATTATATGTTTATGGGGTACAATGTGATGTTTTGATATATAAAACACCTTTCACTTTTTTGTGAAAAAAAGTATGTGAAAACACTTAAGTTCTATGCTTTTAGCAATTTTGAAATATACAATGCTATATTATTTATTACAGTCACCATTCTGTGCAACAGTGCTCTGTTAACTTGCTCCCGAAGTACCACAGGAAGGTAGGGAGATGTTTGATTTCAGACAGTTGTTCTCGATCAGCTACAAACCATAATCATATGAGAAGTGTTTTCAAATTACACGTTTGGGCCGGGTGCGGTGCCTCACACCTGTAATCCCAGCACTTTGGGAAGCTGAGGCGGGCGGATCACTTGAGATCAGGAGTTTGAGACCAGCCTGGCCAAGATGGCAAAACCCCGTCTCTACTAAAAATACAAAAATTAGCCAGGCGTTGTGGTGAACGCCTGTAGTCTCAGCTACTCGGGAGGCTGAGGCCTGAGAATCGCCTGAACCCGGGAGGCAGAAGTTGCAGTGATTGGAGATGGCACTACTGCACTCCTGCCTAGGTGACACAGTGAGACTCTGTCTCAAAAACAAAACAAACAAACAAACAAACAAAAATTATACGTTTGTTTCCAAGCAGGGGTTCTAAACCTTGAGGATTCATTCTACTATATTTCTCTTATCTCCCAGTTAAATAAAACACAAACACCTCATTTTCTATTTGTTATTATAGCCAGGACTAAGCAACATCATTTTTTTTTAACTTATAAGGAAAATTAAGAGAAATTGCGAATGATAAGTCACATAAACTGGGAGGACAAGTCATTATGTTAGATAGTTTAATGCTGGGGAGATTCCACAGAAATTCTGGAATGAAGATTGTCCTAACTTTCATTCTTCAAAATGTTCTCCCTTTTCCATCTACTCTACTTTTCCTTCTTCAGTTATTATCTCCCATTATAGCACAGTGGTTAGGAGTGGTGGTTCTAGAGTCAGGGACCGCTCAAGTTCATATTCTACTCTGCCAATAACTAGCCCTATGACCTTGGACAAGTCACTGAACTTATCTGTTCCCCCCTTTCTACATCCGTCAACGAGAATAAAAATGAAACCTAGCTCACAGGGCTGTTAGGAGGACTAATAAGTTAATGTTTAGAGCAACGCTAGAACATAGTAAGCAAACTTTAACTGTAACTGTTATTATATTACAACTTCTTCAAAGCCCAGGCATCATTCCTACATTCATGCACCCTAGAAAGAAACCTGCTTTGTTCTTCTACACTCTAGGGAGAGGTGGAAGACACTGTACCAGAGGTTCCATATATCCGGAAAGATAATGCTGACTAATCAAAGGTAAGAGTAGCTTCTACACAGCAAAATTGTAAAAAGAAATGTTGCTTATATAAAAAATACATAGCACCAGAATTTACAAAGTTCTCGTATCATTTCTGAAACTGACTTCTAATATTCAAGTATAATAAGGGTTTTTTTTTAATGGTATATATTTATTTATTATTGTTTGGTTGGTTTTTGTTTTTTTGAGTCAGGGTCTCACTCTGTCACCCAGGCTGGAGTGCAGTGGCTCGATCATGGCTCCCGCAGCTTTGACCTCCTGGGCTCAAGTGATCTTCCTATCTCATCCTCCCAAGCAGCTGGGACTACAGGCATGTGCCACCACACCCAGCTAATTTTTGTAATTTTTGTAGAGATAGGGTTTCATCATGTTGCCCAAGCTGGTCTCAAACTCCTGGTCTCAAGCAATCCGTCTGCCTCAGCATCCCAAAGTGCTGGAATTACAGGTGTGAGCCACAGTGGCCAGCTTTAATGGTATATTTTGAATGTTCAAATAATTTTTCCTCATTTGTAATTAATTTTAAAGCTAAATCCCCAAGTAAGGTTCATTTTTATCTTGTTACTCAAATGTTTATATTTTTGTAATAGAACTTAATGTACTAAGATGTGATTATGGAAATTGAAGGGTAAGGACAATAAATTATATGGAATAGTTGTGTCAGTTTCCCAAACTGGGTGATTTATTATAATGACCTGAATAGTTAATAAAAATACAGACTTCTAGACCCCATCTCACACCTACTTACATAGAATTACCAGGAGAAGGGCATAAAATTGAACCAGAATTTTTCTGACATCAATAACTAGTTTGACTTCTACATGTACCTGGTTAAGTCTGAGGTTCACTGTTACACCCACTGTTGAAGACTATTTGTAGATTCTATATCTTAGAAAGTGGTGATATTTCTATGATCCAGTATCCACTGGACCAGTTCCTAAAACCCAATGGTCCTAGAATATTATGCTATAGCAACATCCCGTACATACTCAACTGAGCATCTAGAGAATAAATAGAAACAACAGCACCAAGACAGTGAATTAACTCTAGCACTTGTTAAATATTTAAATTATTATCCTTAGAGAAATGACATACTGCCTCAAAATATAATTATTTTCAAAGTTATATAAACATAAATTTTGCTTAACAATGAATACACCATGAAAAAACAATTGCTCTAAAATAAAATGACCAAAAAAACCCAACAACATCCAAGTCCATAAAGTGGCATGAAAAATACCTCCTTCTCATTCAAAAGAACTATTAACAACACAAACAACAGGTGAATGGATAAAGAAAATGCGGAACAGACACACAATGGAGTATTACTGAGCCTTAAAAAGAGGAAATTCTGACACATGCTACAAATGGATAGACCTTAAAGACATCATGATGAATCACAAAAGGACAAATACTGTATGACTCCATTTCTGTGAGGTACTTAGAGCAGTCACAATCATGCAGACAGAAAGTAATGGTGGTTGCCAGGAGCTGGAGATGGGGGAATGGAGAATATTGTTTAGTGAACATGGAATTTCAGTATGGAAAGATGACTAAAGTTCTAGAGATGAATGGTAGTGATGGTTGCAAGACAAAGTGATTGTACTTAGTGCCACTAAACTGTACACTTAAAATGGTAAATTGTATATTGTGTGTATTTTATCATAGTAAAAAAATTGCTGAAGGTAAAAGAAGAGATAATTGCAGGAAAAGATGAAGGTGATGGGTTCTTTCAAACAACTGGAGAGGTTAGCCTTCGATAAGAGCAAGGGAATTTCAGAGGAAAGACAAACAAAATCCAAGAGAAGCAGATTAAGTAGGTAGATTTGGTGACAGAGAAGGGAGATGCCCCTAATCTCTCTTTGGACTAGGGAGCAAGATCCACAGCTGAGTGAATGGAAACAGCAGGAAAGGGAGGGAAAAGGGAGAAGGCAGGGGAAAAGGAGGGAGAGAATAAAAATTAAGATGATTTTAGAGGCTGGGAAATCAGACATACCAGGAAAGAGGCTTAAGTGCCTGTTTTAGATCTAATCATGAATAGAAACTAAGAACAGTTAGCACAATTTTGTGTTTTTCTCTCACAATGTACAAGTGATTGGTAATAAGTATAGAATAGGTGGCTAGTTGGGTTTAAGCAGGGTTGTGGTTTTGCTAGGCAAGTATGACAGAAAAAAGTGAGGAAGTTAAGAATGTTTGTAAGGGACTAATTACAGTAGATCTTAAGTTTATTTTTCTTTCTTTTTTTTTTTTTTTAATGAGACAGCATCTTGCTCTGCCACCAACCCAGGATGGAGTTCCATGGCGCAATCTTGGCTCACCACAACTTCTGGCCCCTGGGCTCAAGCAATCCTCCTGCCTCAGCCCCGAGTAGCTGGGACTAAAGGTGTGCACCACCATTCCTGGATAATTTTTTGTGTGTTTTTTATAGAGATGGCGTCTTGCTATGTCACCCAGGCTGGTCTCAAACTACTGAACTCAAGCGATCTGCCCACCTGGACCTCCAAAAGTGGAGCCACCAACCACACCTGGCCAGTTAAGTTGCTTTTTTTTTTTTTTTGAGACAGAGTCTTTGTTGCCCAGGCTGGAGTGCAGTGGCGCATTCTTGGCTCACTGTACCCTCCACCTCGTGGGTTCAAGCCATTCTCCTGCCTCAGTCTCCCAAGTAGCTGGGATTATAGGCTCGAGCCACCACGCCGAGCTAATTTTTGTGTTTTTAGTAGAAACAAGGTTCCGCCATGTTGGTCTCTTATAAGGAAAAAACTAAAGTTCTTTTTAAGGGGTG
Organism: Hylobates moloch; assembly: GCF_009828535.3. Lineage (NCBI taxonomy): Eukaryota > Metazoa > Chordata > Mammalia > Primates > Hylobatidae > Hylobates > Hylobates moloch. The sequence goes on from NW_026652284.1 coordinate 26,103,498, forward strand.
ATGGTGAAAATATGACAGATGATTTAATTGATGGTTTAAGACATCATATGGCTAGCTTGGCAGTTCCAGAATAAATGAGCTGGGATGATAGTGTGTGGAGGTAAAAGTGCAGGATTCTTGAAATTAATGTGGTAGAGGTGATGCAGTTACTGGCTCATATAGTTGGCACACAAACGACAGAAGGTAAGAACTGTGGAAAACTGAAAACCATGGTATGAAGAAGCCAAACTGTGAGGTGCAAGCTGCCTCTTTTCTTTTTTTTTTTTTTTTTTTTTTTTTGAGATGGAGTCTCGCTCTGTCGCCCAGGCTGGAGTGCAGTGGTACGATCTCGGCTCACCACAAGCTCCGCCTCCCAGGTTCACACCATTCTCCTGCCTCAGCCTCCTGAGTAGCTGGGACCACAGGTGCCCGCCAACACGCCTGGTTAATAATTTTGTATTTTTAGTAGAGACGGGGTTTCACCGTGTTAGCCAGGATGGTCTCAATCTCCTGACCTCGTGATCCACCTGCCTCGGTCTCCCAAAATGCTGGGATTACAGGCGTGACCGTGCCCGGCGCAAGCTGCCTCTTTTCTATAAGAGGAGTGGCATTAATGACTAAGTCATTTCATAACCGTTTGGTAATTAATACAAAATCTCTTGGATTTTATTTCGCTTATGCTTCCTATTCTGTATATTGTACGTTTGACTGAAGAATATGGTGCTTTTCATCTTTACCATTGAGTCTCCTCTATGTAGCACAGTGCCTGATATACAACATGAGTTTGGTACATATTGTTGAATAAATAATGAATGCATAAAAACAAATCAGTGCACATGTTTCAGGAAAAAACTATTTGGAAAAGAAATTTTAATCTTAAGCCGGGCATGGTGGCTCACACCTGTAATCCCAACACTCTGGGAGGCTGAGGCGGGCGGATCACGAGTTCAGGAGATCGAGACCATCCTGGCTAACACGGTGAAACTCCGTCTCTACTAAAAATACAAAAAATTAGCCGGGTGTGGTGGCGGGCACCTATAGTCCCAGCTACTCAGGAGGCTGAGGCAGGAGAATGGTGTGAACCCGGGAGGTAGAGCTTGCAGTAAACTGAGATTGCGCCACTGCACTGCAGCCTGGGAGACAGAGCTAGACTCTGTCTCAAAAAAAAAAAAAAAAAGAAATTTTAATCTTAAACCAAATAGTTTCAAAATGTAACAGCTGATGGTAAGAACCAAAAAGAGGGCAAAGCATGCCCATACGCTAATCAACATGTGAAAAAAAAAAAAAAAACTTATGAGTAGTTCATTAAAAAGAAAGCAAACTTTACATACCTTATAGTTTGCTCTCCTGATTCCTGCATCTTGGCTTTTTTCACCTGCAAAAACAAATATACAAAGGTTATCAGTGTACTTGATCTGTTTTTTAAATCATTTAGCTACTCAAACAACAGGCTATTAACTATTACAGGATAACTTTTAATTTCGTTTAGTTTAGATTTAATTAACCCTTGTTATATTTTAGAGCTAGAAATGAAGTTTGTTTTTTAAATGGAGCTCTTCTTTTTAATGAAAAAAGTGTTCTTCTGATTAAAAAAACACTGTTTACCAGAATTTTTACTCAAGGTAGACAGAATGTTTACTAGGATAAAGTATCCAAGCTTTGATACAAACTAGTTGGTTTTATACTGTAACAGGCAAATTATATTTAAACAAACAGTAAAGATGGCAATCTAAGTATCACCTACTCATTTATTTAACAAAAATGGCTTTATACTTGTTAGTTTAGTGTCAAAAATTAATATGAATTCTTATCAGGTTACCAGTAATTTAGAAAATATTGTTAACCCTGTATTTTTTTTTTCATATTTCACATTTTCTATTTCCTTCTGGGGAGAAGGCACTCCCATTGAAACAGTGTAAGAATCCACAAATGAAAGATAATGGTTAATACTGATGGATTTTTCTGTTTTCATATTATAGAGAATTTGATTTTAGAACTCTCTGGTTAGAACTGGTTGTAGTAGAAACATGTCTAATGTGCTTAGCCATTCAAATTATGAATATTTAAAAGTATTTCAAGCTAATAGAAGAAGGCAGAAACTCTCCTAGATAATTTGAAGCAAACGTATCAGGTGGAATCATAGATATTTAATATTACATTGACTATTTCAGACAAGGTAAATAATACATGCAAGCCCCATAAAATTTGTCATGGCCACATATTCCTCATGAGAATACACAACCATGACCAAACACTCTTGGTTCCTTGCTTATGGCACGTCAAAATGTGTTCCATGCAATGTTCTCTTAATTTTCATAGGTACCAAAAAGGAGAAAATAAAGAAACAAAGGCAATTTAAAAAAACATTTCTAAATTTAAAACAAAAATTACATTAAAGCATTTGAAGCAAAAACAAAAAACAAAACCTTGAAGTGGGCAAATCCTGATTAAGCATGACATTAAATCCAAAAGCCATAAAGGAGAAAATAGATATGATTACACAAAAATTTTAAACTTCTATATGATAAAAGACACCGTAAAACAACCAGGAGGTTGAGGGATTCCAGGATAGTATGCAGACTATGACAAAAAAATCTAACTGTATTACTAATGTATATGACTATCTCACTGAAAGAGGTGAGGGAAATATGATCTGACCTAGATAATATAGGAAAACAGTGTTTTGCCTGGAAACTATAAGGCTAAAGACAAGAAAAATTCAACTATCTAGTTTATCTGCCTGCCATAATTTCACAAATGACAAAATATAGCCTTTTTTTATAAAATGTTCTGCCCTTCCTACCTAAAGATGATAGTAGTTACATATGGTCAGATAATAATGTACTCTTCCAATAGTGGAGAAGAATTTATGTTTAGCTCATCCAAAGACTCTTTGCTATCAAAGAAATGTAATTATGAGCTGGTTGGCTGAGTAACCGAAACAGTCTATACTCTTCAAACAGTAATTTAAACAAAGAAAATTAGAGCACTGAGGAGTCTAACTTATCACAGTCTTCATTTTATTAGAGGTATAGAGCAACAAATTTAGCTAATCAACTCCAAAAGAAAAAAGGAAAAAAAAAACGGGTCCTGGAGCAACATTTTTAAATTTACTTTTTATTTATTATTATTATTATTTTTGAGACAGGGTCTTGTTCTGTCACCCAGGCTGGAGTGCCATGGTGTAATCTCAGCTCACTGCAACCTCTGTCTCCCAGGTTCAAGCAGTTCTTGTGCCTCAGCCTCTCGAGTAGCAGGGACCACAGGTGCACACTACCATGCCCAGCTAATTTTGCTATTTTTTCTATTTTTAGTAGAGAACGGGTTTCACCACGTTGGCCAGGATGGTTTCGAACTCCTGGCCTCAAGTGATCCACCCACCTTGGTCTCCCAAAGTGCTGGGATTACAGGCGTGAGCCACTGTGCCTAGCCAAAAATTTATTTACTTTCAAGAAAGAACTATGCTTCTTTACTACGCTTCTTCACTTTTAATTTATTACCGTGCCAATCCAGTGCAGAGTATATATTCATAAATAGAAAGGGAGAAAATGTATCTAAAGTCATATCTACCAAGCAGAAAAGTCTGGGGAAGGAAAAGGTGTTACAATGTATTTTTATTTTTTATTTATTTATTTATTTTTTTACCTCATATGGCCCATTGTTTGTCTTGATTTGAGCAATTATGCCCCCCTCTAAGGCAGGGATAGGAAGCATGTACTAACTAGGCAGTAGAGGCAGGTAAATTAACTAAAGAAGACAGACAGATTTTACTCAATTATAGAAGTATCAGTTCAAACAATACAAGCCAGAAACTGACAGAAAATGATTCCTGGTTGTTAAGAGAAATAGTAAAGATTGAGCAACAATTTTCGGGAGAGTTTACAGAGTAATATAGTACTTGCAATAATGAATACTGAAAACTACACAGCAAACTAAGCAAAGATTCAAGTAGAAACCGGTCCTATTGGGAACAATTTTCATTAACAAAACCAGTATAGGTTATACAAGCAGCTGGTATCCAAGGAATTGGGACCATACCAGGACAGTAGTGGGACAGTAATACAAGCTGCCAGTAAGTAAGAAAGCAATAAAGCTGAAAAAGCTCTGTTAAAGTGAAAAAATCAGAATCTCTTTTTGCATGACATAATTTTGTATACAGAAATCCTAACGAATCCATTAAGAAACCACTAGAACTGATAAACAAGTTCAGCAAGGCAGCAAAATACAAGACAAACATTCAAAAATCAATTATATTTCTATATACTTGCAATGAACAATTCAAAAATGAAAAAAAATCCATTCACAATAGCATCAAAAGGAATAAAATACTTAGGAATATGGCCGGGTCCAGTGGCTCACGCTTCTAATCCCAGCACTTTGGGAGGCCGAGGCAGGTGGATCACCTGAGGTCAGGAGTCCAAGACCAGGCTGGCCAACATGGTGAAACCCCATCTCTATTAAAAATACAAAAATTAGCTAGGTGTGGTGGTGCATGCCTGTAATCTCAGCTACTCAGGAGGCTGAGGCAGGAGAACCACCTGAACCTGGGAGGTGGAGGTTGCAATGAGCTGAGATTGCACCACTGCACTCCAGCCTGGGTGACAAGGCGAGACTCTGTCTAAAACAAACAAACAAACAAACAAAAAAACCTTAGGAATAAACCTAACAGAAGAAAAAGTACAATACATGTTAAAAGAAATTTAAGAAGAGCTAAATAAATGCAAAGACACCCCACATCCAGGGACAGAAGAATTCATCTTGTAAAGATGGTAATACTCCCCAAATTGATCTACAGTCAATCCAATCAAAATCCCAGCTGGCTGCATTGAAGAAATTCACAAATTGATCTTAAATTTCATATGGAAATGAAAGTGACCCAGAATAGCTAAAACAATCTTGAAAAAAAAAAAAAAGAACAAAGTTAGGGGACTCACATTTTCCCAATTCTTTTTTATTTTTATTTTTTAAGACAGAGTCTCACTCTGTCACCCAGGCTGGAGTGCAGTGGTGTGATCTCGGCTCACTGCAACCTCCACCTCCTGGGTTCAAGCATTTCTTGCGCCTTGGCCTCCCGAATAGCTGGGACTACAGGTGCGTGCCACCATGCCTGGCTAATTTTTTTGTATGTTTAACGGAGATGGGGTTTCACCATGTTGGCCAGGCTGGTCTTAGACCTCAGGTGATCTGCCCACCTCGGCCTCCCAAATTGCTGGGATTACAGGCATGAGCCACCACACCCGGCCCCATTTTTCAATTTCAAAACTTACTATAAAGCTAGAGTAATCAAGACGGTGTGGTACTGGCATAAGGATGGATATATGGATCACTGGAACAGAATTGAGAGTCCTGAAATAGACCTCTACATTTGTTGGGTCAACTGATTTTCAACAAGGGTACCACATTTACAGTCAAATTATTTTCAACGAAAGTGCCATGACGATTCAACGAAGAAAGAATAGTCTTTTCAATAAATAAAGCTGAACTCGTACCTCAAGCCATATGCAAAAATTAACTTAAAATGGATCAAAGCACTAAATGTAAAAGCTAAAGCTATAAAATTCTTAGAATATGTATGCTCTCATCACTTGTAAAAATATAGGCCGGAGGCAGTGGCTCACACCTGTAATCCCAACACTTTGGGAGGCTGAGACAGGTGGATAATGAGGTCAGGAGTTCAAGACCAGCCTGGCCAAGATGGTGAAACCCCGTCTCTACTAAAAATACAAAAATTATCCAGGTGTGGTGGCGGGTGCCTGTAATCCCAGCTACTCCGGAGGCTGAGGCAGGGAACTGCTTGAACCCGGGAGGTGGAGGTTGCAGTGAGCCGAGATAGTGACACTGCACTCCAGCCTGGGCAACAGAGTGAGGATCGCTTAAGGTCAGGAGTCTGATATCAGCTGGGCAACAAGCAAGACCCCATCTCGACAAAAAAATTTAAAAAACAGTCGGGTGTGGTGACTCACACCTGTAATCCTAGGTACTCAGCAGGCTGAGATGGGAGGATTGTCTGAGCCCAGGAGTTTAAGGATGCAGTGAGCCACGATTGTGCCACTGTACTCCAGTCTGGGTGACAAAATGAGATCCTGCCTCAAAAAAAAAAAAAAAAACAGAAAAAGAAAAAAGGAAGATGCCTTAAAATTTATTCTGGTAATGGTTACAAAACCATTTTAGAATAGACTAAAAACTACTGCACTGTATACGCTAAAAGGGTGAATTGTAGGATATGTAAATTACATGTCAATAAAGCTGTTATCTTAAAAAATGACATAATCCTATGGGCATATAATGGCTAACGATAACACAGAAAGAAGCACTGACAAATTCATAAATCAGGGTTCTATTTTTGCTTCTGCTACAATGTATAATCACACTTTAAATATAACACAGCAAGGAAACAAAAAACCCGGTATACAAATTCAGAGTATCCAGGCTCAAGACTAAGTTCTGAGAGTTAATTCACTGCATGTCTTCTCTGTATCTGTTTCTTCATCTGTAAAAAAAAGATACAACTACCTACTTCACAGGGCTCGTGTTCCAACAGCAGGAAACAGCAGCATTAACACTACAAGGATGCTGGCTGAATAAACTTAAGGATGTACACTGTTAACATAATATGTAAAGATGAAATTTAAAGAGGAAAAGAGTGAGCTGCTTATGAAAAACAAAGTGCTATGTAATTGTTAAATTTTAGTGTTATTACCATAGAAAGCAAGAACAAAGTTGAATCCCAGAAATTTCAAGACAGGCTTAAGAAACAGGACTCTCTAGTTAAGAAAATTGTATTAAGCATCTCAAATGTCATTCTGAAATTACTCTGTGATGACTTACAAGTAATGGCTCTGAAGGTTTAAACAAGAGGCAAAAGCATGCTAGTGCTAGGTAAATTGTAATCTTGGCAATAATAAATACAATGGTAGGCTAAAAGTCTTCATGGAGACTATAAAAAAGATGTTTATGTCAAGATTTATCCAACACTGTCCAACAAAGAGAAGGACACTGTTCTGTTTTACTAAAGAGTCATATTCCATATGCTAGAGGGGTAAAAGGTTTGATCATAACCTAGATGAAATTTCACACAAAAAACAATTTAATGCCATTTTCATTGACCGTGCTTACTAATAGCTATCTAATTATTAATTTGACTTCAAGAACTTAACATAAGGAAAGCAGGACCTAGAGAGGGAGGTAAGCATCCCAAATTATTAGAGAGGTAAATATTTATGGCAGAGACAACTTCCTGTTCTACCACTGCATGTTAGGTGTGACTTCTAATGGTGGCAAAAAATCTTTCTGTCTTCTCTATCAAGAAGAGTAATCTACAAACTGTAAACAATAGCATACTAAATTTTTCAAAAAGAGTTTATTCCTATATTTATAAGCAAGCACCTCAATTATTTTAAATAAGTTCTAACCCTCCAGACTCATAGAAGCTTTATCCCATAGACCTGTAACTTACAAACATGATTGCTAAACCAGTGTTTATCATCTCTGAAAAATCACAGAAAATAAGAGAGGTGCTTGAAACAGAATATAAAGAAATGAGGACAAGGTGGGGGAGCTGCTTGAGCCCAGGAGTTCAAGATCAGCCTGGGCAACAGGGCAAAACCCCGTGTCTACTGAAAATACAAAAAAATTAGTTGGGTGTGCTGGTAGTCCCAGCTACTTGGGAGGCTGAGGTGGGAGGATTGCTTCAACCTGGGAGGCGGAGGCTACAGTGAGCCAAGATGGCACCACTGCACTACAGCCTGGGCGACAGGGTGAAACCCTGTCTCAAACAAAACAAAACAAAAACAGAAATGTTTCACTACTTGGTTTGTTTGTTGTAATTTAAAGGTGATGGTAGAGAGGAATTGGGTGCTGGAAACTATAAACTAGTGCTAATTTAATGCTGATTGATGACAGTGTTCTAAAACAGATTATTGAACAGACCTTTGTAGATACCTAGAAAGGATATGACAATCACCTGGAGCTATTATATATTTTCTCTAAGAACACTCAACATTTTAATTAATAGCTTAAAGATTTAGGCTATAAATAGGTAAAGTATATGATAGAAAGCTGGAAAGAATAAGATTTTGAATTAAGGTATCAAAGGGTGATAATGTTACTTCTTCAGGGACTCTCAGTGTGTAAACTGTAGTGTGAGGTATTTCTTATTCTCAATCCACTGCTGTTCTTTATACTCTATTCTCCAAGTAGAGGCTGTACAATAATCAGTCAAAAGGATCCCCTCATCTGTGGATAAGATTCTTGCATTTTTGGGCCGGGCGCGGTGGCTCACGCCTGTAATCCCAGCACTTTGGGAGGCCGAGGCGGGCGGATCACGAGGTCAGGAGATTGAGATCATCCTGGCTAACACGGTGAAACCCCATCTCTACTAAAAATGCAAAAAAATTAGCCGGGCTAGGTGGTGGGCTCCTGTAGTCCCAGCTACTCGAGAGGCTGAGGCAGGAGAATGGCGTGAACCCCAGGGGGCGGAGCCTGCAGTGAGCCGAAATCGTGCCACTGCACTCCAGCCTGGGCGACAGCGAGACTCTGTCTCAAAAAAAAAAAAAAAAAAAAGATTCTTGCATTTTTGGAAGGTGATTTATAGTAATATAACAGTTATTTACAACTCAGTTGAGGACTGATAAGCAATAAAGGGAAAGTGAAAGAATCTGAAGTTAAAATTTATTGCACTGTGAGTTATCTCAACAAAATCTTTTTTTTTTTTCTTTTTTTGAGACAGAGTCTCACTCACTCTGTTGTCCAGGCTGGAGTGCACTGGCACAATCTCGGCTCACTGCAACCTCCACCTCCTGGGTTCAAGCGATTCTCCTGCCTCAGCTTCCCAAGTAGCTGGGATTACAGGCATGCGCCACCACACCTGGCTAATTTTTGTATTTTTAGTAGAGATGTGGTCTACCCATGTTGGCCAGGCTGGTCTCAATCTCCTGGCCTCAAGTGATCTACCCACCTCCACCACCCAAAGTGCTGGGATTACAGGCATAAGCCACTGCGTCCAGCCGATCTGAACAAAATCTTGAGGCAGAGCAAGCAATTAGTGGAGAAATAAGAGAAGGGATAATTCAATAAGGAAGAGTCAAGAAGAGACAATGGGATTAAAATAACTTCAATAATAACGACCATCAGTAACATCTCTAGGATTAAAAATATTGGCTTTATTTATCATCAACTTGGGATGGGATCATTCTTTCCACTCATATTTTATATCTCCACTACAGCCTGTGAAAAGTTGTTTTTTTACCTCAAAATGTGTCATTACTCTTCCTGTTCTATTTTAAACATTAATAAGTATTGTGTTTTCTTAGATTCTGTATTTGTCTGTTTGACATCCATTAATCACAGAGCCAAACTCAAGGCCAAAGTTGTTTTTTTATCTCCCCTGAGATCCAATGCCTACACTCTGAACCACCTCCTTTTTCTAACTCTCACACACTAAGCCCCTATTTCTCCTGCCCTAAATCATAAGTCAACCCAGGACAAAGTACCACCAGAAAACCAGGGACAGCCCATAGGCCACAAAGCCTGACAGAATTATTCAAACTAGTCAACCCTAAGCTGTTTACCCTGCCTACTTTGCTTTTCCTGTGGAAACCTCAATAAGTCTGTGGCCCGTGCCTTCCTCCCACTCTTTTCTGCCTCCTGACCAACAGTGGTACTTCCCCTGTGTGGCATGCTATGCCTCTTGTTTCAAGGGGAACTATGAGTAGACACTCAATTTTTCTTTCAGTGGCACTGATCTCTCCATGTCGTCATTCAATCACCTTTTTATATTAAGATCTGGGCACAAATCAATAAGGAAATAATGCCCTGTGACAACCATTTATAGTCAGCAGAAATTTTGGTTTTAAAGTGCTTCAATTTCTTACCTTTCTCTGAAGTAATAATCAGGTTTTGCACATCATGTTACAGAAGTTCAAGAGAATGACAAGGAAATGAAGCAGGGCAAAAGAGATAGATGACTTGTTAGCAGGTCAGCCTCACAATTCTCATTACCTTAAACAGGTAAGGAGTAACTAACAATACCCGTATTTCAACAGTATGTCAACACTTACAGAAGTCTTTTAAAAATATGACTAGACCTTTGTCTTACCACATTAAAAACTCAACGGCATAATTTTCCCTGGTACATTTAGTATCTACGATTCAGCTATTTGTTCCAATAGTGTAAATCCTAAACACACTGCTCAGGATAATTTTTAACTCTACCATTTCTCTGATAATTAAAGTCCCACCAGGGATAGGGGATCACATTTCAAATGTTTCAAAGGTCTTTTTACCAGTTGCTAATGTCTTCTTAGTTTTATACTTACCTCAACTGAGGGGGCTAAAAGAATAATGACAAAGTAATCATCAATATGCATTTCTCAATATAAAGAAAAATACTAAAAATATATTAAAGGACTTTATCATTTAAATGGGAGCTAGTACACTTAAAGAATACAATTAGAACATGAAAAACATATCTTATTATTTGCTTTCAAAATTCAAACTTTTCTAGGTTAGATTTTCATAAAGTAAACATGTACCATGCTGTATCCTCTCTTAATATGAAATGTAAGAGGCCCATGCAGGATAGCAAATTGAATTGGTATTTACCAAACTTCAGAGAAAGAAATTGAAGACAAAAGGAAAAGACCCTCTAGCATAAAAGTTATCTTAAAAGAATGACACTATTGCTTTTGTTTTTTAAATACTAAGGGCCAAAAACCAAAAAGAAGATAAACCCGTATCACCTGGGGACATTTAAAATTATTTTATTATGTTAAATATTTAAAAGAAATTAAGAATTCAATATAGTCTCTAGGTTTTTACCTGTTTTTAAGAATTAGCTAGTGGTCAAATTATAACTTCCTCACTACTACTACTTTTTTAAAAATTAACTCTCTTAAGGAAATTTAGGTAAAAACAAAACTAAATTTTCTGGTAGAAATGGTGACATACTGTCAGATCAGTAAAGAGACATCCTCTTTTATTTTCTAAAAACTGTAACACTAGCCACTTATTTTTTTAAATGACATTTCTAAATGCAATATTCATTTTGCAATGCTAAATTTTCCTTAGACTCCTTAGAATTAAGTTAGAAAAATATAACATTGTTTTCTTGAAAGGAAACAATTAAGGAATCTTTTCCTTATTTTTATTTCTAATTTGGAATATATAACTGAATAATAATTAAAATCTCTTAAGATTAGCTCTTCTACAATCAACTTTAAACTGTTAAAGGAAATACTTACTGGTTGCTCTGGTAAATCTTGCTCTTCTTCCATGAGGACCAATATTTCTTTATTATGCTTATGTGACTGGATTGCAAGTCTCTCTCAGCAGTTTTCACAATCTGTTTTTAAAAAGGAGGATTCAAAGCTTTATACACTCTTAAAGTATTATCATTGAGGCCATCAGAGAATGATTTTTTAGTATTTTGCTATCCCAAGCTTTCTACGTGAGTTCCAATGACAAAATCTCAAACCTGCACGTGGCTTTTCAAAAATGACATGCTACACCAAATCAAGAGAGGTGTACACAATGACTTTTATAATACCTTGCAAAAGCCAACATGTGGAACCACTTCTGCTGGTTACTATGGTGCCTAATGCATTGAACATTTTACAATGACAGCCATGTGCAGAAAATAAAATAATTTTTTAAGGATTAGAGTTACATTAAAAATGATAGAGACTGACCTAGCAAGTCAGCAAGTTATGATAACATCTAACCTGCTTTAATGTGGAACATTTACGTAACTGCTAACACAGACACACAGAATCACTTTAAATAGGACAAACCGGAATATCAACTAAATGCATTCACAACCAACCATCTGTCTATATGTCATCAATTTAAAGGAAAACTCAATTCTTCTGCATCTCAATAATAAAAATAAATAAGTATAGTGAAACCTTGACTTTTAGAACTAAGGAAAATAATCTTCCAAAGATAGGACCTAATTTAATTCTGAAATAATGAACTTCTACTAACTGTACTGCCCAATTATTTAAGCAAAATCTTTACATTCTCAGACCCTGCTCTTTCTGTCCTGATTTTCAAACAAAAAAGGAAAAATGGAATTCTAAGTTCACCATACCATGTCCTACTGACAGAAGACAAAGAGACAAAAATTAGAAAGCTGCATACATTATAAAAATGAAATACTCCATTTCTATCTAACAAAAGTGAAACCAGCACTTCTCCCAAAAGATGTGATTGCTTGTACATTTAATTAAAGTCACAGCTGTTTTTAGTTTTTCTACCAACCACTGTACCTAACTCACATACAAAGCTAAAGTATATAATCTTATCAAAGAAGTACTGAAAATAGACAAATAATAAGAAAACAAAACACTTGTTATGCCAGTATACCACCACTCTACTTCTATTACTCTGTCGTTTATTTTAGAGCCACACTCCAGAATGTGAAAAGGAGAGAAAACACACATAAGGTTACAATTAGATGCAAAGTTGTCCAGCTCTAACACAGCTTTATTCCCTACCCTGATGTAGAATATCAAAAGAAAAGTTTAAAGGTCAGAAGCACTTGATGCTCGATGCTCTCACGTGTAGCTCATACACATCATACACAAAGCCTCAAAAGCTAAGTTCTACTACATGACGCAGATAACTAGTGATACAGAATTACAGAGTGCAATAAGTAAAGCTCATAGGAGCTATCTTCCCTGCGCTTGTTTTGCTCAGCTTAGAACAACACAGTCAATGTGACTTAAAACTGATTCACAACTATGAAAGATCAAACATTTTTTGTTTTACTAGTTTATGTCTTAGTTTCAAATTGAAGTATCTTTTCTTTAAGGGACAATCCTTTTCATTTTATACTGTCTAAATGTACATTATGTACATATATTATTTCATCCCATTAGAAACAACAAAATAGGACCACATCATTAGGGAAATGGAATACCTTCAATACCTCATTTGAATTTTTTTTTTTTTTTTTTTTTTTTTTGAGAAGAGTTTCGCTGTGTCACCCAGGCTGGAGTGCAGTGGCGCAATCTCAGCTAACCGCAACCTCCATCTCCCGGGTTCAAGCAATTTTCCTGCCTCAGGCTCCCAAGTAGCTGGGACTACAGGCGCACCACCTTGCCCAGCTAATTTTTGTATTTTTAGTAGAGATGGGTTTTTGCCATGTTGGCCAGCCTGGTCTTGAACTCCTGACCTCAGGTGATCTGCCTGCCTCAGCCTCCCAAAGTGTTGGGATTACAGGCATACGCCCGGCCAAGTTGTTGATTTTTTGTGTGACCAGTTCTCATCCATACAAAACTTACAACATTACATGTTTTTCCTAATTGAAGGCCATGACCATAAAACTACAATCTCTAGTATATTTTCAGCAAGGGAGATAAAAGGGATATCCACTCCACCATGGGGGAAGGGTTATAAATTTCATCTCTGATAGGAGGAAGGTAAGAATAATTGTTAAAAATATATATATATGTGTATACATACTCAATAATGTGGTTTAATTTTGTTTTTAAACACAAAAACTAATTCGTTTTAAAAATCTGAATTACATAAAGGAGAACATAATACTACTTACAGGTCAAAAGGGGTCACGGGCTTTAAAAAGTAAGAAAACACTCTATCAAGCTGAATAATGAAGAATCATTTTAAAAGAAAAAACAGAAACATCACTATAAGTGGTGGGGAAATAAATTATCAATAAATGTTAAAATATTGAATTTTGCTTTTTAGAAATATGGTAATATTAAATTGATTTTATAATAGAAAAAAAAGAATCTACTATTTCTTGACATAAATTCTGTAAGCTGCAAGAAAACCTTCTTTAAGGGAAAAATTTAAAGACATTCCTTTCTACATCTATTCTTTGAAAATAAGCACCCTTTGTTGTTTCCATCTTTAAAATTCCCTTTGTCTTCTCAGCTTTTCAATCTAGGAGAATAAAAAGGACACAAATAATTTCTACATTTAGAAGAAAAGAACTGGCCAGGCATGGTGGCTCACGCATGTAATCCCAGCACTTTGGGAGGCCGAGGTGGGCGGATCACAAGGTCAGGAGATCAAGACCATCTTGGCCAACATGGTGAAACCCTGTCTCTACTAAAAATACAAAAATTAGCTGGGCGTGGTGGCGCAAGCCTGTAGTCCCAGCTCCTTGGGAGGCTGAGGCAAGAGAATGCCGAGAACCTGGGAGGCGGAGGTTTCAGTGAGCTGAGATCGCACCACTGCACTCCAGCCTGGTGACAGAGTGAGACTCTGTCTCAAAAAGAAAAGAAAAGTTTAAAAAACCAGGCTTGCTGTCTCAAAATAACTGGTCAATGACCACGAATAATTTTGATCATTTTAAAACAAAAAGCTGCCTACAAGGAAAGAATATATTACAAAATCCCCCGGGATTCTACTGGCAACATACAATGTGTGGGAAGTTTGCAAACATATATTCTGGTACATTCTGCATAAAATGCACTAATGACCACAAATTATGTAATTCTACCAAAACATTCATCTAAATACTAGTTTCCATCAATATAGTATTTTCCTGCCTTCCAATAATTTGTACCCTGAAAGACCTGAAATATCAGAACATACTAAATATAAGAATGCAAGTATTCATCACAGTCCCAGCATTTATCAATGTTCTAAAACTTTTATTAAGACTTCATACCATTTTCCACAAGTGGTACATGCTATACAATCAAAAGTCATACTTAATAGCAAGAGATGAAAGTACAGTATAACTAAGACACAATATTGCAAAACTTGGTAATAAAAGAAGTACAGAATTACTGTAAAAATCTTAGTATTAGTTCCCTTGTATTAGTTCTAGAATTTAATGTGGTTTTTTTGTTGTTTTTTGTTTTTTGAGATGGAGTCTCGCTCTGTCGCCCAGGCTGGAGTGCAGTGGCACGATCTCGGCTCACTGCAAGCTCCACCTCCCGGGTTCATGCCATTCTCCTGCCTCAGCCTCCTCAATAGCTGGGATTACAGGCGCCCGCCACCACGCCCAGCTAATTTTTTGTATTTTTAGTAGAGACGGGGTTTCACCGTGTTAGCCAGGATGATCTCGAACTCCTGACTTCGTGATCCGCCCACCTCAGCCTCCCAAAGTGCTGGGATTACAGGCGTGAGCCACCGCGCCCGGCCAACGGTTTTTTTTTTTTTGGTTGTTTTTTTTTTTTTTTACCATTAATGTAACCTGACACTATTTTACATTCAATGAGATTCATCTTTTAAAATATCAAGTAATACAAAAGTTGTGACACAGAAGTGAAAAGTGGATTTTTAATGTAATTAAAATAAATATAATTAAAACTTAGTCAAACAGCTGATGAAATTACAAAACATGCCCTGAGTTAATCTTTTAAGTACCTTTAGAACATTTGGAAAGTAATGTCTTTTCACAATTTTCTAATTTCAATTCTTACTACTGGTTTCTAAATACACTTGTTTTACCACCTTTTTTGGAAATAGAGCTTGTCAGTATTCATTTGCCTTCATGGACAGAATTCTGAGAAAATTTAAAATTGAGAATAGAAATAGTATTTCCTAAGACTTTACACTTCTCTACCTGTGAATGCTGACAGTGAAAAAATAGAAACTTTGGTTTGATTCAAGAGCCACACAATTTTGAATACTATTGTGATTTCGCATGCTTAAAAATAAAAGCAGGATCTTTCTGTAATATGGCGGCCATAAATTTTATTTTTACTCTTTAGAAGTTAGAAGGGAAATAATTAGTAACAAATATTTTATTTCAAAATTCGAATTAGATTCCTACCTCATAGTTTCTGTTTCGTCCCAAGTTCAACATACTACATATCCTGTAAATGTAAATGGCCACAAGCAAGAAATTAGGTTGCTTCAATGTGTTATTAAAGCTCTTAGGCTTAGGAAGAGAAATTAAATATATGTAGGGGTGTGTGTGTGTGTGTGTGTGTGTGTGTGTGTGTTTTGTTTGTTTAAAAGCACAAAATAGGCTGGGTGCAGTGGCTCACGCCTGTAATCCCAGCACTTTAGAAGGCTGAAGTGGGCGATCACTTGAGGTCAGGAGATTGAAACTAGCCTGGCCAACATGGTGAAACTCTGTCTCTCTTAAAAATACAAAAAATTAATCTGGCATGGTGGCATGAGCCTGTAATCCCTGCTACTCAGGAGGCTGAGGGAGGAAAACTGCTTGAACTCAGAAAGTGGAGGTTGCAGTGAGCCGAGATTGCACCACTGCACTCTAGGCTGGGCGACAGGCAACTGAGTAACACTCCATCTCAAAAACAACAACAACAACAACAAAAAAAAGCACAGAATAAAGGTCAAATTGTTTTCCATGAAAACAAGGCATATATCACTCTTAATTACGACTTCGAAAAAAGTGTCTAAGTAGGGCAAAAAGTCTGATTTATAGGTGCTAGAAAGAGAATTTGCATGCAGCTAAGTATGTACAGAGATATTCAGGAGTTAACTGGATATCTATGACACAGTCTCACACAGAAAAAATGTAGTCCATAAATTTGCTCACTGACTACACTATATTTTAAGTTTATTTGCTACACTTTCCAAAGTGCCTTATATATTTTTTTATTTTTAATTTTTTTTTGTGGGGGGTAATAACTAAAACCTTTTTTTTTTTTTTTTTGAGACAGCATCTTGCTCTGTCGCCCAGGCTGGAGCACAGTGGCATAATCTCGGCTCACTGCCACTTCCGCCTCCCCAGCTTAAGCAATTCTCATGCCTCAGCCTCCCAAGTAGCTGGGATTACAGGTGTGTGCCACCACACCTGGCTGATTTTTGTAGCGATGGGGTTTTGCCATGTTGGCCAGGATGGTCCCAGACTCCTGGCCTCAAGTGATCCACCAGCCTCGGCCTCTCAAAGTGCTGGGATTACAGGTGTGAGCCACTACATCCTGCCTAAAACCTTTATTAGATATGATTTTCCAATAATAATAATATGCAAATTTGAATTATGAATTCAAAGAGCAGTGAAGTCTGAAATTTTAAAAGGTAGAATAGGTATTAGGGAACAAAAGGTAAAGGAAGATGAGAAGGTTTAATACTATTCATTATCTCCTCTCTGTACACAATGTTGCATATACACAACTATTTCATTTTTATCTTATTGATTTAATAATAGTGAAATCACCTTAAGTAACCTACGGTATATAGTTGGTGTCCAACTTTGGCAGGGAAGGTAGAAACATACATGATTAACAGTTTTCACCCACACATTTTAGACAATTTTTTTCTTTTTTTTTGGCCAAGATTTTAGTAGTAAATTCATAAACATAAGAAGCACTTTCACTCATTCAGTGTTAAAATAGAAAGCCAAATAGTGTCAACAGTAGTGGCTTAATTATTGGTACACAAGAAAAACAAAACACCAATAGGTTTTCTTAATTATGCACTTTAAATATTAATATGTGCATTTATTTTTACAGTTATAAATTTTTCATGTTTTAGACAACAGCTTTTAATAGTTTCAAATCTATTGAGACGTTGCTTTCAATTTGAAATAATGTGTGCATACACGTATATAAAAAACAACCCAGTGTATGACTCAAGTGACAGATGTTTAAGATCAACAAATGCTTATTTTTCAACATGCAGTTAGGTAGAGAGGGAAGCAAGCCATGCTCTCTCTCTCTCTCTCTCTCTCTCTCTCTCTATATATATATATATATAGAACCTGGGAGACAGCGAGACTCTGTCTCAAAAAAAAAAAAAAAAAAAGAAGTGAACAAAGGTTTACTCCAATACCTACAAATTTCTTATTGAAAATTAGACAAAATTAATAATGAATATTTTGGGAGAAAGGAGAACAACAGAGGCCATTTAAGGAAAACCTGTCTACACCATTCTTTAAAACCAATAATAGTGGGAAAGACAAGAGAACTATCATTTACTGGGCATATATAATACACAAAGTTTTTTTTGTTGTTTTTTTTTTTTTTTTTTTTTTTTAAGAGATGAGGGTCTTATTATGTCGCCCAAGCTGGTCTCAAACTCCTGGGCTCAAGCAATCCTCCCACCTCAGCCTCCCGAGTAGCTGGGACTACAGGCATGTGCCACTGCATCCAACTCCAAGTAATTTTTATATTCCCTATCTCATCAAATTTTGTCTCCACAACTAAGACGCAGGTGGCATTATCATCCTCATGCTATAAACAAGGAAACTGGGATTCAGAGATTTGAACAATTTGTCCAAGAGTAACAGCAATAATGTTGCAGGTTGAAGTGAAAATACCTTAAATAAAGAGACTAGACGATAGTGATGATGACTGCAAATCATTGTAAATGTACTTAATTCCACTGAATTGTATACAGTAGTCTCCCTTTCCAAGGGGGCGATACACTGCAAGACCCCCAGTTGACACCTGAACCCACAGATGGTACCCATATAGACTATCTTTTTTCCTATACATATATACCTATGATAAATTTTAACTCAGCAGTTTTCATGCACTGTGTGGCCAAAACCTGGAGTTTGAGGTGTGACAGCAAAACTAGCATGAATTTCTTTTCCGTCTTCAAAAGTTCATGGACAGAAGATTAGTTCTTACCGTAGATTTTTTTTTCTTTCTTTTTGAGATGGAGTCTCTCCCTGTCACCAGGCTGGAGTGCAGTGGTGAGATCTCGGCTCACTGCAACCTCTGCCTCCTGGGTTCAAGCGATTGCCCTGCCTCAGCCTCCTGAGTAGCCGGGACTACAGACGTGTGCCACCACGCCCAGCTAATTTTTGTATTCTTAGTAGAGACGGGGTTTCACCATGTTGACCAGGATAGTCTCGATCTCAACCTCATGATCCGCCCACCTGGGCCTCCCAAAGTGCTGGGATTACAGGTGTGAGCCACCACACCCAGCCCTACAATAGATCTTAACAATCTCAGCATACGATTTTTTTCTTTCCTTATTTAGTAGAGAACTTTTACCTTTTCACTTAATGCACTTCCCTTTGGCGTATCTGTATTGCCAGCAACACTACTCTTGCTCTTCAGGGCCATTAAGTAAAATAAGAGTTACTCAGGCCGGGTGCAGTGGCTTAAGCCTGTAATCCCAGCACTTTGGGAGGCCGAGGTGGGCGGATCACAAGGTCAGGAGCTCGAGACCAGCCTGGCCAACATGGTGAAACCCCATCTCTACTAAAAATACAAAAATTAGCTGGTCGTGGTGGTGCGTGCCTGTAATCCCAGATACTCAAGAGGCTGAGGCAGGAGAACTGCTTGAACCAGGACCCGGGAGGCGGAGGTTGCAGTGAGCTGAGATCACGCCATTGCACTCCGTCCTGGGCAAGAGTGAAACTCTGTCTCAAAAAAAAAAACAAAACAAAACAAAAAAAAAACACAAGTACTGCAGATACCTCAACAAATGATCTGATAACTAAGATGGCTCCTAAGTGAGTAACAGGTGGGAAGCGTCTACAACATGAATATGTTGGATAAAGGGATGATTCATGACCCAGGCAGGAAAGAGCAAAATGGAGAGAGACTTCATCACACTACTCAGATCGGTGCACAATTTTAAACTGATGAATTGTTTGCCTGTGAAATTTTCCATTTAATATTTTCAGACCAAGGTTGACAGCAGGTAACTAAAACCACCAAAAGCAAAACTACAGATGGGGGGGTACTACCTTACTTAAAAATGGTTAAAACAGTTAATTTTATCGTATGTATATTTTACAATAAAAAATACAAAAAAAACCTAAGAGATTAGAAATGCCAAAAAAAGATCAAATCTATAAAGTATTTAAAATATGAAATAAATGGAGAAAAATCAGTATTTAGAAAACATTGTCAGAAAAACTGAATACCAATATGCAAAAAATATCCACATCAACATATGCTATAAGTAATTATAAATATATTAAAAAACTAAGCATTCAAAAAACTTTGGAGAAAACAGAACAGTAAGCTTATCTCACTATGGAAAAGAGATGAATTTATGGTCAATTCAAAGAAAGCATAAACAAGAATTTGACAAATCCAATTATGTAAAATAAACTTTCATGCAATGAAAAAAACAAATCTAAGATTAAAATATTATAAATTCAGGCAATATCTGCAAGAATTATGATAAATAAAACAATGTTTATAACATAAACCAAACCAATTCAACATTTCCCCATCATTATTATTATGGAGCAAACAATGACTAACTCATAAACCTGTCAAAGGATAAAAACAGGCAGTTTAAACCACAGAGATTAAATCAGCACTTGAGAAAAAAGACTGTCTCACTACTAATTGGAGAAATATAAACTGCAATATTCTTAAGATACGACTTCATACATATTAAGCTACCAAAAAAAATCTAAACAATGAAACCAAATGTTATCTGGGTTATGAGAAGATAAAGACATATTCAGTCAGGCACAGCTGTAAAATCACATGTGTCTTCAGACTGTTACTGGATAAAGTATAAAAGAGGTCATAAGATTGACCACAACCTAACCTGAATAATTTTTCTTAGGTGCTCACCCAAGAATTACATACAGGAGGGAAAGAAGCAAACTCTACTTTTAAAAATAGTGTAAGTTTGTTGTCTACAGAAACGAAAAATGAGAAACAACCAACATATGAACAATAAGTTTAACTATACCGTAACTGTAAACTATTTCAATACAAGCTTATTTAAAAGGTGAAAAAATACATGTTTTTATGTTAGTTTAATAATAGCTTACATATAATTTGATAAGAATCAAAAGCAGATACAAAGCTTACATTTAAAAGTATAGTAAAATGTTTAAATACATATTTTTAAATGCTTATATAAAAAATGTTCAAGACATTAAGCTAAAATTAGACACAAATTCTCCCATTCTTGCCCCCAACTTTTTCCATTGGAAAAAAATTTCGGTTTTGAGGGAAAAGCAATTCAAATTGCAGTGATCCTGCCTTACCTAAAAAATCTTACCCTGTTTGTGACAACAGTATAGGCAGAAAGATTCATTTGATTTTTTGGCTGTGTCATCTCTTTCCTAAGAAGTTATTTAGACACTGTACACGAACTCAGGGTTGGTTCATTTCACAGCTCTAAGCAAAAGTAACGAACTTCCAATAGTTAAAGAATTTGCTATTGGAAGAGACTTCACATTTGGTTTCACTCTATTGGACAGATACAATTCTCTCTTGGAAATCCAAGAAAATATATAACAAAAGATGCTACAAAGGATAAAGAGTATCACAGATCATTAAATGTAATCCTTATTTTAAAGTTGAGGAAATTAAACAAAAGAGAAGGCACTGCCTCATGAACCTGTAAGCAGCAGAAACAGTGGGGGAATCCAAAACTCTGAACTCCCTTGTCTGAAGTTTTTTGCCCTCTTTATGTGGAATTGAGCATAAAACCCTCCCTTTTAAAATTACATTCCTTTACGCCTGTAATCCCAGCACTTTGGGAGGCTGAGGTGGGTGGATCACCTGAGGTCAGGAGTTCGAGACCAGCCTGGCCTACATGGTGAAACTCTGTCTCTACTAAAAATAAAAAAAATTAATGTGGTGGCAGGCACCTGTAATCCCAGCTACTTGGGAGGCTGAGGCAGGAGAATCGTTTGAACCCGGGAGGTGGAGGTTGCAGTGAGCCAAGATCGCACCACCGCACTCCAGCCTGGGCAACAAGAGTAAGACTCCATCTCAAAAAAAAAAAAAAAAAAAAAAGAAAAATTACATTCTTAATATTATTACCTTAGGCTACTTATTCTTTTTCTTTCATTACATCTCTATCCTATGTTACATTACTTTGATCTTATGATATAACATCATGTTCTTAACGTTTTTAAAGATTTTAAATTTAAACTCAAAATTTCTTTTTCAATGTATGGATTGGCACTTTAAGGACCTCCTAAAAATCCAAAAATAACATTCCTTTTTTTTTTTTCTTTAGAGGAATAAAGAGCTTAGTTGAACAAAGAGCTACTTCTGAATCTGGCAGCCCTCAGAATCAGAAAAGATTCAGACTCAGAGAGCTCCCTGACATTCTTTTTATGCTACGTATTAACTCCTGTACAGCCTAGCAAAAAAACCCACAAAAACAAATTGATTTCTCTTTATAACCCTAAGTCCTTAATTTACAATGTACAGACTTTGATTTACTGGGTTTTTTTGTTTGTTTGTTTTTTGATTTTTTGAGACAGGATGGAGTACAGTGTCACAATCTCACCTAGGCTGGAGTACAGTGGCACAATCCTGGGTCACTGCAACCTCCGCCTCCTGGGTTCAAGCGATTCTCATGCCTCAGCCTCTGGAGTAGCTGGGACTACAGGTTTCCACCACCATGCCCGGCTAATTTTTGTATTTTTAGTAGAAACAGGGTTCCAGCATGTTGGCCAGGCTGGTCTCGAACTCCTCGTCTCAAGTGATCACCCGCCTTGGCCTCCCAAAGTGGGATTACAGGCTTAAGCCACAGTGCCCGGCCTGATTTACTGCTTATTAAACAGGTAATTTTATTTTATTTTATTTTTTTATATACAGAGCAGTGACACAATCTCGGCTCACTACAACCTCCACCTCCTGGGTTCAAGCAATTCTCCTGCCTCAGCCTCCCAAGTAGCTAGGACTACAGGTACATGCCACCACACTCGGCTAATTTTTTGTATTTTAATAGAGACAGAGTCTCACCATGTTGCCCAGGCTGGCCTCAAACTCCTGAGCTCAAGTGATCTACCCACCTCGGCCTCCCAAACTGCTGGGATTACAGTCGTGAGCCACCATGGCCGGCCAAAACAAGTAATTTTAACTGGGGCTGGGGGTCAAAGTGGGAAGGGGTGGCTGAGGCAGGAGGATCCCTTGAGCCCAGGAGTAATCTGGTAATCTGGTTATGTTGACCAGCCTGGACAACACAGCAAGAGACCCTATTTAAAAAAAAAAAAAAAAAAAAAAAGGAGAGAGAAGAAGAAGAAAAAAAAAGAGGGGGGGCGGGGGAAAGGAGAGAGGGAGGGAAGAGGAGAAGGAAGGAAGGGAAAGAGGGGGTAGAAGAGGAAGAGAGGAGGGGGGAAATCCCCTTCCCCAAACACATATACACACAGTTATCATGAAATAGATTTCTAGCCAAAGATGGGTCCATATCCTAATACCCAGATCCTGTGAATGTTCCCTTATTTGGAAAAACAGTCTTTGCATATGTAATTAAGGATTTTGAGATGAGGTTATACATAGGCCCTAAACGCCATCACAAATATCCTTATAAGAGAAAAGCAGACATTTAACACACATACAGAGAAGACAGCAATGTGAAAATGGAAGAAGAGACTGGAGGGTTATGGTCAAGGAATGTCAGCAGCCACCAGAAGCTGGGAGAGGCAAGGGACGATTGCCTCTAAAGCCTCTGGAGGAAGTTCAGCCCTGCCAACACTCTGATTTCAGACTTCTGGCCTCCAGAAGTGAAAGAATAAATTTCTGTTGTTTTAAGCCTCAAAGTCTGTTTGGGGTAATTTGTTATGGCAGCCACAGGAAACTAATACAAATAGCAAAGTTTATGTTTTTTGTTTGCTTGGTTTTGCTATTACCTGTCTGTTTGGGCTTGTTGACCATCTCCTGACCACTGTATGAAACAGACAAACTGAAAACGAAAGTGGGAAATGAAGAAATGTAAGTAAAGGGCTGGGTATGGTGGCTCACACCTGTAATCCCAGCACTTTGGGAGGCGAAAGCAGATGGATCACCTGAGGTCAGGAATTCGAGACCAGCCTGGCCAACATGGTGAAACCCCGTTTCTACTAAAAATACAAAAATTAGCCGGGCGTGGCGGTGGGCACCTGTAATTCCAGCTACTCAGGAGGCTGAGGCAGGAGAATCACTTGAACCCAGGAGGCAGAGGTTGCAGCGAGCCGAGATCATGCCACTGCACTCTAGCCTGGGCTACTGAGTGAGACTCCGCCTCAAAAAAAAAAAAAAAGAAAGAAATGTAAATAAGATAAGAGAACACAACTATACATACAGCTGAAAAAAATGCTTCCAGACATTAAAAATAATAAACATAAAACACTTAAAAATTTTCCAAATAATTGTCAAGTTTGCCTCTCTAATGAAAGTGTTAGGCCGGGCGCGGTGGCTCACGCCTGTAATCCCAGCACTTTGGGAGGCCGAGGCGGGCAGATCACGAGGTCAGGAGATCGAGACCATCCTGGCTAACACAGTGAAACCCCGTCTCTACTAAAAATACAAAAAATTAGCCGGGCGAGATGGCGGGCGCCTGTAGTCCCAGCTACTCGGGAGGCTGAGGCAGGAGAATGGCGCGAACCCCGGGGGGCGGAGCCTGCAGTGAGCCGAGATTGCGCCAGTGCACTCCAGCCTGGGCGACAGCGAGACTCTGCCTCAAAAAAAAAAAAAAAAAAAAAAGAAAGTGTTACATAATTCCAAAGCTAGCATTCTCCTGCTGTCGCTCTGGGATAAACCTTAAATTTATATAGTGGAAGAAATACCCAGGTAACAGTAACACTGGCAGTCCCAGGTACTTCATGGATCTTAAGAAACCTTACAAGATCTTTCCAAAGCCTTAACAAACGCAACACTAGTATTTGCAAGACAGCACTTAAAGTCTGCATACATTCACTATACTGCTTTTTGTTTGTTTTGAGATGGAGTCTCCCTCTATCACCCAGGCTGGAGTGGTGTACTCTTAGCTCACTGCAACCTCATATATAATGGCGCACTCTTAGCTCACTGCAGCCTCATATATAATGGCGCACTCTTAGCTCACTGCAACCTCAGCCTCCCAGGTTCAAGCAATTCTCCTACTTCAGCCTCAGGAGTAGCCGGGATTACAGGAGCCTACCACCACGCTCGGCTAATTTTTGTATTTTTTAGTAGAGATGGGGTTTCACCATGTTGGCCAGGCTGGTCTCGAATTCCTGACCTCAAGTGATCTGCCTGCCTCAGCCTCCCAAAGTGTTGGGATTACAGGCGTGAGCCACTACACCTGGCCTCACTATACTGTTTGATGTGTTCTGCTTAGGGAAAAAAATTACTGCTAGAGTTAAACCTGAAATATATAAAAGTCCTTCTTTCCAATTTATCTTAAATAACAATCTTAGGTAAACTATGCCTCAAGATTGAAGCTCATATTTTTCCGTTTTGATTGAAGTTCCTATTTTGCATTTCTCTCATGTAGTAGTTATATAGTAATATGCTCCTCCATAAATCATTTACTAAATATTTAATTTTTAACTTTGTAACACTGTGCTTAGCACTGTATCAAGAACGTTGAAACACATCACAAGATGGTACTAAATGATCAGAAATTTTTTTCATTGGAAAAACATGACTTTTCTAACTCAACAATTACTTTTTTGCATGTACTTTTCTTTGGGATTTCTTTTTTGTGTGTCTTGAATAGAGCCCTGAAATTCCTTCTAAACATATTCATAGAATATTTCAAGCTGGAAGAAAAACACTGAAACAGAATCCAGGATAAAATATGCCAGGTATTAAAAATGACATATTCTGACAGAAATCATAATTACTTTTGGCTGCTGCATCAAAAGTTCATGTCAGTGTTGAATATGCCATTTAACTACCCTTTACAAAAATGTACAGATCAAACAGAATGAAACTATAAAGGCTCAGCTAATTTAACCAAGTAAAGTTGTTAATTCCAACTTCAAGCAACAAAGTAAATAAGGGTAAAATTTAGGAACTTAATCATTTCTTGATAAAGACTCTTAATTGAAACAATTTCCCCAGGGGCTCTCTGTACTATTCTCTGCTTAGCCTAAATGAAAGGATCTAATCTACAGAGGCCAATGGTCCCAAACTTTTGGAATCTCCTCTGAATGCAACTCAAAATGATGACACACAAATTGAATTCATTCCCCAAAATAAAATTGCGTGACATATAAAGCATTTTGGGACAGATAGGAACTGAAAAAATAGTCTTGCAAAAAACAGAACCAAAACTAGTAGCAGTATCTTATAAACCAATAACATGTTAGTTACAGCCAGAAATAAAAATTAAACTATATAAATACAAAGTGGTATCCTGAATTGGATCTTTGAGTAGAAAAAAAATAATAGCAGAAAAAGAAGTAAAATCTGAATAAAGTCTGGAATCTAGTAAACAGTAATGAGCTGCATTCAGAGGAGATTCCAAAAGTTTGGGACTGTTGGCCTCTGCAGATTTAGATCCTTTCATTTAGGCTAAGCAGAGACTAGTACAGGCAGCCCCTGGGGGGAGGGGGGGAATATATATGATACCAGCACACACTTACTAGAATGTCTAAAATAAAAATTTTAAAACTGGCCAAATGCTGGCAAGGATGTGGAACTACAAGAACTCTGTACAACTAGAACAATGTACAATTAGAAATTGCACACTGCTGGTAGGAATGCAAAATGGTACAGCACAGCCAATCATGGAAAACAGTTTGGCAGTTCCTTCTAAAGGTAAACATACACTTACTATACAATCCTGCAATCCCATTCCGAGGTATCTACGTAAGTGAAAAGAAGACTTATGTTCACATAAAAACCTGTATGTAAATGTGTACAGTAGCTTGTTCATATATATGCCAAAGACTGGAAACACCTTAAATGCCCTTCATACTGGCACATGAATAAACAAACTGCAGTATACTCATACAATGGAATACTGTACAGTAAATCACAGAACAATCTGGAAGAAACTCAAGTGCATTATGCTAAGTGGACAAAGCCAGACTCAAAAGCCTACATATTGTATAATTCCATTTATATTACATAACTACAAGGACAGAAAACAGATCAGTGGTTGTCAGTGTTGGGGATGGGAAAAAAGGTTGACTATAAAGAGGCACAAGGGATCCTTTTTGGGATTGATGAAACTATTCTATATATATATATATATATATATTTTTTTTTTTTTTTTTTTTTTTTTTTGAGAGAGAATTTCACTCTGTTGCCTAGGCTGGAGTGCAGTGGCGTGATCTCGGCTCACTGCAAGCTCCACCTCCCAGGTTCATGCACTTCTCCTGCCTCAGCCTCCCAAGTAGCTGGGACTACAGGCACGTGCTACCACACCCAGCTAATTTTTTTTTTTTTTTTTTTTTTTTTTTTTTGAGATAATGTCTTTCTCTGTCACCCAGGCAGGAGTGCAGTGGCCCGATCTTGGCTCACTGCAACCACTACCTCCTGGATTCAAGCAATCTTCCCATCTCAGCCTCCTGAGCAGCTGGGATTACAGGCGTGTGCCACCAGGCCTGGCTAATTTTTTTGTATTTTTAGTAGAGACAGCGTTTCACCGTGTTGCCCAGGCTGGTCTTGAACTCCTGACCTCAAGTAATCCAACTGTCTTGCCCTCCCAAAGTGCTGGGATTACAGGTGTGAGCCATTGCACCAAGCCTAATTTTTGTATTTTTAGTAGAAATGGGGTTTTACCATGTTGGCCAGGCTGGGCTTGAACTCCTGACCTCAGGTGATCCACCCGCTTTGGCTTCCCAGAGTGCTAGGATTACAGATGTGAGCCACCGCACCTGGCCCTCTGTATCTTGATGTGGTTTTACAAAATTGTATGCATCTGTAAAACTTACAGAACTGTACGTTTAAAAGAATTAAATGTATGTAAATTATACCTCAACAGTTATAATAGGATCTACTTAGATTTTTAGACAAAATCACATATGAAGCTGCAAAAAATTCTATGACTGTAATACAAACAAATGAAATTATAAACACAGACCACAGTTTTTTATGAGTACAGAGATCTGAAATGTTGGCCAACAAAATTATAAACATAGTTGGAACAATAAACAGTTTATTTATGAATAACGAGATCTGAAACATTGGCAGATAAAACTATAAAAAAGTTGGATCAACAGTTTATTTATGGCCGGGCGCGGTGGCTCAAGCCTGTAATCCCAGCACTTTGGGAGGCCGAGGCGGGCGGATCACGAGGTCAGGAGATCGAGACCATCCTGGCTAACACAGTGAAACCCTGTCTCTACTAAAAATACAAAAAATTAGCCGGATGTGTTGGCAGGCGCCTGTAGTCCCAGCTACTCAGGAGGCTGAGGCAGGAGAATGGTGTGAACCCGGGAGGCGGAGCTTGCAGTGAGCTGAGATCGCGCCATTGCACTCCAGCCTGGGGGACAGAGCATGACTCCGTCTCAAAAAAAAAAAAAAAAAAAAAAAAAACCAGTTTATTTATGAGTACAGAGATTTGAAATGTAGGCTCTATTACCTGTTACCATCATAACAGAAGAATTTTTCCATTACATAGATGACTTAAGGTCAAATTGTATAAATTCTTATTTTTATTCTAAATGTGACTACCTTCAGATACCCTTTCCTTATTTAAATTGAAATGGTGGAAGAATTCTACCCTATCTTAAACACTAGAGGTAGAACTATACAACATACAATTATTCAGAAGCAATTATACCTAAAATAGAAGTTAGTACTCACTTAAAAGAGATCTTAGACTTTCAATCTCCAGAACTGTGAGAAAATACATCTAATTTTAGCCACCCACTCTATGGTATTCTATTAGGGCAAACCAAGTGGACTAATATAATATAGTTCACATAACCTTACTTTAGTTATTTAGACATGGTTTTCTTTAGTTCTTTGAACTTTTTTTTTTTTTTTTTTTTTTTTTTAAGAAATGAGGTCTTGCTCTGTCACCCAGGCTGGAGTGCAGTGGCAATTGCCCCTCCTCAGTAAGTGCAAGCCACCATACCAGGCCCTTTGAACATATTTTAAATGGTTGATTTAAAGTCTTTGCCTAATATTAAAGTCCAACATTTGGGCTTCCTCAGGGTGCACTTTCTATTTTACTGCTTTCTCTCCTATGTGTGGACCATACTTAAGTGGTTTTTTGCATGCTTTGTAATAGTCTCTTGAAAACTAAACATTTTAAATAATGTAATGTGACAACTCGGAAAATCAGATTCTTCCCCTACCAGGTATTTGTTGTTATTACTGTTTACTGTTGTTACTGTTTATTGTTTCTTTTAGTGACTTTCCTGAACTAAATATCTAAAATATTAATTATCTATCATATGTGATCACTAAAGTCTCTGCTGTTCATTTGTGATCAGCTAATGACTGGGCAGAGACTTCCTTAAATGCTTAAACCAGTATAAGTCTCAGTGTGTATTGACAGGCTAATTACATGTGTTAGGGCATACCTTTCATATTCAGCCAAGCAGTTTACAACCCTTCCTTAGCCTTTACTTCTTGCTTGCACAAAGCCTAGAGATTAATCAGAACTGACAGCTTAGGACCTTCTTAGTTCTTTCCTAAGCATGCAGCACACAACCCTACACATGCACATAGCCTTCTAGATTCCCAGAAATATACCAGAGCTTCTTAAATTTCCTTATGAACATCTCATTTCCCAGCTTTTCCTTTTAAGCTTCTTGGTTAGCCTATTATTCGATCTAACTATTCACTGTCACTCAAGATGGTGAGCACTCAAGTTGTTCAGTTGCCTTTAACTGTTTTCAATAAACACTCCAGGGGGGAAAGGTTGTTTGTACTAAGTGAGCTTCAAGTCAGATCAAATACAGATGGTCTTGTGAATGAGATTTTTCAAGGAACTACTAGCTAGATAAAATAATGACAATTCTAGGAACGGAGCTTTGAAGAACTCTAAACTCGATCTATCCCTTCCAGTGGCTGGTTTTCACCATGATTGGAAGCTGTTGGCTTTCAAGGCTACTGAGGAGCTAGAGGGAAAAGTGCAAATTAAAATGCCACAAAGTTTGCTGTTTTTGCCAAGATTCAGCCATTTCTCTTGAATAAATGCTCACAGATTACTGCAATTGATAAATATTCCATGTACCCTTCAGTTCTTCATTATTTGTTTACCTGGAGTCTGCTACATTTCTGAAACTTCTACATATACTTTTTGCTGTGATTTCTTCTCCTGTTTTTTCCATCAATTGTTTCCTATCTTTCAGAAATCCATTAAAGTCTCATCAGCTGAAAGCCACCTTTCTTGATTTAATACCTTTAAAAAAATATCTAACATACTTACTAACATATCCACTCAGAATCCTTTGTACTCAGAGCCCTGCTAAAGTAGACACAAATATCCAGCAGACCTACACTCAGCTAACCTCTCTTAAGGCTCCTTTAGTGTGATCCTGAGAGCCTTTCAGCTCTCATAACTTAGACAACAGCACAAATCACATTTCTGTAACCAGAAAAACTGCAACCACCTACACCTCCCTGATGGGACTCTCTGTAGACAGATAAAAACCATCACCATACTGGTCAATACCTTCCATAAATAAATAGTGCAGCCAACTGACTGCAGTAAATTTGGTGAATTCTGGCTACTTTGTTCTGGAGGCATGACTAACATATCATAGTATTATCAGCTGTAGGACTATTTATAGTAACTTCACACTTAACAAAACAGTCAGAACTTACTGAGAAAGTTGCTTTTTAAAATATATACATATATTTAGGCTCTACCAAATTCTTAATAGAAAAAAATACTAGTTTACCAGAAATAGACTCTCAGCCAGGCGTGGTGGCTCACACCTGTAATCCCAGCACTTTGGTAGGCCGAGGTGGGTGGATTACTTGAGGTCAGGAGTTCAAGACCAGCCTGGCCCACATGGTAAAACTGTCTCTACTAAAAATACAAAAATTAGCCGGGCGTGGTGGCACGTGCCTGTAGTCCCAGGTGGAGGTTGCAGTGAGCTGAGATTGCACCACTGCACTCCAGCCTGGGTGACACAGCAAGACTCTGCCTAAAAAAAAAAAAAAAAAAAAAGAAAGAAAAGAAACAGTCTCTCTAAGAAGAATTGCTTTTATAATTTCTTCTTTTTTTTTTGAGACAGAGTTTCGCTCTTGTTGCCCAAGCTGGAGTGCAATGGCACAATCTTGGCTCACCTCAACCTCTGCCTCCAGGGTTTAAGCGATTATCCTGCCTCAGCCTCCTGAGTAGCTGGGATTACAGGCATGTGCCACCACACCTGGCTAATTTTGTATATTTTTAGTAGAGACGGGGTTCTCCATGTTGGTCAGGCTGGTCTCGAACTTCCAACCTCAGGTGATCCACCCGCCTCAGCCTCCCAAAGTGCTCGGATTACAGGTGCGAGCCACCGCGCCAGACCTGTTTTTATAATTTCTAATATTACTTCTTAACAAAAATCATCCTTTGAAATTGTTTACAAAACAATCTTTTTTTTTTTTTTTTTTTGAGACAGAGTCTTATTCTGTCACCCAGGCTGGAGTACAGTGGCACAATCTCGGCTCACTGCAACCTCCGCCTCCTGGGTTCAAGCGATTCTCCTGCCTCAGCCTCCCAAGTAGCTGGGATTACAGGTGTGCACAACCATACCCAGCTAAGTTTTTTGTATTTTCAGTAGAGACAGGGTTTCACCAGGTTGGCCAGGCTGGTCTCGAACCCTTTACCTCAGGTGATCTGCCCGCCTCGGCTTCCCAAAGTGCTAGGATTATAGGCATGAGCCACCGCGCTTCCCCCACAAGCTCCTAATGAAACAGGAAGATGTGTTCCACAGGAAAAATTTCAAAACCATAGTAAAAAGTATGAAGAAGGAGGAAGTTAACCTGAACTAGCCATGTCAAAGTGAGCTTAATAACAGTACAACGGTTCTACTTTATTTCTTCCAACACTCCTTGAATCTCTCTCCAGTTTTAGTAACTTGTCAGCACAAGAATTTCTCTGTTTGCAGTGGGTGTTAACATGTGACATGAAAAAAAAAAAAAACAAGAAATCAAAAAGAATAAGAATATGATAAAAGAAATTAAAAAAAAATTTGCGTGAAGATCCAGACTCAAAGACTCTAAAACTTTATCTTCATCCTTCTTTAATCTGTGTAGTTAACATTTCTGAGAA
Source organism: Hylobates moloch (assembly GCF_009828535.3). NCBI lineage: Eukaryota > Metazoa > Chordata > Mammalia > Primates > Hylobatidae > Hylobates > Hylobates moloch. The sequence continues at coordinate 26,135,229 of NW_026652284.1, forward strand.
TCACAACATGAATATTCTATAAATGTGCTGCTTCCAGTTATACAGACAAAGTTGTACCCTGTATCATCAATTCTCTAACATTCTATGTACCTATATATCTCATCTATACATCAGTCCTATATATCAGCTTGTCAGTGTTTGGATAACACTGACTATACACTATACTAACAGAACTAGGTCTTTTGAAATCTATGTCTTTAGCTGTCAGAAGAACTGTAAAATCTAGGTTCAGTTTTTTTATTAATGTTTTATTTCTCCAAATTTATTTACCCCTTCAAAACTCCATCAGACAGAATAATATAAGTGTTTGTTAAAGAAAAATAAAATAAATAAATATCTTACATCAAAGATAAAAAGGAAAGAAATCTGGTCTTGAGTGAAAGTCAATTCACTAACTAGCTCTGCTTAGTTTTCCCAAATAGCAAACCATTAAAACTATTAAGATTATGGCCCAAATAACAAGTGGTTCCTAAGAGAGATTTTAAAAGTTGGGCCTGTAGCCTTGATAACCTTTAGCTTTAAATCCAACACACTACACAAGAACTTTCCCTACAGGTCCTCAAGACAAGGTATTTTCAAGCTCCTGAGCAATATAACATTAAATGTCAATAATGTCCTGTTACTCCGCAAATATACGGAACTCATCATAGTCACAAACACTCTCAGGAGCTCCAACTGTGAGTTGATACTATTAATAGCAAACATTTATGGAATGCTTCTTATGGGTCACGTACCGTTCTAAGTACTTTAAATATATTAACTATTTTTTTCTTCTTCTTTTTTTTAATTGAGACAGAGTCTCGCTCTGTTACCCAGGCTGAAGCACAGTGGCATGATCTCAGCTCACTGGAACCTCCGCCTCCCAGGTTTAAGCAATTTTCACGCCTCAGCCTCCTGAGTAGCTGGGATTACAGGCATGCGCCACCATGCCCACAGCTAATACATTAATTAATCTTTCAATAAGTCTATAAAATAGAAGCTATTTGTTATGATCACCATTTTACAGATGAGAAAACTAAGGCACAGAGAGTAACTTGCCCAATGCAATACACATAGTAAGTCACCAACCTGGTATTCAAGCCCAGGCAGGCTAGCTTCAAAGCCTGAGTTCTCAAACCACAGCTATGTGTCTCATAATGGAACAATGCAGACAGGACTGGTGATATTTAAAAGCTGACCGAGCTTAAAATGTATAATATGCCATACTATAGTCATCAACAGCCAGAATTCTTAAGCCAAGTAATGAGAGCATTCGAGAAGATGGCAAATCTTCTTTATCCTTTACCATTCTCATTTTTTTCCCCAGGCCTCCCAAGTATGAGTATGAGTTAACACAAGTGAAGTGCTTTAAATAGTGCCTGGCACATAGTAAGTGCTCACTAAGTGTTAAGAGCGGGCAGTGGTCTAAAAATAGTAGAGTATGTCTGCTGACTCTGTTTCACTCTACCAGCTAGGATAGGCAAGGAACTGTTGATATTTCTACGCCCTTTCCCCCTTTGTGATTACAGGAAATGAACTGGGACAATACATAAATGTAATCCACTGTTGCAAACCCTAATGACTCTTCAATCATGTTATTTCACCTGACCATATACACATGAGCAAAATGCTTCAATCCTCAGACCTCTTTTTTTGGTTTACAAAGACTGGACTGGGGCCAGAAGAGAGCAGACAGAATAAAGCAGCTTTGTAACCTTTTGACTAGTTGCCAAGAACAGAAGCAAAGTTTGTGAAACCCAACTGAAAGGACCTAAACTTTTGACTGTTAGATGGAAACTAGCAAAGGATTCTAATGATAGAAGCTCAGCATACAACCGAGCATTTTCAACCTCACGATTCCAAAGTAAGTTTTTAAAATAATGTGCCTAGAAATGGTAAAGAACAGAGATGACAGTAATGGTAATCAGGGCAATAGGACCTCCCTCTCTCAATGATTGTTCTGCAGCTATTTAGGTTAAAAGTTTTACAGAATCCATCCAGGTACATTGCAGAGAAAAAAACTAGCAAACCTAAACATTTTCTTTTTTTTTTTTCTTTTTTTTTTTGGTAGAGACAGGGTCTCGCTATGTTGCCCAGGCTAGTCTTGAACTCCTGGGCTTAGGTGATCCTCTCACCTCAGCCTCTCAAAGTGCTGGAATTACAGGCATGAGCCACCACACCTGGCCCCAAACCTAAACATTTTCCATTACAAAAAGACAGTATTAGGGGAAAAATCTAGCAGTCACTAAAATTTTGCAAACTGCAGGTACATTGCATTAACTATGGAAACTAAAGAAAAAATTCAATTTCACCTAAAAGCTAATCATTCTAATGTATTCCCGTAGTAACGGCGCTGATATCAACTTAGTGAACGGAAACCAGCAGTTTCTTTTAAATTAAAAACAATAAAACAAAATAGAGGCCAGGCACAGTGGCTCACGTCTATAATTCCAGCACTTTGGAAGGCTGAGGCAGGAGGATCACTTGAGCCCAGGAGTTCAAGACCAGCCTCGGCAATACAGTGAAACCCCGTCTATAAAAAACAAAACAACAATAAAAAAAATTAGTGAGGCATGGTGGCACACACCTGTAGTCTCAGCTGCTTGGGAGGCTGAGGCGGGAGGATCACCTGAGCCCAGGAGGTCGAGGCTGCAGTGAGCCGTGATAGTGTCACTACACTTCAGCCCAGGTGATACAGGGTGAGATCCTATCTCAAAAAACAAACAAACAAACAAAATAGAATGGAAAATATTAATATTACAATGTATCACCAGTAGTATAGATACTGTTTCAAGAAACTTCTGTTTCGATTTCAAATATTAACACGTACATATATGTCTGAGTACTGGATAGCAATGTAAAATGTATTTTACAGTAGGTCATGATCAGAAAAGTTTGAAAGCCACTTTACCAGAAAAAAAAAAAAATGGCCAGTCAAAAAGGGAAGAAAATAACCACTTCACACTAGATAGGAAACAACATTCAGAGTTTGATGGTTCTCTTTTTTGTTTGTTTGTTCTGAGATGGAGTTTCGCTCTTGTTGCCCAGGCTGGAGTGCAATGGCGCAGTCTCGGCTCACTGCAACCTCCGCCTCCTGGGTTCAAGCGATTCTCCTGCCTCAGCCTCCCAAGTAGCTGGGATTATAGGCGCCTGCCGCCACGCCTGGCTAATTTTGTATTTTTTTTAGTAGACACGGGGTTTCACCACGTTGGCCAGGCTGGTCTTGAACTCCTGCCTCTCAGGTGATCCTCCCGCCTCGGCCTCCCAAAGTGCTGGGATTACAGGCATGAGCCACCCTGCCCAGCCGATGGTTCTCTAAATTGTAGTTTTATATAAGCAAGCCTCTGAAAGAGAATAAAAAAGATAAAGGAAACCACTGAGTTACTTCCAAAAATTTTTTTTTGCACATAATGTGAGGTACCTACAGTAAATAAATATATACTAACAGAAAATACATAGAAATGAAAGCAAAAATTTTCAGTTTATCTAGCTATTAAATGCCCCACTAAATATGAGAGATGGCCTACTCTCTTTGCGAAGCTCTAGTTCTCACTCTCAAGAATATTATTCATTAGTGTTGCCTAATGACTGCTTCCTAACCTATAGCAGAGGAACACCTGGTGAAAAGGAAAAGCAGATTTCAAAAATTATTCTTTAAATTATCACAGATGTTTCCTAAATTTGACATTTTTTAATTTAAAAGAGAAAAACTCACTGATGTAATAAAACACTGATTTTTTTTTTTTTTTTTTTTGAGACAGAGTCTCGCTCTGTGGCCCAGGCTGGAGTGCAGTGGCGCAATCTCGGCTCACTGCAAGCTCCGCCTCCCGGGTTCAAGCAATTCTCCTGCCTGAGCCTCTCTGAGTAGCTGGGACTACAGGCGCCCGCCACCACGCCCGGCTAATTTTTTTGTATTTTTAGTAGAGACGGGGTTTCACCTTGGTCTTGATCTCCTGACCTCATGATCCGCCCGCCTCGGCCTCCCAAAGTGCTGGGATTACAAGCGTGAGCCAGGGCGCCCGGCCAACACTGATTTTTATAAGATATTTAGGTACTATTTTTTATCCTGTAATGTTCTCTAAAGTCTGAAATATTCCCCCAAAATTCATACATGTATATATTGGATTATTCTTTTGGTAAAGAGAGTGAGATTATCATATTCATATCATCAATCTACTAGGAAAAAATTTAACATCATTGTGCTAAATTAAATGTTCCTCTTATTTTGAAAAGGGGGAGGGGCACAACAGGTGAAGGTGACCTAAATCGTTTTCAGTCACTATTGGAAACTAAAGAAAAAATTCAATTTCACCTAAAAGCTAATCATTCTAATGTATTCCCGTAGTAACGGCGCTGATAGCAACTACCTACCAATTTTCCTAAATTCAGTAATTGCTACAATATTAAATTTCAGGTGAAAGAAAACTATTGAAATGTTTAAATACACTGATTACCAGACCCACATATAAAAGGGAATTGCTTTGAATAAAAAATTAAATGTTTAACTAAAAGTAAAGAACATTCTAAATATCAACAAGTATTATCATCATAGCAAAGCTTACTCTGTTCAGCTCCATAACAATACTTTTCCCACCAAGTGGAAAAAGAAGGACAAAAGCTACTATAAAAAACAGTATACTTAATGTCTCAATAAGAGTTAACATGAGAATTAAAATTAGTATTCCTAATCAAATGTCACTTCTTACCAGAAATATTTATACTTTTTCTGTAAACCAGATTCTACTATTCTCGACTGTTTTCAAAATATTCAGAAAAATAATATCATTATCTGAGTACAAGACTCCTGCATTAAGGTGCACCTCAACTTATATAAAATAATCTCCTTCCCCCAGATATTTGATTAAATTTTATTTGGGCTCAATAAAGTCACAAAAGAATCATCTTAATATGATCAATAATATTCTAAATGACTATTATTTGCATCTTCTCATTTAGAAAGTAATTTGTTTGTGAAAGTTCCCCTCACCTTTTCTAAAGTAAAAATAAAATCACTAATTTAAATATACTACTCTAAACATGATAGCCCTAAAGAGATAAATGTACTCTAAACATGATAGTCCTGAAGAGTTGAATGTACTTAATTTCACACAAATTTCCAAATTTGGAAATGAGACCAGTGGTGAATCAGATGTTTCAGTTTTAGTCTTCTCTTTTATATTTCAAAGTTGTTAAATTCATATGGGAATGGTAAGATTTAAGTATTTTAAGACTATTACATAAGTTTGTTTAATACTCTGAAGATAAAAGAAAAAAATTAACTTCGAGGGGCCATTTTATAAAAAATAGTGACTTATCTCCAAGTAACTCCGAAGTAATTAACCTCCATAAGATAATTTTTCTTTTTTTTTTTTTTTTTGAGACGGAGTCTCGCTCTGTCACCCAGGCTGGAGTGCAGTGGCATGATTTTGGCTCACTGCAAGCTCCGCCTCCCGGGTTCACGCCATTCTCCCGCCTCAGCCTCTCTGAGTAGCTGGGACTACAGGCGCCCGCCACCACGCCCAGCTAATTTTTTGTATTTTTAGTAGAGACGGGGTTTCACTGTGGTCTCGATCTCCTGACCTCGTGATCCGCTCGCCTCGGCCTCCCAAAGTGCTGGGATTACAAGCGTGAGCCACCGCGCCCGGCCCATAAGATAATTTTTCTAACGGGGGAGGAATTTGATCCCGTATTGCTTTCTTAATATATGGTTTTGCCATCTGAGAAACATCGGTAGTAAAAGGTTTGCAATTTGCCTTAAGCCAGCATTAGTAAAAAGGCCAAGTAAAACCCTCCCTTAAGGTTCCTAACCAAAAGCAGTATTCTTTTGTGTTTCAGACAAACTAGATTTTTAACCTCAACCTATAAAGAAAGAAATCACTAAAGTAGTAGACCCTTGTACAAAAAAGATTAACTCAGAAGCCAAAAAGACTAAGTTCAAATCCAGCTCTTTGATAACTAGTTGTGTTACTTTGGGCAAGTTACATAACTTCTGTACCTCAGTTTCCTTATATGTAAAATGGAGATAGTAAGAAGAGTACCCTTGGCTGGGCATGGTGGCTCACGCCTGTAATCTCAGCACTTTGGGAGGCTGAGGCGGGCAGATCACGAGGTCAGGAGTTCGAGACCAGCCTGACCAACATGGTGAAACCCCATCTCTACTAAAAATACAAAACTTAGCAGGGCGTGGTGGCACAGGCCTATAATCCCAGCTACTCAGGAGGCTGAGGCAGGAGAATCACTTGAGCCCGGGAGGCGGAGGTTGCAGTGACCAGAGATTGTGCCACTGCACTCTAGCCTGGGCGACAGGGCAAGACTCCGTCTTAAAAAAAAAAAAAAAAAAAAGAATAGTACCCTCACTTCATAGGGTTGTAAAGATTAAAGAGTTAATACATGTAAACTACTCAGAATAGTTCGTGGTACATAGTAAGTGCTATGTAAAGTTCACTTTTATTTTTACTGTTTTACCACTACAGAGTTTCACGGTTCAGTTGTGAAAAAGTTTCCCAAGTGAAAATTATTTGATTGTATCTATAATGAAAGAACATAATTTTATGTTAATTAAGTTTATTTAATTCTAATTATGTTGTCTTATGTTTAATTCAGAAATGTACAAATAAGATCAAATTCAGAATTTAAGTGTACATATCAGCCTGGTACAATATTACCTAGCCACATAAGTAGCCTAAATATGTATTACTGTAACTGTACACAGTAGGTGCCTAAACAATATTTGCTGAAATAAATGTATTACAAAGAGTATTGCTAATTATTTTCTAGGGAAGAAAATCAAAACCATCTAACTGCTACAAACATTAACCAAGCTAATAAGTTAAAGTGCATCCAACACAATCTGTAGTAAGATCTTCACGATATTAAGCACTGACTGCCTTGGGCTGATCTGTTAACTTATTTACAGTAAGTGGGTACTATTTAAACTACACATTCCTTTTCTGATTCAAAATACTACTGCATACTTAAATGGGAAGACAGCAAAGACAAATTTTAGGAAGCCCATATTTTAAATGGCTGTTTTTAAATATACTATAAATAACAGAGAAAATGCCTAAATTACTTCTACATTTAATAATTAGCTACCCTGGGACTTAGGTTGATGGAACTAAATAAAAATATCGAGGATGATATGTTCCGTTATTTGCTATGTTATCTGACAGTAAAAGATACCAGTATCAACAGGGTAATTTAGAGCTTAAGCCACACACTTTGTAAAAGAATATGCACTTGTATTTTTAAGTTAATTAGAAAACAGAAAGTCCACCTATTTTCCACCTTACTATCAATATAACAATTCAACCTTTTTGTATAAACCAATTAGATGAACATCTGGGAAGCACTGACTATTCCTAATATATACATATATATATATTTTTGTTGTTGTTGTTGTTGTTGTTTGAGACGAGTCTCGCTCTGTCGCCCAGGGTGGAGTGCAGTAGCATGATCTCAGCTCACTGCAACCTCTGCCTCCCTGGTTCAAGCAATTCTCTTGCCTCAGTCTCCCAAGTAGCTGGGACTACAGGCGTACGCCACCACGCCCAGCTAATTTTTTGTATTTTAGTAGAGATGGGGTTTCACCGTGTTGCCCAGGCTGTTCTCGAACTCCTGAACTCAGGCAATCTGCCTGCCTTGGCCTCCCAAAGTGCTGACTATTCCTAATATTTTAAAATACACATTTCTATTTTGAACTATTCTTCCTCCATTTAAATCGTACATGAGCTAAAGTATCCTGTTGTTACATGCAGGAACAGAAATATCTTTTGGACAAACTGCTACCTAAAAAGAAGTTCCATGAGCCTTTTATTTATAATCAAAACAAAATAAATGAAGTCATGAAACAGCTTAGGCAGAGCACAGAAACCATAACACTACAAGGTATAAGTGACCAGGACTTGTTGGAGGTATACTTTGTTTCTTAAATTTTCAAAACTACATCAGCCTGTGGGTGGTGGCTCACACCTTAATCCCAGCACTTTGAAAGGCCGAGGCAGGCGGATTGCTTGAGTCCAGGAGTTTGAGATCAGCCTGGGCAACATGGGGAAACCGTGCCTCTCCAAAAAAATTTAAAAATTAGCCAGGCATGGTGGCATGAACCTGTAGTCCCAGCTATTCTGGAGGCTATGGGAGGATGGCTTCAGCCCAGGAGGTCGAGGCTGCAGTGAGCTGAGATCGCATCACTGCACTCCAGCCTGGCCAACAGAGCAAGGTTTTGTTTTGTTCTGTTTTTTTTGTCAAAAAAAAAAAAAAAAAAAACTACATCTCCTTAAACATAGGATTCAAGGAGCAAAAAACAAACGAACAAACAAAAAAATGTAAGATAAAGTACATTAGCAAATAAAATGACAAAAAAGAACCAAAAATAATCAAACCAAACCAAAATAAAACTTGGTAAGCATAAAACTAATATGCAGAAACATATTTTAAATTGAGCCCTTAGGGCTACCAACTAAAGTAGAAATTTTTATAGAAAATCAACAGCAATTTTTTTTCCTGAGCTTTAAAAATACATTAAGCAGGCCGGGCGCGGTGGCTCACGCCTGTAATCCCAGCACTTTGGGAGGCCGAGGCGGGCGGATCACGAGGTCAGAAGATCGAGACCATCCTGGCTAACACGGTGAAACCCCGTCTCTACTAAGAATACAAAAAATTAGCCGGGCGTGGTGGTGGGCGCCTGTAGTCCCAGCTACGCAGGAGGCTGAGGCAGGAGAATGGCGTGAACCCCGGGGGGCGGAGCCTGCAGTGAGCCGAGATCGCGCCACTGCACTCCAGCCTGGGTGAAAGAGCGAGACTCCGTCTCAAAAAAAAAAAAAAAAAATAAAAATAAAAATACATTAAGCTGTCTCTGGGTTTTTTTGTTTGTTTGTTTGTTTTGGTTTGGCAGCTAGGTGGAGGGGCAGGCTTGAACATCAGCAGCACGAACACAACTGCTCCAACGACAACAACACAGGATGCTCATTTCAGTTAATGGCTTCAATGCAGAATATACAGGCCAAAGTCATTTTAGAAGAACAAAAGAGAAAGACTCCTAAAACTTTTCAACTTCTACTTCTGCACAAAACAGTTTCTTTCTCCAGTCCCTCTTTGAAGGCAAAATGACTTCGGCTTTGGATTTTAAAATCCGTGTCACAGATTTCTTATCCTAATAGTCTCATTCATATATGACATAAATATACTGAAATGACCCACTAAATACTATATTGTGCTTTCCAGCCTACGGCTTTAATGGAATTAACACCCGCTACTCTGAGAGCATGTACAGGACTTCTTGACTTAAAAAAAAATGACCTTGGAAATTAACTGTTTAAGTTGTAATTTTTTTTTTTTAAGAGAGTCTCACTCTGTTGTCCTGTGGAGTACAATGACGCGATCACAGCTCACTGTAATCTCAAAATCTTGGGCTCAAGCGATCCTCCAACCTCAACCTCCTGAGTAGTTGGGACTACAGGCACACACCACTACACCAGGCTAATTTTGTCTATGTTGCCCAGGTTGGTCTCCAACTCCTGGCCAATCCTCCCGCCTTGGCCTTCCAAAGTGCTGGGGATTATAGGTGTGAACCATCATGCCAGACCTAAACCCTAATTTCTTCATGTTTTGTAAATAAGAGTGCCACTTCTTACTAGTGACAATGGTATATAATCTTTATAACTAGATTTTATTTTCTATTGTTTTGAAGACAGAGTGATTTCCCAACATTTTTGGGGTTTAATGGTCTTATATTAATCTGCATTAATTAAGCTGGCATTCCCATGGCTTAAATGAAGCCCACAAACCTGAAGGTAAGGAAGCAGCTGGAGTAAGCCATACACATTGGGGTTTGTTTTGAAGGATGGAAAATAGTAAGGCCAGGTTGGACAGAAGCTAGAGCTAGGTAGTGGGGAGGAGGTACACATAAGAAACTTTCAAAGAGGCTTCACTTAGCAGTTAGATAAGTCCTGAAAGCCAATCAGAAGGGTCCTTCTCTGTGGCTTCTAGGACTAACATGGCCAAGCTCCAAAGTCCTTTGCTAAAAACAGCTGAACAGACCAATTTTGGAATAAGCCAAGGACTATACACTCTTATATGTATATGTATCATATAATGAAGGAGATTTTTCTATAGCCAATTAGCCAAAAGATAAGCAGGTGCTCAAAGCTGTATTTAAGTTCATACTGAAGTACTACATTTTAAAGCACAATTTATAGATTACAGAAACTGATGACACAAAAACCGCTGCAATCAAGTGCTAGATATAAACTATAAACATCGGGAAAAAATAAAGATTACCCAAGCCTATACTCTAGATCACAAAATTTGGGAAAGGGGGCACTAACCATTATTAAATGCAACTGCTTCATGTTATAAATGACTTTAAACCTCTAGGGAAATTTAAGAAAGGTGCCCTAAATCTCAAAATGAGAAAATGATAGTTTTACTACAAAGGTGGAAATGGTAAGGAAAAAAAATACAAAAGTTAGAAGAATATTCTAAGTAATGTACTTCTGAGTAATGTAATTCTAAGTCTGGCTAATGAAGGAAGAGGAAGACAGATAGAAAACGATACAGTAAAAATGAAAAAATGCGTATGTGCACACTAAGTTTAAAGAAGATTACTTTGAAATTACTATAGTGAACTCTTCAGCAGAACACTTTTCGGAAACAACACAATAAATTCATAAATCTGGGGCTAATGATCTCCCCACAGATTCTGTCCTCTGTCATCACAAGTGTCCTGTAAGAAACGTGCATGCCGAAAACAGAGCTGAACGTCCCAAAACGTTCGTATTTTTGCCTCAGCTGTGCACATCCATTCTCATGGGAACACAAAACCGACAGTACGTCCTTATGACTTGTCAATTAACAAGCTCGCGCCAGCCCAAATGCTAGCAGCACCGTGTGCCTGCCACCTGTTAGCTGCTCTTGAGAGAGCCCCAAAACTGAAGCGAAGCGAAGAACTAGGAACGCCTTTGTTGCATCCTAACTATGGAAGCTACCAGAGTTCAGTCTAACCCGGCGCCTTAAGGCAAAACCTCCCCCAGGCTGGGGAAGTCTTCCCATTTCGGGGCTTTGGCAAAGCCCTCCTGTAGCTAAGGACAGAAGAACCCCAGGAGATGCACTGTCACCTGCTGGTCCCAGGAGAAAGGATCAAAGCTGAAGAAAGTTGCGGGACAAGGAACCAGGATCCTAGGGAGAGGCTCAGTTTCTCGGTGGTGAAGAGTGAGCACAATTAGAAGGCGGGCCGTCTCGCTGGGTGCAAGAACGCTGAGATCCCAGATCAGGGGTAGGGGAAAAGAGGTGCTAAAAGAAGAGGGGAGGAGAAAAAAGGAGAGGCAGTGGCTGAGAGAAGCGCTGAGGCGTAAGGCAAGAAACCGAGGTTGGAAAAGGACTGATGAGGCTGAGGAAAAACAGCGAGGCGACAGATGCACGGAAGCGCGAGAAGGCTGAGCTGAGGTGAATAAGGCGAGGCCAGCGGGAAGGAAAGGGCTGAGGTGAGTGAAGCACTGCAGGGACAAGGGACAGGCGAACAGACTCCCACCCACAAGGACCGAGGCAGAACTCTAGACCCATCCCCCTTCAGGCTGTGCTCGCCCGGCTGCGCTCAGACCCTGTCGGCAGCGGAGACTCACCCAAAGGCTGTAGAAGCCCCACAGCAGGGCATGGAGACCACTCCAGACCCACAGTAGACCCAAGCGAGCGGAGGAAACCGCGGCGTTAGCGTGACCCGGATGCGCATCCCTAGGAACCGGAAGTAGGCGGCCAGAGTCACCTCACATTCCACACCTAGTTCCACTAGAAACCTCTGGGCGCATGTGTTGAGTCTGAGCGGGCGGGGAAGCGCCTAGGCTCCGCCCACTCCGCCGGCCCGGCGAGCCCCGCCCATGTCCACGCCCCTCTCGGCGCCTCCGAGACAAGCAGCTTCTGGGTGAGCCCCAGGCAGTCCTGACGGTACTACAGCCCTCATTTTTAAGGAGGTCTTTAAAAAGGCGCGTAATCCCTACGTCGCTAAAAGGAACGTAAGAAGTGTTGGGTGCATTTGGTAGATTTAGAAAAACTGGGAAGGAGAATGAGTGGGAAGTTTTGGAAGACATTTGGGAGGCTAGCCCAAGGTGATTTTTTTTTTTTTTTTTTTTTTTTTGAGACAGAGTTTCGCTCTTGTTGCCCAGGCTGGAGTGCAATGGCGCGATTTCGGCTCACTGCAACCTCCGCCTCACGGGTTCAAGCGATCCTCCTGCCGCCGCCTTTCGAGTAGCTGGGTTTACAGGCATGTGCCACCACGCCCGGCTAATTTTGTAGTTTTAGTAGAGACGGGGTTTCTCCATGTCGGTCAGGCTGGTCTTGAACTCCTGACCTCAGGTGATCCGCCTGCCTGGGCCTCCCAAAGTGCTGGGATTACAGGCGTGAGCCACCGCGCCCAGCCCTTTTTTTTTTTCTTTTGACACAGAGTCTCACTCTGTCGCCCAGGCTGGAGTGCAGTGGCGCGATCTCGGCTCACTGCAGCCCCCACCTCCCGGGTTCAAGTGATCCTCCCACCTCAGCCTCCTGAGTAGCTAAGACTACCGGCGCGCACCACCACGCCCGGCTAATTTTTGTATTTTTCGCTAGAGACGGGGTTTCGCTATATTGCCCAGGCTGGTCTCCAACTCGAGCTCAGTTGATCTAATCCCCTTGGCCTCCCAAAGTGCTGGGATTACAGGCATGAGCCATCACACCTGGCCCCAAGGTGCTCTTTTTATCCCCAAATTTAGTTTATTCTTAATATTATATTAAGCTTACAATTCACTTCGTGCACACTGTTTTCAGAAGCAAAACTCTTAAATGTTTCGTTAATTTTAAATTACAACCCAAGTATGGGCTAGAAGCAAGGTTGAATTCAGGCTTTCTGGAGACCTGACGTTTATTCAATTTGGAGGCCCTCTTAAAATAATCAAGGCCAGGCACAGTGGCTCACGCCTGAAATCCTAGCACTTTGGGACGCCGAGGTCGGCGGGTTGCTTGAGCCCCGGAGTTGGAGATCACCCTGGGCAACAAAATTAAACCCTGTCTCTACAAAACAAAGCAAAACGAAAAAAAAACCCAGAAAAATTAGCCAGGTGTAGTGTAGTGGCACGCACTTAATTGAGCCCAGGAGGTAGAGGCTGCGGTGAGTTATGATCACGCCACTGCACTCCAGCCTGGGCAACAGAGCGAGACTCTGTCTAAAAAAAAAAAAAATCCAAAATTACAAATACAATATTAGATATAAAAGTGAACCTTTTATAATGAGAAAAATTAAAACCATTTTTATTAGCTCACAAATACCACGAATAACAAAATACAGAAAAAAACACTATTTTTTCTACATTTTTTGACTGTATATTTGATCACCTCTTCCGATGACAACAATGTACTAAGCAACATCATTTACTAAGATCCTTAACTCCTCTCTCACATCCCGCATCTACTCCATCAGCAAGTTCTGCAAGATCTGCCTTCAAAATCTGTCCGGAACCTGACAATTTACTGCCTCCATTGGTATAAACCAGTCAGTCAGTGACTGTGAGTGCCCTATTTATACCCTTGCCTTCCCACAATCTTTTTTTTTTTTTTCAGATGGAGTCTCCCTCTGTCACCCAGGCTGGAGTGTAGTGGCCTGATCTTGGCTCACTGCAACCTCTGCCTCCTGGGTTCTCCTGCCTCAGCCTCCTGAATAGCTGGGATTACAGGTGCCCGCCAGCACACCCGGCTAATTGTTATATTTTTAGTAGAGACGGGGTTTGGCCATGTTGGCCAGGCTGGTCTTGAACTCCTGGCCTCAAGTGAGCCGCCCGCCTCAGCCTCCCAAAGTGCTGGGATTACAGGTGTGAGCCTCCAGACCCAGCCCCCACAATCTATTAATATAGAAGCAATGGGATCCTGTTAAAACCCTAGTTAGATCATGTCCTTCCTCCAATGCATTCCTATTTCGGAGTAAAAACCAAAATCCTTACATTGGCCTACAGGACCCTCAAGATTTGACACCTCCAGTACAGCTCTGCTCTAACCTCAACTCCTACTCCTGTCATCCTTCCCCTTAAAGCACACTGGCCTCTGCCATTCCTCAAACCTAGAGGTAGGCTCAGGGCCTCTGTGCTTTTTAATCCGTCTGCCTGGAGTGCTCTTCCCCCAGATACCTGCATCATTCACCCACTCACCTCATTTACATCTTTATTCACATGTCACTTTCTCAATGAGATCTTCCCTGACACGACATTTAAAATTGGAACACTACCATTCTCCTTGTACTTTCCCATCCAACAAGTTGCTTGTAAATTTGGCTTAGTGTCTCTCTCCCCCTGCCAGAATGTAAGCTCCATGAGTCCATGGATGTTTGTCCGATTTGTTCACGGATGTTTTTCAGCACCAGAATGAAGCCTGGCACATTGTAGGCACTCAGTAAATGTTTGCCGAATGAAGGGCTAAATTGCTCATTTACTTTGCTTTTCCTGATCTGAAACCCTGCAAACTGAGCCACCAAGTCCACCAGAGGGAGCCCATGAGTAACCAATGCAATAGCTCCAGAAAAGTTATGCTTAAAGTATTTACATATACACTCTGTTTAAGGACAGGAATATGTTCTGAGAAACCCCTCATTAGGTAGTTTCATCATTGTGTGAACATCGTAAAATGGACTTATACACACCTAAGCTGTATGGTATAACCTATTGCTCCTAGGCTACAAATCTGTATAGCATATGACAGTACTGAATACTGTAGGCAATTGTAACACAATGGCAAGTATTTGTGTATTTAAACATTTAAAAACATAGAAAAGGTACAGTAAAAATATTAAATAATCTTATGGGACCACCATCATATATGCATTCTATCATTTACCAAAATATCATTATATGGCAGCTATGATTCTAAAACAGAGCCACAAGAAAGCATGCCAATTCTTCCCCAGAGCAGAAGCTGTACCTTGCTGGTGCTCCAGTGTCTTAAGAATAAAATCCAGGCCGGGTGTGGTGGCTCACGCCTATAATCCCAGCACTTTGGGAGGCCGAGGCAGGTGGATCATGATGTCAAGAGATTGAGACCATCCTGGCCAACATGGTGAAACCCCGTCTCTACTAAAAATACAAAAATTAGCTGGGCATGGTGGCACGTGCCTGTAATCCCAGCTTCTGGAGAGGCTGAGGCAAGAGAATTGTTTGAACCAGGACCTGGGAGACGGAGGTTGCAGTGAGCTGAGATCATGCCGCTGCACTCCAGCCTGAGCTACAGAGTGAGACTCCGTCTCCAAAAAAACTAAATAAATAAAATCCAAAGGTCGGGCACGGTGGCTCCCACCTGTAATCCTAGCACTTTGGGAGGCCGAGGCAGGCAGATCACCTGAGGTCAGGAGTTCAAGATCAGCCTGGCCAATATGGTGAAACCTCATCTCTACAAAACATACAAAAATTAGCCAGGTGTGGTGGCAGGCGCCTGTAGTCCCAGCTACTCAGGAGGCTGAGGCATGAGAATCACAGGAGGCAGAGCTTGCAGTGAGCCAAGATGACACCACTACACTCCAGCCTGGGCGACAGAGTGAGAGACTCCGTCTCGAAAAATAAACAAATATATAAAAATAAAATAAAATAATACAAATAAGACCTCTAATTTATATATTTCCATTTTGAAAAGGCGTGATGAATGTATGATCAGCGTTTTATAACAGTTATTAATTTAAACCCTCCTGATTGACATATATGAAGTACAATCGCCTGGATTTTATTTCTGTTGATGTTCTATATTGTACTTGAGGCAATTTCTTACGATATACATGATCGTTGAGCTTCTAAAAGCAATCTGTAGTTGGTAGGATTGTAAAATGGTGCAACCTTATGGAAAGCAATATGGTGGTTCCTGAAAAAAATTGAAAATAGAACTAACGTATGATCTAGGAATCCCCTTCTCGGTATATATCCCTAAGAATTGAAAGCAGAATCTCCAAGAGATATTTGCACACCCATGTTCACGGCAGCACTATTCACAATAGCTAAGAGATGGAAGCAACCCAAATGTTCATTGATGGATGAATGTATAAACAAATTTGATATACATACAATGGAATACTATGCAACCTTAAAAAGGCAGGAAATTCTGTCTGGGTGCAGTGGCTCATGCCTGTAATCCCAGCACTTTGGAAGGCTGAGGTGGGCGGATCATGAGGTCAAGAGATCGAGACCATCCTGGCCAACATGGTGAAACCTTGTTTCTATTAAAAATACAAAAATTAGCTGGGCATGGTGGCGTGCGCCTGTAGTCCCAGCTACTCAGGAGGCTGAGGTAGGAGAATCGATTGAACCCAGGAGGCGGAGGTTGCAGTGAGCTGAGATCACACCATTGCACTCCAGCCTGGTGACAGAGCAAGACTCCACCAAAAAAAAAAAAAAAAGAGCATGTACACATGCTACAGCATGAATGAATCTTGAGGACATTATGCTAAATGAAATAAGCCACTCACAAAAGGACAAATGCTGTATGATTCCACTGATATGAGTTATCTAAATTAGTCAAATTCATAGATACGGAAAGTAGAATGGTGGATATAAAGGGTTGGGGAGAGAGGGCAAAAGGGAGTTCTTTAATGAGTATAGAGTTTCAGTTCTTCAAGATGAAAAGATTGAGGTCTGTTTCATAGAAAGCAAATATACTTAACACTACTAAACTGCATAATTAAAAATGTTTAAGTTGGTAAATTTTATGATATGTGTTTTTACCACAAATAAATAAATTAATAATGTTTAAAATCTGTGGGAATCTAGTCATCACTGTAATAAAGACATGGGTCACTTTTGCCTACTTGACCCTGCATGGAGATTACTAAAGTCTCTTTCACAGTTTTGTTCAAACTTTCATCAGCAAAACGCCTTTGAAATAGAATAAATTCAAATTTGTAAGATATTTAGTAACCATTGCTACCTTCAGAGCAAAGCATTTCCAGTTTCCTGAGTATAGTATCTTTACCCACAGGCATCTTTTCCATATCATCATTACTACTGTTCATATTTTTCCAGCAAATCAATATCATTTAGCAACATCCAAGATCTCTTGCTTGCTTTATAGAGAATGTGTCTTGAACAAAACGTGAGTGTTTTAGGAACACCTTACAGGAATGCATGCTATAAAACTGTAACCATGTGCCAGGTGCAGTGGCTCACGCCTATAATCCCAACACTTTGGGAGGCCAAAGCAGGTGGATCACTGGAGACTGGGAGTTCAAGACCAGCCTAGGCAACATAGTGAGACCCCCGTCTCTACTAAAAATACAAAAAATTAGCTGGGCATGGTAGCATGCGCCTGTAATCCCGGCTACTCAGGAGGCTGAAACACGAGAATCACTTGAACCCAGGAGTCGGAGGTTGCAGTGAGCCGAGAATGCACCACTGCACTCTGTCCAAACAAACAAACAAACAAACAAAAAACCTGTAACCATAGATTAAAACTCTAACTGTGGAAATCGACATGAGACGTAAATGGGAAATTTTCTCCATCTTTACCACAGTCAGCTTTGTATTCACCAAGACCACACTTAGCATGTACTCTGGTGATCTGTAAATACATAACAAACTATCCCAAAACTCAGTGGCTTAAAACAACAACCACTATATTATATCTCACACTTTTTGAGTCAGGAATTTGGGCAGGGCTCAGCTGGGGGGTTTCTCTGTTCCATACTGTATCAACCAGAGTCAGTTGATGGCATTCTAGCTTGCAGCCAGCTTAGTCTAGAGGGTCCAATACATATGCCTGACACTGAAAGGCTGGGTTCAGCTCGCCCCCGATTCAGGTAGTCTCAGAGCCTTTCCATGTGGTCTATTAGGGTAGCTGAACTTCTCACATGGCAGCTCACAGCTCCATAGAGACAGGTTGTGGAAGCTGCCATTCTTTTAAGTCCAGCCTGGTATAGGACCTGGTATAGAGGCATAGCATCACTTCCATTTTAGTCTATTGGTCAAAGCAGTCATAGAAATCTCCTAGATTCAAGGGAGGCGACATAGACTCCACTTTGTAATATGAAGAATGTCAAATAATTTGCAGCCAACTTTAATTCACTACCGTGTAGTTTCTTTACACTCTGTATCTGACTTTTTTTTTTTTTTACCTCCCCAAAACTATTGTCCGAGTAACTGTTATCTGTCTGATGTTCACGATAAGAGCTCCTGTGGAAAAGTTCATCTTGATGGATCCACCTGTTTACTCAACAACTACTTTGTAAAATTCCAGACTCTGAAGACACGGTAAAAAACAAATCAGCTGGGTGTAGTGGCTCACACCTGTACACAACACTTTGGGAGGCTGAGGCAGAGGGATTGCTTGAGGCCAGGAATTCATGATCAGCCTGATCAACATACTGACACCCTGTCTCTACAAAAAAGAAAAAAAAAAAAAAGCCAGGCATGGTGGCACATGCCTGTAGTCTCAGCTACTCAGGAGGCTGAGGTGGAAGAATTGCTTGATCCCAGGAGTTCGAGTCTGCAGTGACCTATGATTGCGTCACTACACTCCAGCCTGGGTGACAGAGTGAGACCCTGTCTCAAAAACGAAACAAAACAAAAACACCATAAATCAGGCTAAACTCCCTGCCCTCATGGAGCTCACGTTCTAATCAACCCATAGACAGAAATGTGTGTTGAATGTGTTCAACTGGGACTTAACACTCTTTCCTACTTCATTCTAGTGAACCTTCCCATACTGCAGAGGTGGAAGTTTATAAATGACATTTCACAGGCTTCCATCCACGTAGGATTCTGGGTGAGAACGAGATATGGTCCATTAGATGTACTTAGGTAAGATTTGTAAGGTAGAAATGAAGAAGAAGCCATTTTCCTGCACTTGGCTGTTTCTGTTGGCCAATATGATCATTGCTGGAGACATGGGGTTTTTCTGAGGCAGAATATCAGTTTGTTTTGTTTTGTTTTGTTTTGAGAAGGAGTTTCACTCTTGTCTCCCAGGCTGGAGTGTAATGACACGATCTCAGCTCACTGCAACCTCCACCTCCCAGGTTCAAGCGATTCTCCTGCCTCAGCGTCTCAAATAACTGGGATTACAGGCACCTGCCACCACACCTGGCTAATTTTTATATTTTTAGTAGAGATGGGGTTTCACCATGTTGGCCAGGCTGGTCTCGAACTCCTGACCTCAAGTGATCCACCCGCCTCAGCCTCCCAAAGTGCTGGGATTCCAGGTGTGAGCCACCACGCCCAGCCCAGAATTTCAGTTTCTAGTCTCTCGGAGTCTTGAAAGGTAGTGGCAGCAATAGGCCGGGCACGGTGGCTCACAACTGAAATCCCAGCACTTTGGGTGGATCTCTTGAGGCCAGGAGTTCAAGACCAGCCTGGGCAACATGGCAAAACCCTGTCTCTACTAAAAATACAAAAATTAGCCAGGCGTGACGGCGAGCGCCTGTAATCCTAATTACCCGGATGGCTGAGGCACAAGAATCACTTGAACCTGGGAGGTGGAGGTTGCAGTGAGCTGAGATAGCACCACTGCACTCCGGCCTGGATAACAGAGTGAGACTCTGTCTTCCAAAAAAAAAAAAAAAAAAAAAGAATGAATGAAAGGTACTAGCAGCAATGATGGCTTCCAAAAACAGTACTTACCCAATCTTCTTCTTCTTTTTTTTTTTTGTGAGAGTCCCACTCTGTTTCCTAGGCTGGAGTGCAGTGGTGCAATTTCGGTTCACTGCAACCTCCACCTCCCAGGTTCAAGCGATTCTCCTGCCTCAGCCCCTGAGTACCTGGGACTACAGGCGTGCACCACCATGCCCTGCTAATTTTTGTATTTTTAGTAGAGATGGGGTTTCACCATCTTGGCCAGGCTGGTCTTGAACTCCTGACCTCATGTGATCCGCCCGCCTCAGCTTCCCAAAGTGCTAGGTGGCGCCCAGCCTACTATATATTATTTAGACCAGTAGTTCTCAAAGTATGGTCTGGGGACCTCCTGGAGACCTCCAAGACACTAACAGGGAGTAAGTGAAATCAAAACTACTTTAAAAATGAGGCCGGGCGCGGTGGCTCACGCCTGTAATCCCAGCACTTTGGGAGGCTGAGGCGGGTGGATCACGAGGTCAGGAGATCGAGACCATCCTGGCTAACATGGTGAAACCCCGTCTCTACTAAAAATACAAAAAATTAGCTGGGCATGGTGGCGGGCACCTGTAGTCCCAGCTACTTGGGAGGCTGAGGCAGGAGAATCGCTTGAACCCGGGAGGCAGAGCTTGCAGTGAGCCGAGATTGCGCCACTGCACTCCAGCCTGGGCGACAGAGCGAGACTCCGTCTCAAAAAATAAATAAATAAATAAAATAAAAATGATACTAACTCATTATTTGCCTTTTTCACTCTCATTCTTTCCCTTTTTCACTCTCATTCTTTCAAAAGTGTGGTGGAATTTTCCAGGGGGCTATGTGCTGATTCATTGCTAATGGCTAATGGAATGTGTGCTGCTATATTCTTGCATTTTCAAAATTCCTCAGTTTTAATTTCTAAAAGAGAAAATATAAATAGCTATAATCCATATAAACAAAAGCTTTTTGGGGTCACCAGTAATTTTTTTTTTTTTTTTAAGACGGAGTCTCCTTCTGTTGCCCAGGCTGGAGTGCAATGGCGCAGTCTTGGCTCACTGCAACCTCTGCCTCCCGGGTTCAAGCAATTCTCACGCCTCAGCCTCCTGAGTAGCTGGGATTACAGGCACATGCCACCGCATCCGGCTAATTTTTTGGTTTTTGTTTTTTGGGTTTTTTTTTTAGTAGACACGGGGTTTCACCGTATTGGCCAGGCTGGTCTCGAACTCATGACCTCAGGTGATCCACCCACCTCAGCCTCCCAAAGTGCTGGGATTACAGGCGTGAGCCACCGCGTCCGGACATCGGGGTCACAAGTAATTTTTAACAGCATTAAGGGATCCTGATATCAAAACATTTGAGAACTGCTGACCTAAGTCATTGTGTATATTCATTCTTGTACTATTTGCAGTGGCTCCACTTTGGCCATTTCTGGATGCCTGATTCCCACACATGGCTATACCCATGCCATGTTCAACACCCTCCTACCAGGATGCCTTTCTATTTTGATTAAAACACTTGAGACAGTATCTTCTTGCACATGACCAGTAACAGCTGTTTTGGCACAGCCTTGGGACTCCGCATAACTGTGAACTGTCCTCATGGCCAACACAAGACCCACAGACCAGCCCTTTGCCCTGCTGGTGCTGGATTATCTTTTCTGGCTGATTCATCTGGGATACCTGGTTTCTGCCCCTGCTTTAGCCCTTTTGAGCACTAGGCTGACCCACTCTTGCCTCCTGTTCCTACTCTTGGTTCCCCTCCTGTTCAGGTGGCCCCTGCTGTGCGGAGCAATTGTCAGCTGCCCACAACTAAGCTGAGTTAGTTGGGTTAGCAGGGGCCTGTATCCTTGTCCAATTCCAGAGAGTGAACTGTGTCAAACTTAGGTTGCCTGGAAGTTTCCTGCCAACCAGATAATGGATTCATATTTGCTTTTAATCATGGCTATACTGGCCGGGTGCCATGGCTAATGCCTGTAATCCCAGCACTTTGGGAGGCCAAGGTGGGTGGATCACTTGAGGTCAGGAGTTTGAGACCAGCCTGGCCAACATGGTGAAACTCTGTCTCTACTAAAAATACAAAACCTAGCCAGGCATGGTGGCACACACCTGTAGTCCCAGCTACTCTACTCGGGAGGCTGAGGCAAAAGAATCACTTGAACCCAGGAGGCAGAGGTTGCAGTGAGCAGGATCGTGCCACTGTACTCCAGCCTGGGCAACAGAGCGAGACTCCATCTCAAAAAAAAAAAAAATTATGGCTATACCTTCCCCCAAGAATGCCGTTATCTGTGTATTTGTACTCTATAATTAGATTTAAAGTTAAAACATAAACTGTTGGCCAGGCATGGTGGTTCATACCTGTTATCCCAGCACTTTGGGAGGCCGAGGTGGGTGAATCACCTGAGGTCAGGAGTTGAAGACCCACCTGGCCAACATGATGAAACCCCATCTCTACTAAAAATACAAAAACTAACCAGCCATGGTGGCGTATGCCTGTAATCCCAGCTACTCAGGAGGCTGAGGCAGGTGAATTGCTTAAACCCAGGAAGCAGAGGTTGCAGTGAGCCAAGATCACACCACTGCACTCCAACCTGGGCAACACAGCAAGGCTCTGTCTCAAAAAAAAAAAAAAAAAACAAGCACAACAACAACAAAAGAAACTGTTAATAATAGATGTTTCTTGTGGATAGAAGGGACCATGTCATATATTCTGTCAACTTTGCTTTTTTTTTTCTTTCTTTTTCTTCCCCATAGTAAGAATGTACAGACTTTCAAGGGCTCTGGAAACAGATTGTGTGTTTGAATCCTGACTCTCCCACTTATAGTTGTGTGCACTTGGACAGGTTGAGTATTGCTCAGTGCCTCAGTTTTCAGTATTGCTTTTTTTTTTTTTTTTTTTTGAGACTGAGTTTCACTCTTGTTGCCCAGGCTGGAGTTCAATGGCATGATCTCGGCTCACCGCAACCTCCGCCTCCCGGGTTCAAGCAGTTATCCTGTCTCAGCCTCCCGAGTAGCTGGGATTACAGGCATGTGGCACCACACCCGGCTAATTTTGTATTTTTAGAAGGGACGGGGTTTCCCATGTTGGTCAGGCTGGTCTCAGACTCCCAACCTCAGGTGATCCGCCCGCCTCGGCCTCCCAAAGTGCTGGGATTACAGGCATGAGCCACAGTGCCCGGCCAGTGCCTCAGTATTCACACATGTAAAATGGAGATTTAAAACAGCATCGGCTGTGCGCGGTGGCTCACGCCTGTAATCCCAGCACTTTGGGAGGCCGAGGCAAGTGAATCACATAAGGTGTGTTGGCCGGACCAGCCTGGCCAACACAGAGAAACCCGTCTCTACTAAAAATACAAAGTTAGCCGGGCATGGTGGCGCATGCCTGTAATCCCAGCTACTCGGGAGGCTGAGGCAGGAGAATCTCTTGAACCCAGGAGGCAGAGGTTGCAGTGAACGGAGATCGCTCCACTGCACTCCAGGCTGAGTGACAGGGCAAAACTCTGCTCAAAAATAAATAAATAAAAATAAAATTTCAAATAAAATTTAAATGCACCAAAAAAAGATTTTTTTTTAAAAAAAGCCTTTATCTCATAGAGTTAAATAACAAATATATGTAAAGTGTTTAGAATTATGACAGATACATACATATGTAAGTGATTAAAAATCAGAAAACAATGGACTTATAAAAGCTATACTATGGGCCAGACATGGTGGCTCATGTCTGTAATCCGAACTCTTTGGGAGGCCGAGATGGGTGGATCTCTTGAGGCCAGGAGTTCAAGACCAGCCTGGCCAACATGGTGACATCCTGTCTCTACTAAAAATACAAAAATTAGCTGGGCTTGGTGGCAGGTGCCTGTAATCCTAGACTGAGGCAGGAGAATCACTTGAACCTAGAAGGCAGAGGTTGCAGTGAGCCAAGATCGTGCCATTGCACTCCAGCCTGGGCAACAAGAGCGAAACTCCATCTCAACAACAACTACAACAAAAAATCTATACTATGAAGCTTTCATGAGTATAGAGATGTAGAAAAAAATTATAATAAACTTCAAAGTCCTGATCTTTATCAGGAAACTTGAGATGCTATTCACCTGAGTGCATTAGAGAATGCCAAGCACTGAATTATCCAGCCAGCTTTGTTTAGAAAGACAAGGCCGAGGGTAAGGCCGGGCGCGGTGGCTCGCGACCGTAATCCCAGCACTTTGGGAGGCTGAGGCGGATGGATCATGAGGTCAGGAGATCTAGATCATCCTGGCTAACACGGTGAAACCCCGCCTCTACTAAAAATACAAAAAATTAGCCGGGCGTGGTGGCGGGCGCCTGTAGTCCCAGCTACTCGGGAGGCTGAGGCAGGAGAATGGCGTGAACCCAGGAGGCAGAGCTTGCAGTGAGCCGAGATCGCGCCACTGGACTCCAGTCTGGGCAACAGAGCGAGACTCCTTCTCAAAAAAAAAAAAAAAAAAGACAAGGCCGAGGGTTAGTGAATTTCTACATAAGAGCTACCATAAAATTTAAGATACATCTAAAAGAATTCTGAACTATGTCATCATAAAAATAGACTAAGTCTTTTAATTGAAAAGACAAAGAGCTTTTCTATACTATTGAAATGCTTGTTTTAATAATCCCAGGGAGTATTTACTTGTAATCCTGAGGCTATTAATTTTTATTATAGGAAACTACATTTTTAAAAGAATGTTTGTTATAGGAAATGGTGGTTATTCATTCAAAGCTATAAACTATGTTTGTTTTGGAAGGTTAATTTTACTCCAACTTGGTGATAAATTAACCCACTCACTATGAGCTCACTAATCTAAATCTAATTAACTTGGCCAGCATAAAAGTCTAGACAGATTTTCTTAAATTTGGGAATACATCTAAATGCATTCCTTCATGTTAAAAAAAAAGTTTAAAAAGTTATAAGAAAATAAATATAAGACTCAAATAAATTAACTTTAAAGAGCAATGCAGGCCGGGTGCAGTGGCTCACACCTGTAATCCCAGCACTTCGGGAGGCCAAGGCAGGTGGATCACTTGAGGTCAGGCATTCAAGACTAGCCTGGCCAACACGGTGAAACCCCGTCTCTACTAAAAATACAAAAATTAGCTGGGCATGGTGGCGCATGCCCGTAGTCCCAGCTACTCAGGAGGCTGAGGCAGGAGAATGGCTTGAACCTGGGAGGTGGAGGTTGCAGTGAGCCAAGATCACACCATTGCATTCCAGCCTGGGCGGCAGATCGAGACTCTGTCTCAAAAAAAAAAAAAAAAAAGCAATGCAGAGAATGAAATTCTGATACATGCTACAACATGGCTGAAACTTGAAAACATTCATTATGCTAAATGAAATAAGCCAGATACAAAGGGACAAATATGATTCCACTTACACGGGGTACCTAAAATAGGCAAATTCATAGATATAGACAGTAGAATAAAGGTTCCCAGGAGCTAGAGGTAGGGAGTAATTGAGGGTTGTTGTTTAGTGGCACAGAGTTTTAGTTTGTGATGATAAAAAAAAAGTTCCAGAAATTGGCCAGATGCAGTGGCTCACACCTGTAATCCCAACACTTTGGGAGGCCAAAGCAGGCAGATCACGAAGTCAAGAGACTTGAGACCATCCTGGCCAATATGATGAAACCCTGCCTCTACTGAAAACACAAAAATTAGCTGTGCGGTGGCGCACGCCTGTAGTCCCAGCTACTCAGGAGGCTGAGGCAGGAGAATCGCTTGAACCCGGGAGGTGGAGGTTGCAGTGAGCCGAGATCGCGCCACTGCACTCCAGCCTGGTGACAGAGCAAGACTCCATCTCAAAAAAAAAAAAAGTTCCAGAAATTGATAGTGGTGATGGTTGTACAACATTGTAAATGTACTCAATGCCGCTGATTTGTACACTTTAAAATAGTTAAAACTGTAATCTTATGCATATTTCACCACAATAAAAAATACTACACCAAAAAAAGTAAAAATGTTTTACACGACAGCTAGCCTAAACTCTTCAAAATGTCAACATCACGAAAAATCCACAAATGTAGGGGATTTAGGCTGAAAGGGAGTAAAGAGACCCAATGACCAATTGCAATGAGTGAACTTTGATACAATCTTGATTTGGGAAAAAGTCTACAAAATACATTCTTAGGCCGGGTATGGTGGCTCACGCCTGTAATCCCAGCACTTTGGGAGGCCGAGGCGGGTGGATAACGAGGTCAGGAGTTCGAGACCAGCCTGACCAACGTGGTGAAACCCTATCTCTACTAAAAATACAAAAATTAGCCAGGCTTGGTGGCGCTTGCCTGTAATCCCAGCTACTCAGGCAGCTGAGGCAGGAGAATCGCTTAAACCCGGGAGGCAGAGGTTGCAGTGAGCCAAGATGGCACCACTGCACTCTAGCCTGGGTGACAGAGCAAGACTCTGTCTCAAAAAAAAAAAAAAAATTTCTTTTATCAATTGAGGAAATTTGAAAATGAACTAGCAATTAGAAGATATTCTGAGGCAGGCTATGGTGGCTCACCCCTCTAATCCCAGTCTTTTTGGAGGCCAAGGCTGGAGGATTGCTTGAGCCTAGGAGTTCGAGACCAGCCTGGGCAACATAGCGAGACCCTGTCTCTACAAATAATACAAAAGAAAAAAATTAGCTAGGCATGGTGGTGCCTGTGGTCCCAGCTACTCAGGAGGCTGAGGCAGGAGGACCACCTGAACCTAGGAGGTTGAGGCTGCAGTGAGTCATGATTGCACCACTGCACTTCCAGCCTGGGCGACAGAGTGAGACCCTGTTTCAAAACAAAACAAACAAACAAACAAAACTTCCTGCTACCTAGATCCCTGGAGCTACCCTGTGTGCTTTTTCTGAGGCCTGACATTCAGCTTTCCTTCGGTAAGCTATCCCATATCTTTCCAATAAAACATTTTTGTTGTTGTTGTTATTAAGACAAGAATTGGTCACTGATGCTTTCAATCAATGAACCATGGCTGATCCAATGTTTTATCTATAAAAGACATAGAAGATCGGCATAGTGAAAATTCCTAGCATAAAAAAAATCTATTGCTTTTACGTGACAGTTTAATATTCTCCAGGCAAGAGACAAATTACAACTTGGTGAAATGGGCTGTGAACTACAAAACTAATAAAAATCATTCAGAGGTGAAAAGAATGAAAGGTGAGAGAGGCATTACATGTACTCTGCCTCTGGAATACAATTCCACTTCCCTACCAAAGAAGGCAATGGGAGGAGAAGGAAGCGGAAAGCAGAAAAAGCTTCTCCGGCTCCCTTGAATAGGAATCGGGCAATAATCTGGCTGCTATTTACTAGCATGCACCATCCGAGGCACTGTGTTAGTCCTTCATATGCAGCACCTCACTGACTTCTCCCAAGGGCACAATTATTATCTATCATTTGGCTATATATATTCTGATTCCTTCCACTTTACAGAAAACTGGGGCTCAAGGTTGTTAAATCATTAAGTCAAAGTCCCAGAGGTGGGAAGGGCAGGATCCAAACACAAGTGTGTGACTCCAGCGCTGGTGTAGGAGCACCTTGAAGGCGAAGGAGCCCAGGGAGCTGCAGCTTCCTAGTCCAGCCTCACGTCAGCATCCCTGAGACCTAAGCTCCTCCCACTCAGATTCCTGAGCCAATCCGGAGAGAGGCCAATGGATATTGATAGACTGCATCTCTCCACCCTCTCTGAACCCAAGAGCTTTGTTTGCAAACTTCATACAAAGCACTCAACTGCTAGCTTCCGAGGTTCCCATGAGTCACCTCTGCTGCCTGCAAGATCTGGGTCTGGATGAACCCTAGCCAGCCCTATGCCCCACCCTCCCAAGTTATGGCACTTTGTAAGCCCTGCGTCTCTATGTTTGTGTCATTTACCGGGGCTAGATTTCTCCCACTCCCATTCTCCGAGACTTAGTAAAGCCTAGTGGTTACATTCAACCAACTAGGCTTACACAACAACCCTACTAAAAACGCATGGTTATCATTTCTATTTTTAGGTTGAGGAGCCTGAAGATGAAGACTCTTACACACAGAAGCACAGACTTTGGTCTGCTTCACCACTGCTTCCGTGTATAAGATTTAGTTGGGGTTGCTGTGAGGATAAAATGCACTGACCTATATAACGTGTGTGTGTGTGTGTGTGTGTGTGTGTGTGTGTGTGTGTTACAGTGCCTGGCACCTTGTAAGCACTCAGTAAACAATAGTTGCTATTCTCATTACTTTCATTGTTCATTGTTATCCCCACACTATAGTCTGTCCAGCCTAACTCTCATCCCCATCTTCTGGTTTGGGGCCTAGATCTCCTGCCTTTTCTTGTCAATACATTTTTTTTTTTCTCTCTCTAGAAGTGAATCCCAACCCTGGGAGGACTCCCAGGTCACTGATGAGTCTTCTTCTATTATACAGATCTCCCAGAATCAGGAGTTTGGCCTGCCTGACTTTTTCATTTATTAAACTTATTTCCAAGTGGATTTTTGTTGTGATGCTCACCAATTTTCATCTAGGACTTGAATGTAGGTAGTAGCCCCTGGGAGATTCAATAAAGGATGGGGGTACATGGGCTGGGGTTAGAGGCTGGACTCTCAAGTTAGCTGGGCCTGACCTGGCCCTTCTGGCTGTGCTTCAGTTTCCTCAGCTATAAAATGGGGAGTTTTGGTCAGGTGCGGTGGCTCACGCCTGTAATCCCAACACTTTGGGAGGCCAAGGCAGGCGCATCACTTGAGGTCAGGAGTTTGAGACCAGCCTGACCAACATGGTGAAGCCTTCCATCTCTACCAAAAATATAAAAAAAAAAAAAATTAGCCAGGCATGGTGGCTCATGCCTGTAATCCCAGCTATTCGGGAAGCTGAGGCAGGAGAATCAATTGAACCCGGGAGGCAGAGATTGCAGTGAGCCGAGATCATGCCATTGTACTCCAGCCTGGGCAACAGACCGAGACTCTGTCTCAAAAATAAATAAATAAGGCCGGGCGCGGTGGCTCACGCTTGTAATCCCAGCACTTTGGGAGGCCGAGGCGGGCGGATCACGAGGTCAGGAGATCGAGACCACGGTGAAACCCCGTCTCTACTGGACGGATCGGAATGCATGGCTGCAGTCGCCCACGATTCACCTGGCGACAGACAAGACTCTGTCTCAAAAAAAAAATAATAAAATAAATAAATAAAATAAAATGAGGAGTCTCTCTCTTTCAGGAATGTAGCAAGGGTTCCACGATACAGTGTCTGGAAAGCCCATGTGCCTGGCACAGTGTAGGTATGAACGATGTCAGTTTCCTTCCCTCTTGGGCCCATCAGCAGCTTGAAATACTGCCAAAAGCATCTTAAAAGAGAGGTCCCATCTCTAAGGAAATGGAAGGGTGCCCCCTCTCCTGTTGCCCCTTCTACTTTCTCCCCAGCCACTCCCTCCTTTCATCAGATGAAACTTTGTCATTCTGAAGTTGGGGGTGGGAGGTAGGGAAACAATGGGCACAGAGGCTGTTCTGAGGGCTCCACGTGGCCCTCCCTGCCCGAATGCCATTTGGTCAGGAACCAGTCTTGCTGTTTACGAAAACACATCCATTCTGGAAACTACCACTTAAGGAAAAACTTTTTTGAGTCTTCAAAAACAGCAGTAAAAGGCCGGGCATGGTGGCTCACGCCTGTAATCCTAGCACTTTGGGAGGCCAAGGTGGGCGGATCACCTGAGGTCAGGAGTTAGAGACCATCCTGACCAACATGGAGAAACCCTATCTCTACTAAAACTACAAAATTAGCCTGGCGTGGTGGTGCATGCCTGTAATCCCACCTATTCGGGAAGACTGAGGCAGGAGAATTGCTTGAACCCAGGAGGCGGAGGTTGCAGTGAGCCAAGATTGCGCCATTGCACTCCAGCTTGGGCAACAAGAGCAAAACTCCGTCTCAATAAAATAAATAAATAAAATAAAACAAAAACAGCAGTAAAGATGATTAAAGAGGTAGAGAACAGGGCCTGTAGGGAAAACTCCAGAACCTGGATTGTTTAGGTTAAGGAAGTAAAGGCTGAAGGGCTAGGATGAGCTGCTGAGAAACAGTATTTGAGGAGGCAGAGCCAAATAGGACTGTATATGCTATAGATTGAGAGGGGCGAGGGGCAGGGCATTAAAAGGGTCTTGGCAAGTCCATTGATTCGGGGGCCTAAATTAGGTGGCTCACCTTAAGAAAAAGAATGCAGAATTATAAACACAACATTACTAGGACGCTTCTTGGGCTTTAAAAGGAGTTTTGCAGGTGAGGGGCCCTGGTGCTTAAACTCTGCTAACTTCACAGTAAATTTACCTCTAGCCAAGGGTGCAACAAGTGATCTGGTAACACAGCTCAGAGAAATGGTCTCAGAGCTTGATTGTCCTGGAAACTTCTTCTCTTCCCCTAATGCCTTCTTAGCTTGCAAAATGCAATGCAAGCCTGCCCTCCACTCAGAACTCCTACCAGACGTGGCCCTTCCCCACCATGGCGGTTCCATGCTTCTCCTTCATGCCTGTACCTATCACACGCTCATTTGTACCACTCTGCTTGTGTATTAGTCATCTATTGCCATGTAACAAATTCTCCAAAATGTAGGGGCTTAAGACTATACCCATTCATTCTCTCAGTTTTAATGGATCAGGCATCCAGGCATGGCTTAGCTAAGTCCTTGGTCAGCGAAGGCTCAGTGGAAAAGATCTGCTTCCTAGCTCACATGATTGTTGGCAGAATTCAGTTCCTCACAGGCTGTTGGACTGAGGCCTCAGTTCCTCAAGAGCTGCCGGCGGGAGGCTTCCCTGGGTTCCCTGCCACGCAGGCCTCTCCATCAAGTAAGTGTGGCAGCTGGCTTCATCAGACCAAGCAAATGAGAGGGCAAGGAAAAGAGAGAGAGAGAGCTACCAAGATGGAAGTCACAGTTCTTTGTAACCTAATCACAGAAGTGACATCCTATCACTTTTGTCATATTCCATTCATCAGAAGCAATTCACTAGGTCCAGCCCATATTCATGGGTAGGGAATTACACAAGGGCATGAATATCAGGAGGCAGGGTTCACTGGAAACCTTGTCGAAAGCTGCCACCACAACTGTCACTCCTTCTCATTAACTGTTGCCCTGCCTGCATCTGCCATTCCATTACGAGCTCCTTGAAGACAAGGACCACATTTTACTCTGTACTTTTTGTGCTTGTTAAGTGAATGGATGATGAATAAATGAGTGAATAGTTACTCAAAGTAGCAGAAACAGAACCAAAAGCAAGTGCATACTTTTACTTAAAAGAGATTGCTATTTATTTTCTTCTGACCCAGCCATTTCACTTCTGGAAAGTTAAGAAAATAATCAAGAATGTAATTATAAGAGTATATTAAGAAACTTAGTTAAGGCTGGGAGTGGTGGCTCACTGTAATCCCAGCACTTTGGGAGGCCAAAACAGGTGGGTCACTTGAGGTCAGGAGTTCGAGACCAGCCTGGTCAACATGGCAAAACCCCATCTCTACTAAAAATGCAAAAATTAGCTGGGCGTGGTGGCACATCCCTATAATCCCAGCTACATGGGAGGCTGAGTCATGAGAATAGCTTGAACCCGGGAGAAGCAGGTTGCAGTGAGCCGAGACTGCACTCCAGCCTGGGCAACAGAGTGAGACTGTGTCTCAAAAAAAAAAAAAAAAAAAAGAAGAGGCTTAGTTAGAAGGTAGTCCGTTATAGCATTGTTTATAATAGCAAACTGCCCTCTCAAAAACAAAAATAAAAACAGCTAAACTGTAAACTAACTGAATGTCCAATGATAAAGGATTGATTAGCTGCTAAGCTGTACACATACAGTGGATATTCTGCAGTCATCAAAATGAAACATGCCCTGTCTCGCTCTGTCACCCAGGCTGGAGTGCAATGGCGTGATCTCAGCTCACCGCAATCTCTGCCTCCCAGATTAAAGCAATTCTCCTGCCTCAGCCTCCTGAGTAGCTGGAATTACAGGCGCACACCACCACGCCCGGCTAATTTTTATATTTTTAGTAGAGACGGGGTTTCACCATATTGGCCAGGCTGGTCTCTTGGCCAGGCTAGTCTCAAACTCCTGACCTTGTGATCCGCCCGCCTCAGTCTCCCAAGGTGCTGGGATTACAGGCGTGAGCCACCATACCTGGCCAGTACATTTTTTTTTTTAAGTTATAAAGCAGCGAATGCATTTCATCTTTATACAAAGTGAATATACATGTTAAAATATCTGGGGCAGATACTACTTAGTCCAGGGCCTGATAGCTAGGCTGGTTCTCTCCTTTCGAATGGGAGACCTCTGCTGCAGACAAGCTCCATCAGATCCTCGGTCAGGCCAGGAAGCATCTGAGCTCGATCCCTTCTTTGTATTTATTGGATTTAGAGGTATTAGAAAAGCATTGTATGTCTTAAATCTGGCATTGTTCAATCCAGATGTTAGTTAGGACAGAAAGAATTACCCAGAGGCCTGGTGTGGTGGCTCATTTCTATAATCCCAGCATTTTGAGAGGCCGAGGTGAGCAGATCACTTGAGGCCAGGAGTTCGAGACCAGCCTGGCCAACATGGTGAAACCCTGTCTCTACTAAAAATACAAAAAATTAGCTGGATGTGGTGGCGTGTGCCTGTAATCCCAGCTACTTGGGAGGCTGAGGCAAGAGAATTGATTGAACTTTGGAGGCAGAGGTTACAGTGAGCTTAGATCGTGACACTGTGCTCCCACCTGGGCGACGAAGTGAGACTCAGTCTCAAAAAAAAAAAAAGAAGAAGAAAGAAAGAATAACCCAGATCCCTGGAACAAACCGGGTCCCAACAATCCATCCAAGTTTTACTCAGTGAATGTGGATATAGCAAACTGAAGAAAGAAGGTCCAGATTTGTAAATGAAGTGTTTCACTATTAAAGCTGCTTTCGAATGAAGGTCTTTCTGAAGCCATCCGCACAATTTTCCATTTAATCAGGAAATATTTCTCCTCTAAATACACGAAATCATGTCGATGTAATGTGTTGGAGATTACACTGATTAATAAATAACTGAAACTTGAAAAATAAATCTGGAAGGATTAAATGAGTTTTGAACGGCCATGAAGTTCAGATAAGCCAATTTTAAGTTTCATTAAACAAATAGGTGTTTTGGTTTTCTGTCTTATTCACATGGCAAGATGTCTGGAGTCAGGCAGATTCTGGCCCTCATTCTTTCTAGCTCAGTATCACCACAGTTCTTTTGGTTTTCCCCTCTTGCTTGCCACCCCATGGTCATAAGATGGCTGCCCCAGCTCCAGGCATCTCACCCACATTCAAAGCAGGAAGAACTGGTATGGGAAAGCTCCAGTCATGGCTGACTCTTTACTAGGAAAACAAAAGCTTTCCTAGAAGTCCCCAGCCAGACTTCCTTAACTCTCCCACTGGCTGAGTCATATAGAGATTCCCAGATACAGGGGAGGCTGAAGACACTAGAAACAGAATTTCATGATTGATATAGAAAATTATGATTTGTGGCCGGGCGCGGTGGCTCACGCTTGGAATCCCAGCACTTTGGGAGGCCGAGGCGGGCGGATCACGAGGTCAGGAGATCGAGACCATGGTGAAACCCCGTCTCTACTAAAAATACAAAAAAATTAGCCGGGCGTGGTGGCGGGCGCCTGTAGTCCCAGCTACTCAGGAGGCTGAGGCAGGAGAATGGCGTGAACCCGGGAGGCGGAGCTTGCAGTGAGCCGAGATTGCACCACTGCACTCCAGCCTGGGCGACAGAGTGAGACTCCGTCTCAAAAAAAAAAAAGAAAAGAAAATTATGATTTGTGCTCCAAGGCTGGGCACTCAAACAAGCTTGGAATTCAGTTAATGAAGAAGGGGAAGGGATCAAGTAGCTGTTACCCGCTTTAGACAGGACACAGTGCTTCCTACTTTGTCACAGTCACCTCACTCCTTTTAGATTGCTTCACTCAGTTAATCACCTGCCTAGCCCCTGTGAAGGCATTTGAACTTTCAACACTTGGATACAAGGCTCAGAGTCAGAAAGTGTGAAAAGATTGCTAACTGTCTCCATTATCCATTACTTCTCCCTTTCTTCTAGTAATAAAATAACTTTCACCCCAAGATACAGCAGGGTATACGGCTGCCCAGATCCAGATAATAGTTCATGGTCACCGCTGCCATGGTAACTGGCTGGGTGTGACCATGTAACTAAGTACTCACCACTGGAAAATGTACAGATTGATGTGATCATCACTTCTACATCATTTCCTACAGTAAAATTGTTAGCCATTTACTTCCTCTTTCCCCCACTTACCACAGGCTTGTATATAGATGCTTCAATGATGTCCTTGGAGGCAGCAGAGCAACAAGATGGAAGGAACCTGTATCACCAAATGACTACCTGAAGCAGAGCCCCTTGCTCACCTCTGGACTCCTCCGGAATCACCCATATGCTTAAAGGGAGAAAACAACAACAAAAGACAAAATAAGAACAACAAACAAAACCTGTAAAACAAGAGATTCAAAATGAATTTGCTCTAGCTGGGGCATGGTGGCTCATGCCTGTAATCCCAATACTTTGGGAAGTGGAGGCAGGAGAATCACATGAGCCCAAATGTTCAAGACCAGCCTGGGCAAGATAGTGAGACCCTAAAGTAACTGGGCGTGGTGGCCCATGCCGATAATCCCAGCTACTCGGGAGGCTGAGGTGGGAGAATCACTTGAGCCCAGGAGGTTGAGGCTGCACTGAGACATGATCCAGCCACGGTGGTGAGCACCTGTAATCCTAGCTACTCAGGAGGCTGAGGCAGGAGGATTCCTTACACCCAGGAGTTTGAGGTTACAGTGAGCTATGATCACACCATGGTACTCCAGCATGGGAGACAGAATGAGATCCTGTCTCACTAATAAATAAGTCAATAAATAAATTTATTCTGTATTTTTGAGCCTCTTTACTAAAGCAGCTTATTCTGTTCCTTAACTCATATAGGAAAGAAAAAACAAACTTCGTTATGCTGTTGGTGTGTTGTTAATAGCTAAAAAAAAAAAAAAGAAGAAGAAGAAGAAGAAGTTTGGGAGCTAAGATGAAAAAAACAGAGAAGTCAAATAAATGGAGGAATAAAAGATGTTCTTATAAAAACTTGCATTACTGGGGAGGCAACTGAATAAATAGGCAGGACAGTGAAAGAGTCTAGTCAGATGCCCGCTGAGCTCTGCTTCGGAGTTAATATGGTTTGGCGTTGAAACAAAATACAAAGACCAAGGTGAAGTCAAACCACTGCAGCCTACATATGGCAGGAAGGCCCATGGTTCAAGAAGGGTCTGTGTAGATATGAATTAGATGGGAGGACCATTAGTCAGGGTCCTTAGGTTGCAAGCAACAGAAAGCAATTCTGACTTGCTCAAACAACACAAAGAATTTACTAGAAGGACATTGCGAAGATCAAAGAATCTAAGGAAGATCTCAACAGCCAAGGCCAAGCAAAGGATAAGATTCAGGTAAGCTCTGGGAATCCCACTTACAGAAACCTGTGGTTTCCCTAGTATGCAGCAGAATCACCTGGAGGGGTTTTTAAAACACAGATTGCCGGGGCCTACCCCCAGAGTTTCTAATCCAGTAGGTGTGGGTTGGGGCCCAGGAATCTGTATTTCTAACAAGTTCCCAGATGCTCTTGCTGCAGGTCAAGGGACCCCCTTATGAGAAGCACTGCTTTAGGGGAAACACATCAAATGACTCAGCTCCCACTTCCTTCCATCCCTGAGTGTCTCCACAGTTCCAAAGTCCCGAGAAAGTCCAGTTGACCCAGGATTGAGTCACTCCTGTGGTCAGAGAGGTGGCGTTCTGTGATTGGCAGCCATGTGAGTGTCACTTGGGGTGGGGATGGGGGAAGTTCCTCCAAGGAAGGAACACTGGACACAAAACTAGAAGATGTCCTCGAAATGGCAGTTGGGCAAGCTGAATGCACAGCTCTCTCCATCTGGAGCAAGATCTTCAGCAGCAACTTCTCCTCTCAGGGCAGAAGTTCCAAAATAGAGAACTGGAGGCGGGTGGGGTGGTAGGGAGAGGGAG
Source organism: Hylobates moloch (assembly GCF_009828535.3). Classification (NCBI taxonomy): domain Eukaryota; kingdom Metazoa; phylum Chordata; class Mammalia; order Primates; family Hylobatidae; genus Hylobates; species Hylobates moloch. The sequence continues at coordinate 26,170,763 of NW_026652284.1, forward strand.
AAGGGGGACTTCTACAGACCGTTATCTCTATTCTAACCTCATTTCGTTTCCTGTCAAGAGAGGACACTCCCGCCCCCTAGAGACCAGTGATCAATTCACAGCGGCTTTGGTGGCTGTGACAGCCCTGAGGAGTCAGTAGACCTTGCGTTGAGATCCATTTTGACCAGTTAGGCCACGGCCCAAGACAACATGTTACCATGCATGTTGTAGCTTTTTTCAGCTGCAGAGAAATTAACAGAGATAGTTCCTGAAAAGCCTAAGCATCTCATTTTTGCATCATACTGTATATGCTCCTGTAGGGGAGAAGAAACTTCCCTAGGTTCCCTTAGGTTCTGTGGCTGTCCCAAGTTTTTTTTTTTTTTTTTTTTTTTTTTTTTTGGAGACAGAGTCTCACTCTGTTGCCCAGGCTGGAATGCAATGGCATGATCTCAGCTCACCACAGCCTCCGCCTCCCGGGTTCAAGCAATTCTCCTGCCTCAGCCTCCCGAGTAGCTGGAATTACAGGCGCGTGCCACCGTGCCTAGCTAATTTTTGTATTTTTAGTAGAGACAGGATTTCACCATGTTGGCCAGGCTGGTCTCAAACTCCTGACCTCAAGTGATCCACCTGCCTTGGCCTCCCAAACTGCTGGGATTACAGGCGTGAGCCACTACACCCAGCCTAGCCTAAGTATTAATATTAAACTGACATAAGACAGAATAACATGAGAAAAGCATACAAAGTTTTAAAATATTTTATCTATACACAGGAGTCATCACAAGGAAAGTGAAAACTCAAAGAATTAATTAAGCCCAAAAGCTTATATACCTTTTTACATAAAGAATAATACATTGGTGAGTGATGTGAACTGGAGTCTGAGCCGGCTATAAAGAGAACAACAACAACAAAAGAATAACAGGCTGGGTGTGGTGGCTCACACCTGTAATCCCAGCACTTTGGGAGACCGAGGCTGGTGGATCACCTGAGGTCAAGACGTCGAGACCAGCCTGGCCAACATGAGGAAATCCCGTCTCTACTAAAAATACAAAAATTAGCTGGGCGTGGTGGCAGGTGCCTGTAATCTCAGCTCCTCGGGAGGCTGAGGCAGGAAAATTGCTTGAACCTGGGAGGCAGAGGTTGCAGCGAGCCAAGACTGTGCCACTGCCACTCCAGCCTGGGCAACAGAGAGAGACTCTGTCCAAAAAAAAAAAAAAAAAATGACAAATTGTGGGAATGTGACAAGACAGAGAGGCTTGGGCTAAAGGCAGTTAGTTGTGGGACAATGACTAGGAAATACATGGGGTTATTTTAGTAGGTTCATTTGTACAGGCCCACTGTGCCATCAACCCTCAGTCTCCGGCGATGGAAATGTGCTTCTCTTCCTGGTACAGAGAGGGCACCTTTCTCATGGGAAATTTTATGATCTGCATTTAGGTAAAAAGATGGAGTTCAGACCGGGCGCGGTGGCTCACGCCTGTAATCCCAGCACTTTGGGAGGCCGAGGCGGGCGGATCACGAGGTCAGGAGATCGAGACCACGGTGAAACCCCGTCTCTACTAAAAATACAAAAAATTAGCCGGGCGAGGTGGCGGGCGCCTGTAGTCCCAGCTATGCGGGAGGCTGAGGCAGGAAAATGGCGTGAACCCCGGGGGGTGGAGCCTGCAGTTAGCTGAGATCGCACCACTGCACTCCAGCCTGGGTGAAAGAGCGAGACTCCGTCTCAAAAAAAAAAAAAAAAAAAAAAAGATGGAGTTCAGGGGGCTCTTCCTGCACCTGCTGTTTCTCAAGTGGCTTCAGGTCAAAATAATATGCCAGAGTGGCATATTTTGGGGTGGCATGTCCTGAACCCCTTCACTAACAATGAATCTTCTTCAGAAAAACTTGGTAGTGGTCAGGCACAATGGCTCACGGTTGTAATCCCGGCACTTTGGGAGGCCGAGGCAGGCGGATCAACTGAGGTCAGGTGTTCAAGACCAGCCTGGCCAGTGTGGTGAAACCCCATCTCTACTAGAAACAATACAAAAATTAGCTGAGTGTGGTGGCACATGCCTGTAATCCCAGTTAGTTAGGAGGCCGAAGCAGGAGAATTGCTTGAACCTGGGAGGCAGACGTTGCAGTGAGTCAAGATGGTGCCACTGCACTCTAGCCTGGGTGACAGAGCGAGACTTTGTCTCAGAAAAAAAAAAAAAAAGAGAAAAGAAAAACTTGGTAGAGAAAAAAAAGAAATCTGTTAACCTAATTAAACAAGCCTATAGTTGTGTAAGCTGGACTGTCAGCTATCAGGTGCTCTTATAATGTGGCTCACCTGAGCTTACAAATGAATATCATGATGTGAAGGAGTGTGTTAAAACCATTATGTTAATATTTACACAGCAAGCAATGTAATACACCACATTAATTGAATAAAGAACAAAAACCACCCCTACAATAGATGCCTAAAAACATTTGACAAAATCTAACAGTTTAAAAGCATTCAACAAACTAGGGAGAGAAGGGGACTTTCTCAATCAGATAAAGAATGTCTACAAAAACCCCCAGCTAACATCATACTTCCTTGTGAAAGACTGGACGCTTTCCCCGAAGATCCCTTGTTAAGATTAATGGTCACAGGGGCTGGTAGGGGGGAACAGGAAGTGACTGCTAGTGGGTATGGGGTTTCTTTTTGAGGTGGTGAAATTAGTGGTGATTGTTGCACAACTTTGTCAATGTACATACTAAAAATCAGTAAGGGTATGGTGGCTCACACCTGTAATCCTAGCACTTTGGGAGGCTGAGGCAGGACGCTCCCTTGAGCCCAGGAGTTCAAGACCAGCCTGGGCAACATAATGAGACTTCGTCTCTACTGAAAAAAAAAAAAAAAAGAAAGAAAAATTAACTGGGCATAGTGGTGCACATCTGAAGTCCTGGCTACTCAGGAGGCTGAAGCGGGAGGATCCCTGGAGCCCAGGAGGTCGAGGCTTCAGTGAGCCATGATTGCACCACTGCACTCCAGCCTGGTCAACAGAGTGAGACTCTATCTCAAAAAAACAAAACAACAGCAACAAAAAAAGCCACTGAAGTGTACACTTTAAAAGATACCTGAATTAAATCTCAAAACTGCTCTTTTTTTGAGTAGGGGACAGGGTCTCACTCTGTTGCTCATGCTGGAGTGCAGTGGCTTGACCTCGGCTCACTGCAACCTCCATCTCCCAGGTTCAAGCGATTCTCCTGCCTCAGTCTCCTCAGCAGCTGGGATTACAGGTCCACACCACCGTGGCCAGTTAATTTTTGTATTTTTAGTAGAGATGGGGTTTCACCATGTTGGCCAGGCTGGTTTTGAGCTCCTGACCCTAGGTGATCTGCCTGCCTCAGCCTCCTAAACTGCTGGGATTACAGGTGTGAGCCACTGTGCCCGGCCCAAGGGCCCAAGTTCTGTGCTCTTGCTGCTCTGCTATCCTCAACTTGCTGGCTTATCTGCAGGCTGCCTTAGATTTAGCCATCCTGTTTTGTTTTTGTTTTTTTTTTTGAGACAGAGTCTGGCTCTGTCCCCCAGGCTGGAGTGCAGTGGCACCATCTCGGCTCACTGCAAGCTCCGCCTCCTGGGTTCACGCCATTCTCCTGCCTCAGCCTCACGAGTAGCCGGGACTACAGGCGCCCGCCACCACGCCCTACTAATTTTTTTTTTATTTTTAGTAGAGACAGGGTTTCACTATGTTGGCCAGGATGGTCTCGAACTCCTGACCTCGTGATCCGCCCACCTCGGCCTCCCAAAGTGCTAGGATTACAGGCTTGAGCCACCGCGCCTGGCCTCTTTTTTTTTTTTTTTTTTTTTTTTTAAGAGATATGGGTCTCGCTATGTTGCCCAAGCTGGTCTCAAACTCCTGGCCTTAAGTGATCCTCCCATGCTGGCCTCTAGAGTAGCTAGGGTTACAGGCAGGAGCCACTATGCTAGGTCTGTTTACATATTAAAGTGAACCCATGTATTGGTCAGGATTCTTTTGGTTACAAATGTCAGAAATCTAACCCAGACTAGCTGAAAAAAAGTAGTCCAAAGGCACTTCAGACATGTCTGGATCAAGGAGAGCATCGAAACTCTCTTTCTTTCCATCTTTCAGGGTTTATTTGATTTTGTTTGGCTTCATTCTCAAACAGGTAGCAAGATGGCTGCTGGTAGTGCCAAGCCATGACTGCTATGTATCTTTTTTTTTTTTTTTTTTTTGAGAGAGGGTTTTTCTTTTTCCCCCGGGGGGGGGGGGGGGGGGGGGTTTTGGGCACACTAAAACCCCCCTCCCCGGGTCAAGCGATTCTCGTGCCTCAGCCTACTGAGTAGCTGGGATTACAGGTGCCTGCCACCACGCTCGGCTAGTTTTTGTGTTTTTAGTAGAGACGGGGTTTCACCATGTTGCCCAGGCTGGTCTCGAACTCCAGGGCTCAAGCGATCCACCCGCTTCAGCTTCCCAAAGTGCTGGGATTACAGGCGTGAGCCACCGCACCCGGCCCACTGCTGTGCATCTTATAATGAGACAGAAAGAAAAAAAGATGGGCCGGGCGCGGTGGCTCACGCTTGTAATCCCAGCACTTTGGGAGGCCGAGGCGGGCGGATCACGAGGTCAGGAGATCGAGACCACGGTGAAACCCCGTCTCTACTAAAAATGCAAAAAAAATTAGCCGGGCGTGGTGGTGGGCGCCTGTAGTCCTGAGGCAGGAGAATGGCGTGAACCCGGGAGGCGGAGCTTGCAGTGAGCCGAGATTGCGCCACTGCACTCCAGCCTGGGCGACAGAGAGAGACTCCGTCTCAAAAAAAAAAAGAAAGAAAGAAAGAAAAAAAGATGGTAAGCGGGAAGGAAAAGAGAGAGAGGCCGTCTTTCTTCTAATGTCCATGTAATAAATATGAAGGAACTTATTAACTCACAGGCGTATCCCTGGACCAATCACTGGGGGCCAAAGGAATACAGACTTTGGATCAGCCAGTCTTGGGTCTTCTGCCAAGACCCAAACCACAGGCACTGAGCTGGACTGGGGAGAGGAGGAATAATTTCCCATAGGAAGACAGATCAAGCAATGAAAATGTGCCTGCCACACCCTAGAAGGCTGTAGAACATGAGGACATGAGCCATGTAGGACGTGAGGATGACGCCAGGGTTCCAGTGCAAGCGGAGACTTAAGGGCACCTTCCAAGAAACCAGGAGGAAAGAGCGCAAGGAACTGGAGTTTGTGGAGGGCCTAGTATGTGTTGACCCAAGAGCCCAGAGCTACTTGGAAGTGGCAGAAGCTGGGCTTCTTGGTTCCAAAGTCCATGCTGTTAGCACTAGAAGGACTAATCAAAGACAGAGGGGCTGAGACAGAGAGGAGCTTTATTCTTATAATAGTGAGAGATGTCCAGGAGGCACTGTGGAGGGGGCACTTATCCCAGCCTGGCAACAGAAATCAGAGAAGACTTTCTGATTCCACTACTGGGTATCTACCCAAAGGAAAGGAAGTCATTATACAAAAAAGACACTTGCACACGCATGTTTATAGCAGCACAATTTGCAATTGCGTAAATATAGAACCAGCCTAAATGCCCATCAATCGATGAGTGGATAAAGAAAATGTGGTATATAGGCCGGGCGTGGTGGCTCACGCCTGTAATCCCATCGCTTTGGGAAGCCGAGGCGGGTGGATCACCTGAGGTCGGGGGTTCGAGACCAGCCTGACCAACATGGAGAAACCCTGTCTGTATAAAAATACAAAATTAGCTGGGTGTGGTGGTGCATGCCTGTAATCCCAGCTACTAGGAAGGCTGAGGCAGGAGAATTGCTTGAACCTGGGAGGCGGAGGTTGCGGTGAGCTGAGATTGCACCATTGCACTCCAGCCTGGGCAACAAGAGAGAAACTCTGTCTCAAAAAAAAAAAAAAAAAAAAGAAAGAAAAAAAAGAAAAAGAAAAAAGAAAATAAAAGAAGAAGAAAATGTGGTATATATGGTATATCTATAATCCTAGCATTTTGGGAGGTTGAGGCAGGAGGATCACTTGAGCTCAGGAGCTGGAGACCAGCATAGGCAATGTGGTGAGACCCTGTCTCTACAAAAAAATCTTTTACATTAGCTGGGTTTAATGGCTTGTGCCTAGTGGTCGCAGCTATGGGGGAGGCTGGGGCAGGAGTATCACTTGAGCCTGGGAGGTTAAGGCTGCAGTGAGCCATGTTCATGCCATTGCACTCCAGTCAGGGTGACAGAGTGAGATTCTGTCTCAAAAAAAAAAAAAAAAAAATTGGAGTCAATCTTCTCAAACCTTGTTGGTGATTTATCAACTAAGTGTATGTAATATTTTAAATTCTTCATTGCCATTTCAACAGTGTTCACAGTATCTTCACCAGGAGTAGATTCTATCTTAAGAAACCACTTTCTGGCCAGGCATGGTGGCTCATGCCTGTAATCCTAGCATTTGAGGAGGCTGAGGGGGGCAGATCACTTGAAGTCAGGAGCTCAAGACCAGCCTGGCCAACATGGTGAAATCCCATCTGTACTGAAAAATACAAAGAAATTAGCTTGGTGTGGTGGTGCACATCTGTAGTCCCAGCTACTCAGGAGGCTGTGGTGGGAGAATCTTGAACCTGGGAGGCAGAGGAAGAAACCACTTTCTTTGCTCATCCATAAGAAACAATTCCTCAGCTGTTCAAGTTTTACCATGAGATTTCAGCAATTCAGTTGCATCTCAGGCTCCACTTCTAGTTCTAGTTCTCTTACTATTTGTACCACATCTGCAGTTACTTCCTCCATTGAAGTCTTGAACCCCTCAAAATTATCCATCAATTGACACATAAGATTAACAACAAAAATCATCCATGAGGGTTGAATTCAACTTCTTCCAAAACTACTGTTTACGTTGATATTTTGACCTCCTCCCAGGAATGATAAATGTTCCTAATGACATCTAGAATGGTGAACCCTTTCCAGGAGTTTTCAAATTTCCTTTTTTCCCAGATCAGGCCAGGTGCAGTGGCTCACATCTGTAATCCCAGCACTGTGGGAGGCTGAGGCCGGCGGATCACCTGAGATCAGGAGTTCAAGACCAGCCTGGCCTATATGGGGAACCCCCATCTCTACTACATATACAAAAATTAGCCGGGCATGGTGCCACACGCCTGTAATCCCAGCTACTGCTGAGGCTGAGGCAAGAGAATTGCTTGAACCCAGGAGGTGGAGGTTGCAGTGAGCTGAGATTGCACCACTGCATTCCAGCCCGGGCAACAGAGCAAGACTCTGACTCAAAACAAAACGAAAACCCCAAGAAACAGATCCATCAGAGGAGTCACTATCTATGGCAGCTATAGCCTTATGAAATGTATTTCTTAGGTAATAAGACTTGAAAGTCAAGGCTGGGTGCAGTGGCTCATGCCTGTAATCCCAGCACTTTGGGAGGCCGAGGCGGGCAGATCACAAGGTCAGGAGATCAAGACCATCCTGGCTAACACGGTGAAACCCCATTTCTGCTAAAAATACAAAAAATTAGCCAGGCGTGGTGGCAGGCGCCTGTAGTCCCAGCTACTCGGGAGGCTGAGGCAGGAGACTGGCGTGAACCCGGGAGGCAGAGCTTGCAGTGAGCCAAGATCACACTACTGCACTCCAGCCTGGGCAATAGAGCGAGACTCTGTCTCAAAAGAAAAAAAAAAAAAAAAACTCACTGCAACCTGGAACTCCTTGGCGCGAGCAATCCTCTCGCCTCGGCCTCTGGAGCAGCTGGGGTAACAGGCACAAGTCACTGTGCCTGGCTTCACAACACAATCTTATTACATTATTAAAAGATCACTCTAGCTGCTGTGCTAAGAATGGATTGTGTAGGAGGTAAGGGGAGAAGTGGAGAGAATGTTGCAATAGTCCAAGCGAGAGAGAATGATGGCTACAACCAGAGCAGCAGTGGAGGGGGTGGTGAGGAGGAGTAGGAGTCTGGATTTATTTGGAAGGTTCCATTTCCTGGTTTTAGTTCCTCATCAGACCTGTCTACTTCCTGCCCCTGTGTTCATCCAAATTTCCCCCTTTTTCCTCCCTCTAAATGTCTAGTGTGTGGGTAGGATTCTGCTATTTGCAACTAAACTATCCTGACTAGGCACCTTGGCTCTCCTGACTGATCTAATTCACCACTCCCCGTGACATGACCTGGTTTCATGCTCCCCGTGTTAAGCAAAGTGTTTTCTTTTGTGAGTAATACACACAGGAATTAATACACCTCCTGTGGGTAACATTTCTTCAGGAGAATTTTCAAAGGAAGCAGTCCAAGATTTATTTTATGATGTAGGAAAAATGCTTAAATCATATGTCACCTCCAGTTGTACCTACAACATTAGATAAGAGGTAGAGATCATAGTAAGAGGTGCCAGCCGGGCATGGTGGCTCATGCCTGTAATCCCAATGCTTTGGGGGGCCGAGGTGGGTGGATCACCTGAGGTCAGGAGTTCGAGACCAGCATGGCCAACATGGCAAAACCTCGTCTCTACTAAAAATACAAAAATTAGCCAGGTGTGGTGGTGCACGCCTGTAATCCCAGCTATGCAGGAGGCTGAGGCAGGAGAATCTCTTGAACCCAGTGAGCCAAGATCTTGCCATTGCACTCCAGCCTGGGCTATAAGAAGAAAACTCCATCGCAAAAAAAAAAAAAAAAAAAAAAAAGAGGTGCTAAAATATATAGCCAATACTCGGCGGGGTGCGGTGGCTCAGGCCTATAATCCTGACCTCAAGGGATCCACCCCCACTCGGCCTTCCAAAGCACTGGGATTACAGCAAAGTGCTGGGATTACAGGCACGAGTCACTACACGGCCTCCATTAATATTTATTTATTTTTTTAATTTTTTTTTTTTTGAGACGGAGTTTCGCTCTTGTCACCTAGGCTGGAGTGCAATGGCGTGCTCTCGGCTCACTGCAACCTCTGCCTCCCAGGTTCAAGTGATTCTCCTGCCTCAGCCTCCCGAGTAGCTGGGATTACAAGTGCCCGCCACCACGCCCAGCTAATTTTTGTATTTTTAGTAGAGACAGGGTTTCACCATGTTGGCCATGCTGGTCTCAAACTCCTGACTTCAGGTGATCCATCCACCTCGGCTTCCCAAAGTGCTGGGATTACAGGCGTGGGCCACTGCTCCCGGCCTAATATTTCTTAAACACCTAGCATCTGCCAGAAGCTAGGGATACAACGGTGACGGAGACAGATGGGTTCCCTGCCTCCATGGAGTTTATATTTTAGTAAAAAAGACAGAGAGTAACAAGTAAAAATGCCAAAGAAGAAAAACGCGAAGCAATGCAAGTGATAATCTAATGAAGGAAAAAAGCAAGGGGTTGGTAAGATGGAAAAAAAGACTAATTCTTGTGAAGTTAAATACAATTAGCTTGAACTCACAGCCCTTGGAGAGTGAGAAACAGGAGTCCCTCTAGTATTTCAGCATGTAGTTGAGGATGGAGGGCAATGAATCTCTGGCTTCTGGTCTACTCTGGCTCCAGTTCCCTTCTCTTGGATTCTTTTTTTTTTTTTTTTTTTTTTTTTTTTTTTTTTGAGACGGAGTCTTGCTCTGTCGCCCAGGCTGGAATGCAGTGGCGCAATCTCGGCTCACTGCAAGCTCTGCCTCCCGGGTTCACGCCATTCTCCTGCCTCAGCCTCTCCGAGTAGCTGGGACTACAGGCGCCCGCCACTACGCCCGGCTAATTTTTTTGTATTTTTAGTACAGACGGGGTTTCACCGTGGTCTCGATCTCCTGACCTCGTGATCCACCCGCCTCGGCCTCCCAAAGTGCTGGGATTACAAGCGTGAGCCACCGCGCCCGGCCTCTCTTGGATTCTTAACTCCCTGCCATCAACCAGATTCCTGGGATTAACAAGCAGGACACTGAGAATCATATAGTACCACCTGGTTCTGTACTCAAGCCCATTATCAGCATTTTTTTTTCTGGCAGATCATTTTCCACCATTCCGTTCCACCAGTGGGCTTCCTAGGGTTGATGGCATACTGAATCCTCCCTAAGCTGGCCACTTCCTCTGGTCTAGAGCTGTCCTCAGAGTATGGGCAGAATAGGATAGGGGTTCAGAATCCCCATCCTGCCACTTACTATGTAACCAGAAGCAAGTGACTTAAGTCTCTCTATGCCCCAGTTTTCTAGTCTTTTTTTTTTTTTTTTTTTTTTTTTTTGAGACAGAGTCTTGCTCTGTCACCCAGGCTGGAGTGCAATGGCGCGATCTCGGCTCACTGCAACCTCCGCCTCCCAGGTTCAAGCAATCTCTGCCTCAGCCTCCCAAGTACCTGGGATTACAGGTGCCCGCTACTACGCCCAGCTAATTTTTTGTATTTTTAGTAGCGACAGAGTTTCACCATCTTGACCAGGCTGGTCTTGAACTCCTGACCTCATGATCCACCCTCCTCAGCCTCCCGAAGTGCTGGGATTACAGGTGTGAGCCACCGTGCCTGGCCTTTCTAGTCTTAAAATGGGATTATTAGTATTCCTAACCTCATAGAGTTAATAGAGGTAAAGCACTTAGAGTCGTGTCTGGCTTATTACTAAATGTTAGCAATCTTTCTTATTTAGCACTTTTCCATGGCAGGCACTGCAATAGCTACCTTATGCACTATAACTCATTGAATCTTCTCCAGGTCATGCAAGGCAAGTGGTATTACCCCATTTGCAGATTGGGACACTGAGACTCAGAGTGGTCAAGGCATTGTTTTGCTCAAGTTTCCACAACCAAGAAGTAGCTGACCTGGGATTTAAACCTGGGAAGGTGACGCTGAATATTTCCCCCTCCTTCCTCCACATTATTCTGCCTCCCCCCGAGACGAGTTTCACGCCTCCTTTCCCCAGCCTCTCTTGGTCTTGGGTGAATTCATCCTCCTTCCAAGACATATTTTGCCAGTCAAGCCCTCGTAGGTCCTTTCAGGTCCATGAAGCTGATTGCTTTTAATTGTAGACCCCTTAGGAGATGACCTCATCTCAATCTTCCGATCCTCTCATTTTATATATAGAGAGAAACTTAGTCTCACCATCTTTTATGATTTTTTACAGAAATTAAAGTTTCTCTTCTGAATTATAAAGTCATGATAAAACGTATCTTCCAAAGGACATAGAAATTGATCTGAAATTTCATCAAAAGTTTATCTCAAACGTTAAATCATGATCATTCTGGGGCACTTCCACATTCCAGATCTACAAGTGTCAAAGCGAAGGGAACTGAACGAAATATATAGAACTGTATATCTCAGAAAAGAGAAGTAGCAGCAGTTGACAGGAAAAGCAACATCCTCAATTTTCAAGATATTTTCAAAGTTTGTGTGTGTTTTTCTCTTCCTAAGTTCCCACTTCAAAGCAAATCATTCCTCCCCAGTTCCAATAAACTCTTGCTGACCAGCACGACCTGTCCACCTTTGCTATTAAAGGGACAAAAAGTAAGTCAACTATGAGGCACCTTGTATATTAGTAAAAACTAAAAATAATTATAACAGTCAGTGCTGGCAAGGATATGACAAAACCAGTATTTACATAATTTGCTGGTGGTGGTGCAACTGTCACAACCCTTCAAAAAGAACTTTGGCAATATATTTCACCGGGTGGTAATGCCTTTCCCAGAACTTTATTATAACTAAATTATAATCGGGGGAAACAAAGTAGCAAAAACCTGGAAATGACTTGTATGTCACAAGTGTTTTGAGCGCTTACTTTGTAGCAGTTTCTATGTTATATATACACTCAACACAAATAATCTCATTTAATCCTCAAAACAATTCTAGGAGGGATATGCTATTTTACTCCTTGTATTCTGAATGGGGAAACTGGAACTAGGAATAAAGTAACTTTCCCATGGCTCAACAGCTGTAGGGCAAGGGAGGGTTTAAATCATTGAGGAACAATGAAGATACAGAATTCTTCTTCCTTCTACAGTAGCGTATGGAGAAGGGGCATGGACGGCCACTTCTCAAGCCTCTACAATGTGCTAGTTACTGTAGATTGGTTGTCTCATTAAAGCCTCTCATCTTCAAGATAGGGGATCAATAGACTCTTTGACAAGTGTGGAAACTGATACTAAGAAAGGGGAAGTGGTCAACTCAAAGTCAGACAACAAGTGATCACTGACCCAGAATTCTAGCCCAACATGTCTGATTGTAGAGTCCATGCTCTTTCCCCAGGCTGTCTCTTTAAGAAAGATTCAAAATATAGTAACTGAAGTCAGTTCAGGCATGGGGAATGTTGGGCTGGTGGAGATGGGGAGGATGTTTGACTGCTGAGCCTAGAGGACACTGACCTAGCTCCAGAGGCACTTTCTAGGAAATCAGACAGGCCTAGGTTTGGGATCCAAGGAGAGGGAACATGGTAGAGCCTTAGCAGGTCTTTAACCAAGGCAGCTAAAAGGCAGGTAATATACAAAGTCTGAGGCTATGTTCAGTCACAACTGGAGAACTAAATAGGAAAACTGAGGCAGAATCTCAGTCAAGGACCATAGTAGCATGGGAGAAGAAGAAGGCGGCAGCATTGTGATTTGTGGGTTTCCAGAAGTACCCTCCAACACTCCATGGCCTTTGCCTTTTTTTTTTTTAATTCAACTTTAAGTTCTTGGGTACATGTGCAGGATGTGCAGGTTTGTTACACAGGTAAACATGTGCCATGGTGGTTTGCTGCATAGATCAAGCCATCACCTAGGTATGAAGCGCCCCCTCCATTAGCTATTCTTCCTGATGCTCTCCCTCCCTGCTCCATGGCCTTTTCTGTGTCCACAACTGCTTTCCCCACAGGAGAAAAGGGGCAAGATCACAGACCATGACAATATCTGGCCCCTTTCTAGGGATCACCCTTCTGTCCTCCAGACCAGAAGCAAATGGATACAGAAGGCAAAACTGGTCCTGGGGCTGGGCGCAGTGGCCCACGCCTGTAATCCCAGCACTTTGGGAGGCCGAGGCGGGCAGATCACGAGGTCAGGAATTCAAGACCAGCCTGACCAACATGGTGAAACCCCGTCTCTACTAAAAATACAAAAAAAAATTAGCTGGGTGTGGTGGCATGTGCCTGTAATCCCAGCTACTCGGGAGGCTGAGGCGGAAGAATCGCTTGAACCCGGGAGGCGGAGGTTGCAGTGAGCTGAGATCGCACCACTGCACTCCAGCCTGGGCGACAGAGTGAGACTCCATCTCAAAAAAAAAAAAAAAAAAAAGGTCCTGAAATCTCCCACCCCATCTAACCACACCCACGCCCTTGCTGGGCTTGGTCCAGGATATAAACTGGGTGGGCTGACAGGAGAGATCGCGAAGGAAGGGGCTGGGAAGGCTGAGAAAGCAGGCCCAGGGGAAGAAAATTCCTCATCACGGACTTGTTCTCTGCCCTGGGATGTTAGCACATGAAACAAGAGGCTCCATCCACATCTCCAAGACTCTTGCCCTCTGTTCCCTTAAGCCCATAACACACCTTTCCTTCCTTCCTGTGTAGATCACAAGGGGACCAGGGAAGGGATTGCACAGCAGGATACAAATGAGGAAAACTGGGCTCAGGCTTCTGTTCCACCCACAAGGGTCGCTGTGCCCTGAGTCATGTTCCCAGCAACGAGAAAACCTAGAGTGCATCCAGGGGTGAAATCCTCCTGGGGAAAGGCACTCAGGATGGATGATTCACTCTCCTGAGTGCAGAATGAGGTGTCAAGGTGTGTGGTTCTAAGAACCTTGTCAAACAGATCACACTCACCTTCGAAAGACGGTGCCTCCACCCCACAGACACCATCTCCCACACTCAGCCCCAGCCCAGCCAAGGTGGGTGAAGATGACCAGATTCTGGGGACCAGAGGGCAAGAAGAATGGGAAGCATGAAAATACCCAGTACCAGCTGGGCGCGTTGGCTCACACCTGTAATCCTAGAACTTTGGGAGGCCGAGGCGGGCAGATCACCTGGGTCAGGAGTTCGAGACCAGCCTGGCCAACATGGCAAACCCCGTCTCTACAAAAAATACAAAAATTAGCCAGACGTGGTAGCAGATGCCTGTAATCCCAGCTACTTGGGAGGCTGAGGCAGCATAATCCCTTGAACCCAGGAGGCAGAGGTTGCGGTGAGCTGAGATCGAGCCACTGCACTCCAGCCTGGGCAACAAGAGTGAAACTCCATTTCAAAAAAGAAAGGAAAAGAAAATGCCCAGTACCTACAGTGGTGTCAAGGGCTGTACTCATCTCATGTAACCCTCCCTGCCCCTCTAAGAACTTGAGATTCTTCACTTTCACCATTTCATAGGTGAAGAAAGGTATGAGTTCAGACTCTTTGAATTGGAATAAACAATTCTGTGAAGTGAGCTGTACCCAAAACATGGGGGAAAAGGGGTGTTAATTTTTTAAATCAGTGTAGCCTGGAATCCAGAGACATAGATAATAATAACAGATAATGTGGCTGGGCTCGTTGGCTCATGCCTGTAATCCCAGTACTTGGGAGGCCAAGGCGGGGGATCATTTGAGGTCAGGAGTTCAAGACCAGCCTGGCCAACATGGTGAAATCCCGTCTCTACTAAAAATACAAAAATCAGCTGGGCGTGATGGCGCATGCCTGTAATCCCAGCTACTCAGGAGGCTGAGGCAGGAGAATCGCTTGAACCCGAGGGGCAGAGGTTGCAGTGAGCCAAGATCCTGCTACTGCACTCCAGCCTAGGTGACAGAGCCAGACTCCATCTCACCAAAAAAAAAAAAAAAAAAAAAAAAGATGTGTACTTAGTACTCACGGTGTATCAGGTAGTACTCTATGCCTTTTACTTAATCCTTATGGCAACCCCATGAAGTAGATGATAACTTTACAGATGAGAACCAGGTCACAGAGAAGTTCAGTGACTCACCCAGGGTCACACAGCTACTAAGTGGCAAAGCCAGAATTTGAACCAAGGTAGTCTGGAGCCAGAGACTGTGCCCGTAACCATTTCACCAGTGATTACGTAGCTACATGTCTAGCTGTCTGAGAGGTGGCTGGGCCTAAGGAATAACCTGGAATGGGGGTTTTATCCTTCTCTCTTGCTGCATATCAGCACTCCGCGGCAGAAAATGGTCATAGGCAGCTCCTGAGTTCCTATCTCCTCTATTTAAGACTGAGCCTGGAATTCCAGATTCCCAGGAAAGGGACTCTGATGGGCCAATGCGAGTCAGATCCATACCCCTAATCCAATCCGTCGGGCAGGGTTGAGGGACACAGATTCACATGGTTATAGAAGCCCCATCGTATCAATCATGTGATGATGGCAGGGACGATTACCAGAAAGATGGGAAAGATGCACTGAAAAGTCACCGCAAAAGGTTTCCACTGTCAGAAACTGAGGCTCAGGGAGGTTGAACAGTTTGCTCAAGATCACCCAGAGCAAACGAAGCCCAGATTCTAACTCATTTTGTTTTTTTTCTCCAAATCTAGGTTCTTTCCTCCATACCACACAGCCTCCCCACAAAAAGGGAGATACCTTGGTTAGATGCCTAAGGTAAGTTCACAAGTTAATTTTCATTTAACCAGTGTTCTTTAAGCACCTGTTATGTATCAGGCACTGAGGTTACATAAACAGATAAAATCTTGTCTGAAATAAAGGCAAGGACAACAGAGAATGAAGGCCCCAGCTCTCACGGAGCTGACATTCTACTGAATCCCTTGAGTGAGGACAGACGCCTCTCCTCAAGAACTGCTCCTTCAGCTGGGTCCCAGGTGGTATAAAACATGGAGAGAACTTGGGTTTTGATGTCTGTTGTAGACACTGGCTCCTTTTATTGGCACGAACTATTCCCTTGTAGATTGCACAAGTGGCACCGATTCTTCACCTTTCTCTGTATCCACACCCTTTGTCACAAAACTTTGCCGTGCTCCATCACCCTGATTCTGGGCTTAGTCATGTGACTTGCAGTGGCTCATGCCTGTAATCCCAATACTTTAGAAGGCTGAGGTGGGAGAATCATTTCAGCCCAGGAGTTCAAGATCAACCTGAGCAACAAAATGAGACCCAGTCTCTACATATAATAAAGTTTAAAAAAAAATTAGCTGAGCCCGGCGCAGTGGCTCACGCCTGTAATCCCAGCACTTTGGGAGGCCAAGGCGGGCGGATCACGAGGTCAGGAGATCAAGACCATCCTGGCTAACACGGTGAAACCCTGACTCTACTAAAAATACCAAAAATTAGCCGGGTATGGTGGTGGGCGCCTGTAGTCCCAGCTACTCAAGAGGCTGAGGCAGGAGAATGGCGTGAACCGGGGAGGCGGAGGTTGCAGTGAGCCGAAATCGCGCCACTGCTCTCCAGCCTGGGCGACAGAGCGAGACTCCGTCTCAAAAAAAAAAAAAAAATTAGCTGAGCATGGTGGTGCATACCTGTAATCCTAGATACTTGGGAGGCTTTGCCAGGGATGATACCAGTGGGCTAAGGGAGGTCCCCAAATGTCAGTGGGACCTCTACCCCGGCCAGTGTCCAGGTTCTTGACCCCATCACAAGAAGGAATTCAAGGATGAATCAAAAAACAGTGAAAGCAGGCCAGACGTGGTGGCTCATGCCTGTAATCCCAGCACTTTGGGAGGCTGAGGTGGGCGGATCACTTGAGGCCAGGAGTTCAAGACCAGCCTGGGCCAGATGGCGAAACCTTGTCTCTACTAAAAATACAAAAATTAGTTGGGTGTGGTAGTGCACGCCTGTGGTCCCAGCTACTCAGGAGGCTGAGGTGGGAGAATTGCTTGAACACAGAAGGCGGAAATTGCAGTGAGCCAAGATAGCCCCACTGCCCTCCAGCCTGGGCAACCGAGGGAGACCCTATCTTAAAAAAACAGTGAGAGTAGGGCGATTTATTGTAAAGTGAAAAGTACACACCCAGGAGAGGGGAGTATGGGTGGACTCAAGAGAAAGTGCCACACAGTGGAGTTTGAGGTTTCTACCTTTATGGGTTTCTTTAACCAAGAGGTTGAATATTTATTAAGATTCCTGGAAAAAGGTAAAGATTTCTTGGAACTGTGGTGCCACTCATTTTTACACCAAATATGGGTGTTCTCAGAACTGTCACAGCGCTGGTGGGTGTGTAATTTGTATGTTAATAAGCATACAATGAGGTCCTGGGAGAAACCTAGGTCAAATCCAGTTTCACGTTGGGTCCAGTTGGTCTCAGCCAGCTTGGCCAACACCCTGGTTTTTCAGGGTCTTATCCCCTAGCTTCTGCAGCTATTTCAACAGTTTCATTTTGCTAGTCATGTGAAACTGCTGCCTGGAGTTTTCTATTCTCCTGTGACCACCGTGTATTATTCCTGTCTCAGGAGGATTGCTTGAGCCTGGGAGGTCAAGATTGCAGTGAGCTGCAATCGCACCACTGCACTCCAGTCTGGGCGACAGAGCAAGCAAGACCCTGTCTCAAAAAAAAAAAAAAGGCATGCAGTTCATGTAGCATTTTTATTTAGCAGCCTCCACCTAGTGAAACCATCTTCGCAAAAATTGTAACAGTGAAAGTGATCTGATCTCACCAATCCTCCCATCTTGCCTTTAACCTCCAAACTGCCCTTGGTCATTCCTGGACTTCGGCCAAGCTAACTTTGGGAGAAATTTAGTTTATACCTTAAATGATAATAGCCCTTCTCCCAGACAAAATCATCTCGGTAAAACTAATGAAAGAGCACCAGGTTAGGAGGATGAGAGAAGCCTGAATTCTGCTAAGATGTAGGCATAAATGATTACCAGCCATTACTCCAGAGGTCACAAGATTTGCAACTTCCTCAATTACTCCCACAGATAACATCATTATCGTAGAACCTAAGATTGGCTTTGAGTTGTCTTTTCAGGCCTTTGCATTTCTTTTCTCTCTCTCTCTCTTTTTTTTTTTTTTTTTTTGTTGTTGTTGAAACAGGGTCTTGCTCTGTTGTCCAGGCTGGAGTGCAGTGGCATGATCATAGTTCACAACAGCCTCAACCTCCTGGACTCAAAGGATCCTTCTGCCTTAGCCTCCCCAGCTGGGACTATAGGCATGCATCACCACACTCTGCTAACTTTTTTTTTATTTTTAGTAAATATAGGGTCTCACTATGTTGCCCAGGTATGTCTTGAACTTCTGAGCCCAAGCGATCCTCCCACCTTGACCTCCCGAAGTGCTGGGATTACAGGCATGAGCCACTGCATCCAGCTGGCTTTTGCATTCCTGATGACCCGATGGCCCCACTAGCCCCACGGACTGGACTTTGGCCCCCACCCAGAAGCAGACTCAGCATGCGAGGACCATTTTCCACACCTCTATAATTGCATCCCAGCCAATCAGCAGCACCCATTCCCTAGCCACCCACCTCCATGCCAAAGGTTATCTCTGAAAAACCTTAGCCTCCAATTTTTCAAGGATACTGCTTTGAGTAATGATAAAACTCTGGTGTCCTGTTTAGCCAGTTCTACATGTGTAAAACTCTTCCTCTATTGCAATTCCCCTATCTCGATAAATCAGCTCTATCTGGGCAGTGGGCAAGAAGAAACCACTGGGCAGTTAAACTAGCAACCTCCATTTAACCCAAAACAAAGGGCCTCCATCCCCCGCACAGTCTGCGTTCCAAGGGATGGGCCAGGGGTTTCGATGTCCTTCATAGATCAGGAGAGAATCTCTGGCTTGGCCACTCCCAGATCCCTCTTGGATCATAGGGTAATTCACAGGGTATGCTTATGTTATGACTGTCAGGTGTGTCTGCCATACAACCCTTCTCATGCCTCTGCCATCACCCATGAGAACATGCCAGACTTCCTACTGAAGGAACAGATCCAGATGCCCTTGTCTTCCCAGCCAAGGTCGGACTAAATCAATCAACAGCCAGCCAACCTCCAGATGTGTAGCATGTCCAAAGCAGATCAGCAGAGCTGTCTAGCTGATCACCAGATGTATGAGTGATCTGTGATGAGTGATGAATGTTTAAATGCTTCCAAAGTATGCGATTATTTGCTATTTACCACTGTTGTGGAAATATATAACTGAAATAACCTCCTCTATCCCAATAATGTATTAACTTCCTTTGTAGCCTTGATTGAAAAGTAACTCCAGATGACCCATTTCGTTAAATAATCCATGGAGGACTGGGCCAGAGTTGATTCCATCAGACACCCTCTCCTGAGAATCTGAATTTTGAAACAGTGCGGGCAGGACAGGAGCTCTTGTTGGGAGTCATTCATCATGGTGGTAGTGGCAGCACTCAGGTGAAAATGTGCCTGCAACCTGATCCTAGGCCCTTCCAACTCTCCTTTGGTTCCTGTGTATCCCCAAGCTTGCTTCTCCAGCTACCTACAACTTATTTGAGCCCCACCCACATCCTTCCAATAAATTCTATTTTGCTAAAAATAGGCAGAGGCAATGTCTGTTGCTTGCAACCAAGTATCCTAACTGCTACTCCACCATATAGACACTAATTCAAGTCCCAGGCCTGCTATTATACTTAGCAGCTGATCATTATCCAGGAATTGTACCCCGCCATTATCATGGGCCCAGGTTCCTTCTATCACTGTTCTACTATTGTGGCCCATAGCTTTCACCTTCAAAGTCACTTCAAGGCGTAAGATGGCTGCAGGAGCACCAAATTTCAGGCAAGGAAAAAAAAAGGAGGGAAGAGCAGAAGGGGATTATAGTGAGTAAGCTTCTTTGAAGCACTATTTCCAGATGACCTATCAACTCTTTCACTTTTAGGAGACCAGAATATTCTACCTCCCCACCTCCAAATGTGCCTCTTTTGCATAAGGACTATTTTGAGCTGAAAGCAATTGAGAAGAAGCAGATACAACTAAAGGTCTCTACCCTCCCCCATTAGCCTA
This sequence comes from Hylobates moloch, assembly GCF_009828535.3. Classification (NCBI taxonomy): domain Eukaryota; kingdom Metazoa; phylum Chordata; class Mammalia; order Primates; family Hylobatidae; genus Hylobates; species Hylobates moloch. Next base: position 26,190,467 of record NW_026652284.1, read on the forward strand.
AAAGCAGCACATAAGTTTACAAAGGTAAAGATGTCCTTCCTCCCCTCCCAACCACGAGAAACAGAAGTTGATCTCTGAAGACAACTTTAGACCCTCATTTGCCAGAAGAAGACGCCAAAGGAATCTATGTGACAACTTTACTAACTAGCCTTTACCTACTATTTATTTGCCTTCCCCAAATTTGCTTCCCCAGGGGACCCAAAAGTCCTTTTCTAGCCAGGCAGGATGGCTCACACCTGTAATCCCAGCACTTTGGGAGGCCGAGGTAGGTGGATCACCTGAGGTCAGGAGTTCGAGAGCAGCCTGGCCAACATGGCAAAACCTCGTCTCTATTAGAAATACAAAAAATTAGCCAGGCGTGGTGGCGGGTGCCTGTAATCCCAACTACTCAGGAAGCTGAGGCAGGAGAATCACTTGAACTCGGGAGGCGTAGGTTGCAGTGAACCAAGATTGCGCCACTGCACTCCGGCCTGGGCAACAAGAGCGAAACTCCGTCTCAAAAAAAAAAAAAAAAGTCCTTTTCCTTTGCCTTGTCACTTTTCCAAAACTTTACTGTTCTTTGTTGAAAATTCTCCATAAGCCTGAATTCAAAGCCACCTCTTTGAGACTTACTCAACTTGAAAACATGAGGAATACATGTTAATAGACGTGTGTGTGTTTTTCTTGTCTTCTGTTACCAGGATGTGTCCTAGCTAAGAACGATGAAGGATAAAGAGGAAGTTCTTTTTTCTCTCCTACAACTTACATCTCATTGACCGTAACTTAGTCACAGGGCTACGCCTAGCTATAAGGAATGTAATCTTTCCGTTAGGTGCATTGCCAGCACCTAGATTAAAAACAGGGTTCTTCTATTTAGGAAGAGGGAGACAATAGATATTAGGCAACACGCCTTCTTGCTGCAGCTAATTGCTCATGTTCGATGGTATGTGTAATAATCCTTAACAGATTATAAAATGATTTCCTCTCCATTACCTTCCCAAGTTGGGTGGTGGCTTGTGCCTGTAAATCCCAGCTACCCAGGAGGCTGAGGCAGGAGGATCATTTGAGGCCAGGAGTTTGAGTCCATTACCTCCCCAGAGCCTCCTAACATATCCGTGCAGTAGTTGCCATTATCTTCATTTTTACAACTGGGGAAACTGAGGTTCAGAGATAGACAATCAGTTACCTAAGGCCAAACAACTACTGACATCAGAACTAGGAGACAAATCCAGCTCTAACCCCAAGGTCCACGGTCTTCCCCATTGCCCCTCGTGCCCTCCTGACCTTCTTTCGGCTGCTGCTGTAGTTAAAGGTCGTTTATTGTGAAACATCCTTAATGTTAGGAGCCATTAACAGGCCACACATAAGATCAAGTGTAGGCCGGGCGCAGTGGCTCACGCTTGTAATCCCAGCACTTTGGGAGGCTGAGGCGGGCGGATCACGAGGTCAGGAGATCGAGACCAAGGCGAAACCCCGTCTCTACTAAAAATACAAAAAATTAGCCGGGCGTGGTGGCGGGCGCCTGTAGTCCCAGCTACTCGGAGAGTAGGCATGCTTCCTACCTATGCCTCCATTTTTTTTTTTTTTTTTTTTTTTGAGACAGAGTCTTGCTCTGTCGCCCAAGCTGGAGTGCAGTGGCACGATCTCGACTCAAGTGATTCTCCTGCCTCAGCTTCTCTAGTAGATGGGATTACAGGTGCCTGACACCACACCTGGCTAATTTTTGTATTTTTAGTAAAGACAGGGTTTTGTCATATTGGCCAGGCTGGCCTCGAACTCCAAACTTCAGGTGGTCCACCCATCTCGGCCTCCCAAAGTGCTGGGATTAAAGGTGTGAGCCACTGTGCCAGGCCCCAAGCCTACATTTTTAAGTGAGGTAGTCAAGCAGGCCTCACCGAGAAGGGGATATTTGAGCAAAGCCTTGAAGGAAGCAAGGGAGTGAGCCGTGTTGCTAACCTGGAAGAAAGCAACTCAGGCAGAGGGAAGAGGCAGTTCTACCCATAGGTGTTTGGGAGGACTAAATGACGTAAAGTTCCCCTTGCAGTAAGTGGTCAGCAAATATTGAGTGGCCACTTCTGTCCCTCCCCTTACAGAGCTGTCAGGATCCAGGTGACGTCTAAGAGCACCTTCTAGCTCCAGTGACAATGACCACTGTGGCTTCTGAGGGTCTCTGGAACACGGCCATCCACCCTCAGGAGTACCCTCCCTAGCTGTGCAGAGCAGCCTGAGCCCAGGGAACAGTCATTGCTGCTGGGGCTTCAACACGCATGGGGAGCACAGAGGCCTCAAAAACGAAGCCAGAAATTGCAAGGCAGAGGCCCTCACCTTCCACTGGAGTCCTCTTGTGTCATTCCCCCAAGACAGCCCTGTCCCAGTGCTTAAGAGACTGTGCCCAGAGAGAGGGGCTTGGGCAAGGGTACAGCCACATGGCGGAGTGGGAGGAGAGAAGGAAAGGGGTCCATGCTTACTAAGGCAGATCTGGCTTTGAATATTACTATGCCACTTAGTAGCTCTTTTACCTTTATAAATCTCTGAACTCTTCTGAGCCTCGATTTCCCTGTCTGTAAAATGGGCATGAAATGTTCTATTCTGTGAGGTGGTTGTGAGGACTCAATGACATAAGATAGGTGAAAGTGGCAAGCAAATAGCTGGGTCCCCCTTCCTTCTGTACCAGGTACCTGAGAGGCAGCCACTGTGTCTTATTCAGTCAGCTTGAGTCCTTATTTATTTTATTCATCTCTTTTTTTTCCTTCTTTTTTAAGGGGCTTTCTGGAAAAAACTGAAAAGCCTGCTAGACAAATTCTAAAAGAGCTGTAACACTTGTTTTATTCATTTCTGTCGGATAAAACCACCCATGTTTCAGGGAGAGTATGAGGTTTCAGTGAGATAAGAGATCAAAATTGTGCTTAGCATAGTTACTGGACCAAAATAGGCACTCCATAGGTGTTTGTTGGGTACCTAAAGGGATGGAGGGATGGAGGGATGGATGGATGGTTGGATGGATGGTTAGAGGGACAGATAGATGGATAGAGGGATGGTGGGATGGAGGGATGGATAGGTGGATAGACAGATGGGTATGTGGGAGGATGGCTTGCTGGCAGGATATCAAAGGGAATAGGATTTTTTATACAGAAATACCAAGTCCGCACAAAAAACAGGTGCTTTACAAGAAGGTCTTTGTGGTCTTAGGTCTTGAGCACAGATATAACACAGATGAGTAAAAACAGGCATAAACGTATCCAGGTCTAGTCAACTGTGACCTCCACTTACCACTCGGGTCTATGACTCATCTCAGCGAGGCCACATCTTACATAAGCCAGCATTCTCCAACTGAGATCACTGGGGGTTCCCTGAGGCGAAAGCTGAGATCAGGGGCAAATGCAAGGTGAGGCTTTCCTGATACACAGGATGCCTTGGAAATTCTAATCAGTGATGTTTCATCAAAAGAATTACAACTCAGCTTCTTCATAATTCCTGTCACCGTTGCAAGAATGGAGAGATGCAGGTGAACAGCCAGCCCTGCATCCGCCGCAGCCTCCACGCTGTGTAACTTCTGCAGTCACTTAGCCCCTCTGAGCCCCACGATCTCCTCAGTAAGATGAAGGGGTTGAACCTTCCCAGCTCCAAGATGTTCTGATTCTCTGAAAACTCCCTACATCTTCCTTTAAAATATGGACCTAGAACTTTGGAAGAACATGTATTACATTTCTTTTCTATCTATCTCTATAGGGTCTTCTCAAAACCTTTCAAAATATTTGCATGTATATGTCAACATGTCTGTTTATGCTAAAGCCTGGGGAAGCTTCCTGCCCCCCAGGATAGGAAAGACAGGCATTGAAATGAATTAATTTCAATGGTCACAGTAATTAAGGTATAAAAATGTTGGACCCTCCGAGTCCCAAAATGCTGCCTGGAGGAATTCAGAAGGCTACCTGTTGGAGTATTCTGGGATATGTCAAAAAGAAGAGGGGAGCTGCGGCGGCTCAGGCTGGTCGTCCTGGCCCTCAGGGAGGCGAGGCTACACGTTTGAGGCCAAGCCTGGTCAACATTGACAAAAAAAAAAATTGGCCGGGTGGCGAAACCCCGTCTCTACTAAAAATACAAAAAAAATTAGCCGGGCGTGGTGACGGGCCTGTAATCTTGGCTACTCAGGAGGCTGAGGCAGGAGAATGGCATGAACCTGGGAGGCGGAGCTTGCAGTGAGCCAAGATCGCGTCACTGCACTCCAGTCTGGGCGACGGATCGAGACTCCATCTCAAAAAACAATAATAATAAAACAAAATAAAATAAAAAAGAAGAGAAGGGCTGGGCACAGTGACCCACTCCCGTAGTCCCTGCTACTGGGGAGGCTGAGGTAGGAGGATCACTTGAAGCCAGAAGTTCGATCCCGTAGTGTGCAATAGGCATGCCGGTAAATAGCCATTGCATGCCAGCCTGGGCAATATAGCAAGACCCCACCTCCAGGAAAAAAAGTTTAGAAAAAAAGAGAAAAGACAGAGGATACAGGAGGAGTAAAGGTGGCTGTACTGGGGTGGTGAGGAGATCAACAAGGCTGGAGCATGGGTTACAACCTAATATACTCCTCCCACCCCCCGATCCCCATGAGTGCATGGTTGGGGCAACATCCTGGGAGAAGGAAGGAGGTAATCACAAGTCACTGTCTGAGAACTGTCAGTTACTCTTGTTTTTTTTCCAATTAGAGACAGGGTCTCGCTATGTTGCCCAGGCTGGTCTCAAACTCCTGAGCTCAAGCAATCCTCCTGCCTTGGCCTCTCAAAGTGCTGGGATTTCAGGCATGGACCCAGAGTTATTCTTTATTGAGACCCTGTGCACTTCATACCCATCAAAGCAGAGCTTCCTGAAGTCACTGAGCCATGCCAAGTGACTTTAGACACAACACAGAAAAACTTTTTTTTTTTTTTTTTGAGACGGTCTTGTTCCATCACCCAGGTCAGAATGCAGTGTGGCATGATGATCACAACTCACTGCAACCTCAGCCTCCTGGCTCAAGCAATCCTCCCACTTCAGCCTCCCACAAGTAGCTGGAACTACAGACACACACCACCATGCCTGGCTAATTTTTTTAATTTTTAAATTTTTTATTATTATTATTTTTTTAGACAGAGTCTCACTTTGTCACCCAGGCTGGAGTGCAGTGGTGCGATCTCGGCTCACCGCAACCTCTGACTCCCGGGTTCAAGCGATTGCGATTCTCCTGCCTCAGCCTCCCAAGTAGCTGGGAAGCTGGGATTACAGGCACCCACCATCACGACCGGCTAATTTTGTATTTTTAGTAGAGATGGGGTTTTGCCATGTTGACCAGACTGGTCTTGAACATCTGACCTCAGGTAATCTGCCCTCCTTGGCCTCCCAAAGTGCTGGGATTACAGGTGTGAGCCACCACACCCACAAATTTTTTGTAGAGGCAGTATTTTGCCATGTTTCTCACGCTGGTGTCGAATTCCTGGGCTCAAGCAATCCACCCTCCTCAGCCTCCCAAAATGTTGGGATTACAGGTATGAGCCACTGCACCCAGGCGAGAAACATTTTTATAGTTACGGTTTTATGTTTATGTCTACTTTCTATTTGTGGCAGGTAGTATTAGTTTTCATTTACAATTAAGTTATAATGTTTTCTTTCAAATAAATGTAAGTTTTTAAAAGTGACTTAATTTAAAGAAAACTTCTTTATTAAGTAAACAGACAGTTGGTACACGGATATTGCAAAAATTTCAAGGCAGGTACACGAATGACTGAAATTCAGGAGACGCGGGGAGTTAGCACAGAAGCACTTCCCTCATTCAGAGCTCTTTTGGCTGCGAGAAACAGACACCCAATCAAATCAGCTTTGGCAAAATGAGAGAATGTATCCTGACACGGGACGCTCACAGGGCCCACAGGAAAGAGTGCTGGGCCCCTGGAGGACTGAGGGAAGCCAGCAGGTCCCTGGAGGCGGTGCCCGGCTGCTCTCCAGGCGCCTGTGATTCCTCTGGTCCCTGCCTTGCTATGCGGCTGCTCTCCAGGCGCCTGTGATTCCTCTGGTCCCTGCCTTGCTATGCGGCTGCTCTCCAGGCGCCTGTGATTCCTCTGGTCCCTGCCTTGCTATGCGTATCTTCCCTCTGAGCAGAGCCATTTTCTCTAACACATTCATGCAGGTGCCCATCCCCCGCAACACACACAGACAAACACACACACACGGACACAGTGACAACTCCAGGGTTTATATGTGTTCAGGTAAGGGACCTGCAAAGCCTGAACAGCCTCCCTGAATCTAGATGCCCACTTCTCATCCTTTCAGCTCCCAACAGACGACCAAGGGGCCCAAATTGGCAGAAAAGGGGAGGGTCTAAGATGAACAGTCACCCTGACCAAGAGGTGTCTGCCTCAACATTAGCGGCATATAACAGTCCCATGAGGTAGCTTTAACCTCATAGGTAACAACCCTAAGAGGTAGGAAATTCAGTGCCTGGTCCCTCGGCAGGAAATGACACAGCCAAGACTTGAGCCAGGCCTGTGTGATGCTGCACTAGCCAGCGGCTCATCCCATCAGCCAAGTCCAGCCCATTGCTACCATCCCAGACTCCAGCAGGCTACTGGTCCATCGAGAGGCATTCCTCAAAATCAGCAATCCGGTGTTTGCCCGGTACACAGGAAATGAGTATCCCAGCTTCACAGGGACACGGACTGGAAGGAAGGAAGTCTTCTCTGAAGGAGCACAGAACTCTAGAAACCAGAGAAATTTCCTCTGAGCCCCTTGGGTCTGAGGCTGCCAGGTTCACACTGCAGATACTTGTCTCAGGGCAGGAGAGGAGGCTCATTTGCATATACTTGCCAAAAATCACAAGCAGACGTCGAGAGTTCCTCAGGAGAAGCTGACACCTGCTGACAGTAACTGCTCCTCCCACCGCCTGGAAGCTATGTTAGGAGGAGCCTCCCAGAGGGCAAGGGAGGAGAGAACTGACAGACCCTCCCACCCAGGGGCTTCATGCACTTCCCAGCCCCTGCGCCTGTTCGTGTGGAAGCCCCGGACATCGAGGTGTCCTGGCCTGGACAGCTCCAATTTTGCTTTTTTTTTTTTTTTTTTGAGACAGAGTCTCGCTGTGTCGCCCAGGCTGGAGAGCAGTGGCGCGATCTCGGCTCACTGCAAGCTCCGCCTCCTCCCAGTAGCTACAGCCTATGGGACTACAGGCATGCGCCACCACGCCGGGCTAATTTTTTGTATTTTTAGTAGAGACGGGGTTTTACCATATTGGTCAGGCTGGTCTCGAACTCCTAACTTCAACTGATCGGCCCACTTCAGCCTCCCAAAGTACTGGGATTACAGGCATGAGCCATAATTTTCATATTCTTAGTGGAGATGGGGTTTCACCATGTTGACCAGGCTGGTCTCAAACTCCGGACCTCAGGTGATCCGCCTGCCTCGACCTCCCAAAGTGCTGGGATTATAGGCATGAGCCACTGCGCCCAGCCCCAATTTTGCTTTCAAGGGGCCTTTGCCCATCCTCAGTGGGTGGCTGCCCCACAGAAGGTACTTAATTAGGGACTGTTGTTGAGACAGAAAGAGGAGGTGGGCATCTCCTTCCCACTCCCCCAGAGCTGACTGGGCTAGAGGCAAGGTCTTTGCCGACAGACACGTCTGTCTTGGGAAGCAAGCTCTTGTCCTAGCTTTTGGTCTGTTCATGTTTTATCTTCTTTGGTCACCATTAGGGACAGGTTGCCAGATGAGTCAGAGAAGGTTCCATCAAGCCACTTCCCCTGAGAAAGGTCACAAAGACCTTGGGCTGGAGGGTGGAGAGAGGATGGCACCATCCTAGCTCAAAAGTCTGCCCCAAGGTAGTGCCACACAGTGAGGGCAGTGTCCCTTTCCCAACCCATTCTGCCTCTATCACTTGAGAGTATTTGCCCAAAGCTTTTTTTTTTTTTTTTTTTGAGACGGAATCTCGCTCTGTTGCCAGGCTAGAGTGCAATGGTGCAATCTAGGTTCACTGCAACCTCTGCCTCCCAGGTTCAAGCGATTCTCCTGCCTCAGCCTCCCGAGTAGCTGGGACTACAGGCGCCCGCCACCACACCCAGCTAATTTTTGTATTTTTTAGTAGAGATGGGGTTTTACAATGTTGGCCAGGATGGTCTCGATCTCTTGACCCATGATCTGCCCACCTCGGCCTCCCAAAGTGCTGGGATTACAGGTGTGAGCCGCTGCGCCCACCCCCCGAAAGCTTTAGACCGATGCCCCATCGGGGAGAACTAGGTGGTTTAAAATCTTCCCCCAAGGTCTGCACCTGGCCCTGACATTCCTTCCAGCCCCATAAGATTAAGGGACTCAGGATAAAGTCATCAGTCACAGTTACTGTAGTATGAGCCCACAGGCAGATGAAGGGGCTCATTTGAGTTCTGGATTTTCCAACAGTCTGGCTCTGCCATCATCCCTGCCCGGGTGAGGTAGCCTCCAAATCTAATGGCCCACCAGTGCCCACGGAGGTGGTGCCCAGACCACAGTAGATATCCCTTCTTCCCCCAGCTCAGTCCATGATGTCCATGGAGGAGAAGACTTCAGGCCTGGCCCCAACAAGCAGGGACTAGTTTTTGAGGGAATTGCCAGGGATCTGGTTGAACGGCACGACCACTTCAGTGACCGTATCCGTGGTGGCCCGGGAGCATTTCCGGCTACTGCGCATGCTGTAGAACTTTTCAGTGAGGTGCTTGCGGAACTTTTTGGTGAGGAAACAGTAGATAACAGGGTCTAAGACACAGTTGGTGCTAAGGAGGCAGAGGGTGACCTGATGTGCATCGTTAATGGCCTGGTGGAATTCGCTGGCCTGGAAACCCAGCTCAGCAAGGGTCCAGGGCAGCTGCACCACGTGGTGGGGCACGAAGCAGATGATGAACACCGCCAAGACCGTGCACACCATCCACAGCGCCCGGCGCTTGACTTCGGCGTTGCGCTGCTGCTGTACCGGCTGCGTGAGCAAGGTACGGATGATGACCAGGTTGCAGAAGAGGATGATGAGGAAGACCAGGAAGAAGCTGAACACGATGAAGATGTGGATGATGAGGACTGGCACGCTGCCCTTCTCGTAATGCTCAAAGCAGCGAGTGACGTTGCCTGAGCCAGCACTGTTGGGCACTGTGTTGGTGGAGTCCAGGATGAGGAAGTAGGATGCAGCTCCCACAATGGCCACCCAGATGACCAGGGACAAAGAGATGCCACGCTTGCGGGTGTTGGCCTGAGCAGTCTTGATGGGCCGAGTTACTGCCTGGAAGCGGTTATAAGTGATGACACCCAGGAAGGCCACCGAGCAGTAGGTGTTGATGAAGAAAAGGCAGCCAGCCACATTGCACAGGAATCTGGGGAGGATCCAGTTGCCCTGGTTTTGGTAGTAGACAATCCACAGCGGCAGCGTGATCAAGAAGAGCATGTCGGCCATGGTGAGGTTCACCATGAAGATCTTTATCTCATTGAATTTCTTGGAAGGGTACAGGCGGGCAAAGACCCACAGCACGTAGCCATTAGCAACGACTCCAAGCACAAAGATGATGCTGTAAACAATCGGGAAGAGAGTGTATCGGAACTCAGAGTCTATGTGGGAGGAGTCACGTGGCTCCATTGCTGTGGGCTGGAATGATCAGCTGGTCCTGATGGCACCTGGAAGACCACACAAAAATTCTGGTTAATAAAGGGACAAGAAGGGACTGTTCCATTTCATCAGTTCCAAGACTCCTTGCCATGGTTAGAATGATGATGTCCCCTCGGAAGTTCATGTTGAATTTTTTTTTTTTTTTTTTCAGATGGAGTTTCACTCTTGCTGCCCAGGCTGGAGTGCAGTGGCGTGATCTCAGCTCACCGCAACCTCCACCTCCCGGGTTCAAGCGATTCTCCTGCCTCAGCCTCCCAAGTAGCTGGGATTACAGGCATGCACCACCATGCCTGGCTAGTTTTGTATTTTTAGTGGAGATGGAGTTTCTCCATGTTGTTCAGGCTGGTCTCGAACTCCCGACCTCAGGTGCTCCGCCCACCTCGGCCTCCCAAAGTGCTGGGATTACAGGCATGAGTCACTGTGCCCGGCCTCTTGATGAATCTTAATCCCCAGTGCAGAGGTGTGGCCTATGGAAGGTGATGAAGTCAGAGGGTTGAATGGGATTAGCACTCTTAGAAAAGGGCTCCAGTTTGCCCAGGGAGGTCAAGGCTGAAGCGAGCTGTGATTGTGCCACTGCATTCCTTCCTGGGTGACAAAGTGAGACTCTGTCTCACACACACAAAAATAATAATAATTCTTTTAAAAGGGGCTCAAGGTTGAAGAAAGCACTTAATCTTGCCCTTTTTGTCTTTCCATCCCTTTTGCCATGTGAGGTCACAGCTTTCAAGGTGCCATCTTGGAAGCAGATAAACCAGGCCTCAGACACTAAACCTGCTGGTGCCTTGATGGTGGAACATCCTCTAGAACTGTGAGAAATACATTTCTTTTCCTTTTTTCTCTTCTTTTCTTTGTTTTTTGTTTTTTATAGACAAGGTCTTGCTCTGTCGCCCAGGCTAGAGTGCAGTGGTGCGATCACAGCTCACTGCAGCCTCAACCTCTTGGGCTCAAGCAATCTTCCCACCTCAGCCTCCTGAGTAGCTGGGACTACAGGTATGTGTGTGACACCACACCTAGCTAATTTTTTTTTTTTTTTTTTTTTTGAGACAGAGTCTTGCTCTGTCACCCAGGCTGGAGTGCAGTGGCGCAATCTCGGCTCACTGCAAGCTCCACCTCCCGGGTTCACGCCATTCTCCTGCCTCAGCCTCCCGAGTAGCTGGGACTATAGGCGCCTGCCACCACGCCTGGCTAATTTTTTGTATTTTTAGTAGAGACGGGGTTTCACTGTGTTAGCCAGGATGGTCTCGATCTCCTGACCTCATGATCTGCCCACCTCAGCCTCCCAAAGTGCTGGGATTACAGGCGTGAGCCACCGCGCCCGGCCCACGCCTAGGTAATTTTTGTATTTTTTGCAAGGAAGGGGTTTTGCTATGTTGCCCAGGCTGGTCTCGAACTCTTGAGCTCAAGCAATCTGCCAGCCTCGGCCTCCCAAAGTGCTGGGATTACAGGTGAGAGCCACCACGCCTGACCATGCAGTGTTTTTTTCTACATAAAGTAATGGTGTGTTTTTACAATAAATAGCACCTAATAGTCAATACGATCAATGGCAGTTCTGTTTCTCTTCATTTATTCCATTTTAAAATATAACTGTCTGGCTAGGCGTGATGGCTCACGCCTGTAATCCCAACACTTTGGGAGGCCGAGGCAGATAGATAGATGCTTGAGTCCAGGAGTTTGAGACCAGGCTGGGCAACATGGTGAAACCCTGTCTCTACAAAAAAAAAAAAAAAAAAAAAAATACAGGCTAGGCATGGTGGCTCACATCTGTAATCCCAGCACTTTGGGAGGCCGAGGCAGGCAGATCACAAGGTCAGGAGTTCGAGACCCGCCTGGTCAATATGGTGAAACCCCGTCTCTACTAAAAATACAAAAGTTATCTAGGCGTGGTGGTGGGTGCCTGTAGTCCCAGCCACTCTGGAGGCTGAGGCAGGAGAATCGCTTAAACCTGGGAGGCAGAGATCGCAGTGAGCCGAGATTGCGCCACTGCACTCCAGACTGGTGACAGAGCGAGACTCCATCTCAAAAAAAAAAAAAAATGAGCAAGGTGTGGTGGTGCTTGCCTGTATTCCTAGCTACTTGGGAGGCTGAAGTGGGAGGATCGCTTGAGCCTGGGAGGCAGAGGTTGCAGTGAGCAGAGATTGTGCCACTGACATTCCAGCCTGGATGATGGAGTGAGACCTTGTCTCAGAAAAAAAAAAAAAAAAAAGGTAGTGAGACATAAGGAAGGCAACACTTGGAGGACCTTCTTTGGAGCCAGGTACCCTGCTAGGTGCTTCCACGTGTACTGCCTCATTTGAATCTCACACAAACACTTTGCCATAGGGAGTAAGATCTCAGGCTACAGAATAGGAAACTGACTACAGGGTGGTTATATGACTTGTGCAAGGTCACACAGCTATTAAGGAATGGTGCCAGGATTTCGGATCCAGCTCTGTTCTTTCAAACATCCATCCAACAAACATTTCTGAGCACCAACTGCATGTAAGGCACACGGCTAAGCACAGGAGCCATGGGGCGAACACCCAGCAAGGGGGCCCTGACCTCAGAGAACTTACATCTCTTGGGGTAGACAGACAAAAGCAATGTAAACAAACACCGTTGTTATACAAATAAACACGAGTGCTGATTGGGCCGGCCATGGGGGCTCACGCCTGTAATCCTAGCACTTTGGGAGGCCAAGGCGGGTGGATTGCCTGAGCTCAGGAGTTCAAGACCAACCTGGGCAACACAGCGAAACCCCATCTCTACTAAAATACAAAAAATTAGCCGGGCATGGTGGTGGGCACCTGTAATCCCAGCTACTTGGGAGGCTGAGACAGGAGAATCACTTGAACTTGAGAGGCAGAGGTTGCAGTGAGCCCAGATCGTGCCTTTGCACTCCAGCCTGGGTGACAGAGCAAGACTCTGTCTCAAAAAAAAAAAAAAAAAAAAAAAAAAAAGGCGGGGAGGGGTGGGTAGTGCGGATATTGAGAACAAAAAGAGATCTACTTAGAAAGGAGGTGACATTTCAGTTGAGGCCTGAAGGAGGAACAAGGGCAGAACATTCCAGGCAGAGAACTCTGCATGGGTCCAAAACTGTAGCAAGAGCTTGGTGGTTTCCAGGAACGGAAATAAGCTCACCAGATGGCCCTTGCCCTGACCTCCAGCTGCCACTCCACCCTCACCTCGTGCCACCTTAGCATCAGGCTCTGGCCAGAACGGACTTCCCAGGCAGACCTTCAAACCTGTCCAGACATTTCCTGCCTAGAAGCCCCCACAATACCCATCCTGCTGCTTTGAATGCTCTTCCCTACCCACTCCTCACTCTCCACTTTCCTTTTTTTTTTTTTTGTTGAGACGGAGTCTCGCTCTGTCACCCAGGCTGGAGCGCAGTGGTGCGATCTCAGCTCACTGCAACCTCCGCCTCCCAGGTTCAAGTGATTCTCTTGCCTCAGCCTCCTGAGTAGCTGGGATTACAGGTGTGTGCCATCACACCCGGCTAATTTTTGTATTTTTAGTAGAGATGGTGTTTCACCATGTTGGTCAGGCTGATCTCGAACTCCTGACCTCATGATCCGCCCGCCTCGGCCTCCCAAAGTGCTGGGATTACAGGCGTGAGCCATCTCACCTGGCTCCACTCCCCACTTTCACCTGGCCAACTGCAACTCATGCTTCAGACCTCAGCTGAATTTCACTGCTTTAGGGAGGTCTTCAATGGACTTGGCTCACGGCTGTAATCTCAACACTCTGGGAGGCCAAGGCAGGCAGATTGCTGGAGCCCGGGGGTTTGAGACCAGCCTGGTCAACATGGCAAAATCCCCTCTCTACCAAAGAAAAAATTTAAGGCCGGGCGCGGTGGCTCACGCTTGTAATCCCAGCACTTTGGGAGGCCGAGGCGGGCGGATCACGAGGTCAGGAGATCGAGACCACGGTGAAACCCCGTCTCTACTAAAAATACAAAAAATTAGCCGGGCGTGGTGGCGGGCGCCTGTAGTCCCAGCTACTCGGAGAGGCTGAGGCAGGAGAATGGCCTGAACCCAGGAGGCAGAGCTTGCAGTGAGCCGAGATCGCGCCACTGCACTCCAGCCTGGGTCAGAGCGAGACGCACCCTCGTCCTATAAAAAAAAAAAAAAAAAAAAAAGAAAAAATTTAAATTAGCCAGGTGTGGTGGTGCACTCCTGTAGTCCCAGCTACTCAGGAGGCCGAGGTGGAAGGATCAATTGAGCCTGGAAGGTCAAGGCTGCAGAGAGCTGTGACTTCACCACTGCACTCCAGCCTGGGCAGCACAGCAAGACCCTGTCTCAAAAGTAAAACAACGAAAAAGTCCATTGATATGATTTAGGTTCTACATCACAACGAACCTTTAAGAAACTACTATATGCGGGGCTTTGATATCATATCAAAGAAGCGTATCAGCCAGGCGTGGTGGCTCATGCCTGTAATACCAGCACTTTGGGAGGCCGAGACGGATCACCTGAGGTCAGGAGTTCGAGACCAGCCTGGCCAACATGGTAAAACTCCACCACTACTAAAAATACAAAAAATTAGCCGGGTGTGGTGGTGGGCACCTATAATCCCAGCTACTTGGGATGCTAAGGCAGGAGAATCGCTTGAACCCAGTAGGCGGAGGTTGCAGTGAGCCGAGATCGTGCCATTGCATTCCAGCAGCCTGAGGAACAAGAACAAAACTCCAAAAAAAAAAAAAGAAGAGTATCACCAATTATCTGAAAAAGCCCTTAAAAGATCCCTCCCTTTATAAGTACGTATCTGTGTGAAGGCAGATTGTCTTCAACCAAAACAACATATCACAACAGCCTAAGTGCAAAAGCAGATATGAGAATCCAACTGTCTTCTACTCAGCCCAACGTTAAAGAGATGTGTAAAAAATGTAAATCAATCCACTTCTCTCCCTCAATTGTTTATGTTTTAGAAAATCTAGTTATTTTTACAAAAATGTGTTATTTATATTAACATGGAAAGAGTTTATTATTGGGTGTTTTTATTTAAAAATGAAAATTTTTAGAAAGTCTAAGTTTTCATTTTTAATACAATAAATATTGCTGGAGATAACTTATGTAAACAAAGGCTCTTTGGCACCCTCAATAATCTTTAAGGATATAAAGGGACTCTGAGACCAGAAGATTTGAATACTGCTGCTCCACAATCTCAGCACCCCTGCCCTTCCTTTGAGCCCAAGATGCCCAGTTCATCCAGGACCGGCCTTGTTTCTCTCTCAGGCTATACTGGTTATACCTTCTTGCCTTGGGGGTCCTGTTTCCAGGGCATGAGGGCATATTTGGCGTGTGTGGTGGCTGGGGGCAGCCCACAGCGGGGCAGGGCATGGTGCTCATTCTGGGTCTTGGGGGAAGTCAGGTCCGTACCTCCCTGCCACCCCCGCCCCCTTGTCCATCACAAAATGCCTTCCTCTTCTTGGGTTCCTGCACCCCACCTGCCCACGCCTGTTGAGAAAGCCTTTCCGCCAGGGCCAGGACTAGAGTGAAACATGTGAGACATTCACTGGTTGCAAAATTTAAGGAGACACCAAACCTCAGCAATCAAGATAAATAATATTTTATTTTGTTTATTTATTTTTGAGACAGGGCTTGGCTCTGTCACCCAGACTGGAGTACAGTGGCGCAATCTTGGCTTACTGCAACCTCCACCTCCTGGGCTCAAGCCAACCTCCTACCTCAGCCTCCCAAGTAGCTAGGATTACAGGCACACGCTACCACACTGGCTAATTTTTGTAATTTTTGGTAGAGATAAGGCATGCCCACCACGCCAGCTAATTTTTATAATTTTTAGTTAGCCAGGCTGGTCTCGAACTCCTGACCTCAAGTGATCCGCCCACCCTGGCCTCCTAAATTGCTGGGATTACAGGTGTGAGCCACTGTGCCTGGCCAATAAATAATATTTTAATGCAATATTTTCTTAAATCAAAAGGAGTATTACTGATTCTTCCTCTTGCCTCAGGCTCTAATATAACTCTGCCTGGCACTATTATGATACTGTCTTCATCTAACATTTTGGTAGTTTATCATAATTTTTTTTGCATTAATTTTGATTTTTTTTTTTTTTTTTTTTTGAGATGGAGTCTCTCTCTGTCGCCCAGGCTGGAGTGCAGTGGCGCGATCTCAGCTCACTGCAAGCTCCGCCTCCTGGATTCACGCCATTCTCCTGCCTCAGCCTCCCGAGTGGCTGGGACTACAGGCGCCTGCCATGACGCCCAGCTAATTTTTTTGTATTTTTGGTAGAGACGGGGTTTCACCGTGTTAGCCAGGATGGTCTTGATCTCCTGACCTTGTGATCCGCCCGCCTCGGCCTCCCAAAGTGCTGGGATTATAGGCGTGAGCCACCACGCCCGGCAATTTTAATTTTTTAAAAAAAACCTTCTCACCATGTGAACAGAACACATACACAGACTAGCCCAATTCACTCATTCAGTTGCTCATTCATGCATTCATTGGACAAACACTCACAGCTCCAGGAGCTGAGCAGTGCACTGAGGCCTCAGAGAACAGACCCAGCCCTTGAGCAGCTCACAGGCCATTTTGCAAGAGAGAGATTCAGAAAGAGATAAGCGGGCGGTGCTATGATGATGGATGTATCAGGTGTAACGTGGTTTCAGAGAAGCTGCCCCTACCCAGACTTGAGGGTGAGGAGAGGCCTCCTGCCTATGCTGAAGGAGTTAATTTGATAGTGCGAGGAGCGAGGAATAACAGGCACAGGGGACTGCGGGACAGAGGCCTGGAAGAATAGGCAGAGGCATACCTTGTTCTAAAGGAACGTGAGACATTTGGTTTGGCCAAAACTTTAAGGAGTTGAGAAGAGATAGGGCTTAAAAAACAAGAGTCAGGGCCAGGCGCGGTGGCTCACGCCTGTAATCCCAGCACTTTGGGAGGCCGAAGCGGGCGGATCATCAGGTCAGGAGTTTGAGACCAGCCTGACTAACATGGTGAAACCCTGTCTCTACTAAAAATACAAAAATCAGCCGGGTGTGGTGGCATGCATCTGTAATTCCAGCTACTTGGGAGGCTGAGGCAGGAGAATCGCTTGAACCCAGTAGGTGGAGGTTGCAGTGAGCTAAGATCGTGCCACTGCACTCCAGCCTGGGCAACAGAGTGAGACTCCATCTAAAAAAGAAAAAGCATCAGTCAACTCAAGATGGGTCCTAGAGGTCAGTCTAAGGAGCCTGGACTTTATTCTGCAGACAATGGGAGTTATTGAAGGATCTTGAGCTTGGAACGGACAAGACTGGGTCTGGATTTGGGGAAGATGGCTTTGACCACTGTGCACAGAATGAACTGGAGGTGATCAGATCAGAGTCAGGGAGAAGCGAAGAGACACGTGCAATCGTCTGGAGGGCCTCGAGAGGACTGCGCCAGGGCAGAGCCGATGGAGGGAAATGGACGGTTGTGAGAGTTATTTGGGAAATCAGATGGACAGAACTTGGTAACGGATGGGATATTGGTTGAGAGAAAAGGAGGAATCAAAGAGAACCGCCAGGTTTCTGGGCCAGATGATTGAGGACGTGGTGGTGTCTGTCTTCATGGAGAAGACACCAAGGAGGAACAGCATGAGGGCAGGGAGGATGAATTCATATGAGGACATATCCCATTTGGGATGCCTGTGAAACACCCAAGAGGGCCAGGGTTAAACCCTGAAGAGCCCAACATCAAGGAAGAAGTCAGAGGAGGACAGACCTATGGAGGCAGAGACAGGACAGTCAGAGACAAGGAGGCTTCCATGCTTGAGGCCTAAGGGAAGAAAGTTTCAAGAGCTTGGGAAGACATGGGCAACAGTGTGAAAAGCCACAGGGAGATGAATGACAATGCAGACAGAAGAGCAAACACTGGATGTGGAAACGTGGAAATCAATCTCATGTGATCAGAGGGAGAGCAGCTGCCCAGGCATGGCTTGAGGGGTGAGTGATAGGAGAGAAAGGGGAATGTCAAGTCCTCATTCAAGAAGTTCGATTGAGCCGGGTACAGTGGCTCACTCCTGTAATCCCAGCACTTTGGGAGGCCGAGGCAGGACGATCACTTGAGGTCAGGAGTTCCAGACCAGCCTGGCCAATATGGTGAAATCCCATCTCTACTAAAAATACAAAAATTAGCCAGACGTCTATAATCCCAGCTACTGGGGAGGCTGAGGCAGGAGAATCGCTTGAACCAGGGAGGTAGAGGTTGCAGTCAGCCCAGATAGCACCACTGCACTCCAGCCTGGACAACAAGAGCGAGACTTCGTATCAAAAAAAAAAAAAGAAGTTTGATTGAGCAACAAAATGCTGTGTGTGGACCTTGTCTGGATCCTGATTCAAATAAACCAACTGTAAAAAATATTTTCCAGACAATTGGGCTGGCTGTGGTGGCCATGCCTGGTGCCAGCACTTTGGGGAGGCCCAGGCACAACAATTGCTTGAGCTCAGGAGTTTGAGATCAGCCTGGGCAATATAGCAAGACCTCGTCACTCCTAAAAATTTTTAAAAATTAGCTGGGTGTGGTGGTGCACACCTCTAGTCCCAGTTACTCAGGAAGCTGAGGCAGGAGGATTGCTTGAGCCCAGGAGTTCAAGGCTGCAGTGAGCTGCGATTATGCCACTGCACTCCACCCTGGGCAACAAACAGAGCCTCGAGACCCTGTCACACACACACAGAAAAGAATTTAAAAAAAAAAAAAAAAGACATTTGGGAAAACTCAAACACAGATGGTATTAAAAAAATAATATTTATTTATTTAGGTAGGATAATGATATGGTGGTCGTATTGTTAAATTCCTTAGCTATTAGATGTGCACTCCAACCTAGGCAACAGAGCAAGGCTTCATCTCAAAAAAAAAAAAAAAAAAACCAGGAAGACCAGGTGTGGCGGCTCATGCCTGTAATACCAGCACTTTGGGGAAACTGAGGAAGGAGGATGGGTCAGGAATTCAAGACCAGCCTGGGCAACATAGCAAGACCTCATCTCTACACCCGTCCCCACCTTGCCTCCCCCCCGCCACCCCACACACACACATGAGAATAAAATATTCCAGGAAAATTGTGCCTGCATGCTAATCTCTATTTCAAAGTTGGCTTCCCAGGAACCCAACCTAGAAGATTGTATACTTGGGTCTATCTGACTTCAGCGCCTCCCCAGTCCACACAGCCCCCACAGGAGCCCCAGCAAGAACAGGCCTCCTCCTTCCAGATGCAGGACCAGAATCAGTGAGGGGAATCCTGGTGGAGCCCCTGCTTGACTCAAAGCCGTTGGTGCCGCCAGTACCTGTCATCCTGGCTCTTCCTACTTCTGCTGCCTTCTGTTCAATCCCAGGCTCCTGGCCCCCATGTGACTCCCACTCCCTCGGCCCCAACCCAAACTCAGTGCCTATCACTGTATCTCTGCATGAGTAGAACCCTTGAAATCACCCAAAATGTAACCAGCTGATTCTCCTCTGGGCCTGAGAGCTTGTACTTTCAGTACTTTATTCATGCTGTTTCCTCTGCCAAGAAATCCTTCCTTCCTTGTCATTGTCTGGATGTTTACTAGAACATTCTTTAAGATTGCTCAGACCTCATTTCCTCCGAGAAGCTCTTTCTAAGCCTCCTGGCCTCCCGCACATCCGGCTCCACCCATGGTCTGGTCAAGTGCTCATTCTTCGGACTTCCATAGCTCATGGCTCTTTATCCCACTGAAACTGCCTCTATATGACCTCTCTGCCATCCAGAGGCAGGGACAATGTCCGTTCATTCACCTCACAGTGATTGACATCCTTCTGGGTGTCAATGCTGGGGAGACTGCAGACACAAAACAAAGTTCCGCCCTCGAGGAGCTTACATTCTAGTTGGGGGAAACAGTCAAAAATAAGTGGAACAACAAATAAGATAATTTCAAATTGTGATGAATTTAATAAAGGAAATAAAAATAGTAACATGAAGATAGGGTAGATGGCTTTTTTTTAATTTTTATTTTTTAATAAATAGAGACAAGGTCTCACTATGTTGCCCAGGCTGGTCTTGAACTCCTGAGCTCAAGTGATCTGCCTGATTTGGTCTCCCGAAGTGCTAGGATTACAGGCATGAGCCACTGCACCCAGCTGGTGGCTGTTTTAAGTAGAATGACCAGGGAAGGCTTCTTGGAGGAGGTGACATATAAACAAAACCAGAGACAGCTTTACCATGAAGTCAATGAAGCTTAAGCTTTAAGGCCCTCTCCTAGGCCCTGTATCTAATTGTATATTAGTCATTTGGTATCTTCAAAGGGGGGCCATTCAAACTGTATAAGCTTTAGTAACCTATAAAATCTGTGTCTACCCCTGGCTGAACTCTAAAAAAGAAAAAAGGAACAAGTAAGAGGACGATCTGGATTATTCCAGCCAGAGTATCATGTGCAAAGGGCCTGTAATGGGAATAATTTCATCATGTTCTGAAGTAGGAACAAGAAACTAAAAGGTTGGTGTGACCCTAGGGGAGTGAGAAACGGGAAGAGTGGGATGTGAGCAGAGGACACCAGGCTCCAGATCACTACTGAGCCATGGTAAGCAGTTGGGATTTTATTCCGTGAGCCTCGGAGAGCTGCTTCAGTGTCGTGAAGCAGGCAAGTAGCATGATCGGACTCGCTCTAGCTGCCAGGTAGAGAGTAGATGGTAGGGAGCACGCGTGGAAACAGCAAGAGCATTTTGGAGGTCAGAGATGGTGGTGGCATGGACCAGAAAGTGGCCTTTTCAATTCCTCTCCCCGTCCCCTGTACTCAGGGAGCTTGGCTGGGGCAAATGTTCGGTAAACATTTGTCGGGTGAACAAACACCCAGCAACCGACAGGATTGCCTGCTCCCCAGACAGAGCAGCTGCCACACAAGGCAGAGCGAGCATTCTACAAACTCAGGACTCAAACTAGGGTCCTTGGGCCAGCAGCACTGGCACCGCCTGCAAGCTTGTTAGAAATGCAGAATCTTGGGCCCCACCCCAGATCTCCTGTATCAGAATCTGTATGTTGGCCCGGCGTGGTGGCTCACGCCTGTCATCCCAGCAGTTTGGGAGGCTGAGGCACGTGGATCGCTTGAGGTCCAGAGTTCGAGACCAGCCTGACCAACATAATGAAACCCCCTCTCTACTAAAAATACAAAAATCAGCCAGGCATGGTGGTGGGCGCCTGTAATCCCAGCTACTCTGGAGGCTGAGGCAGAAGAATAATTGCTTGAACCCAGGAGACAGCGGTTGCAGTGAGCTGAGATCACACCACTGCACTCCAGCCTGGGCGACAGAGCGAGACTTTGTCTCCAAAAAAAAAAGACTCTGTATGTTAGTAAGATTCCCAGGTGATTTGTGCATGCACCGAAATCTGAGACATGTTGTACCCCAACAACTGCCAGCCACACACTTGCCTGGGCTAACATCTTCCGTGGCTCCCCTGGCCCCGGATCAAGTCTAAGCTCCTTCCCCATCTTATTTTCCACAATTCGCCGCTACTCATTTTCTACTCTAGCTGCACTGAATTTCTCGCTGCTTCCCTAAAAACTCCATTTTTCCTCACATCTCTTTGCCTTTCCAGCAGCCCGCTTTTGCCCATTGCTTTACTTAGAAAAATCTTACCCATCTTAAAACCTAATCTGAAAAAGTGCGTCCCTCTGGGATGCCTTCCCCGATTGCCACAGGCAAAATGAGTTGCCTTCTTCTCTGGGTCCCCATGCACTGGGCGCATTCCTCAGTCTAGCACCTGACACAGTATGTTTTAAGTATTAATTTCTGTGGCTGTTTCCTTGTCATACTGGGCACTTCTTGAGGGCAGGGACTAGATCTTTTTCATCTCTTCAATCCCAGTGTTGGGCATGGAGGAATGAATGGATGAGTGACCATGCCCTGATGATGGCTCCGAAATCCCCGACAAAGGAAGTGTGCACGGTCTCCCCAGGGGAGCTGTACTGGGGTGGAGCGGGTTAGGGAGAACAAGGTCTCTGGAGTCAGAAAAGTCTACAGGTTCATACCTGGCTTACCATTTACTTGCTGTATGACCTGGGGCAAGTGACCTCACTTCTCTAAACTTCAATGTCTTCATTTGCAAAATCGTACAGTCCTAACAATGGTTTCAAAGATAAGCATGCAGAGTGGCTGGAACAGGACCTGAGCCACAAATGACCAAGCCTCCCTCTCCCCACTGGCCCAGCTGCTTGGAGCCAGGGAAGGGGACTGTGGGCTTTGACCTACACACTGGCTTTCCTGCCAGATCCAGATAGAGACTAGAGCTAATGCCAGCAAAGCTTTCAACAGCTCAGGAAGATGAACATTTGGAAAGAAAATAAGAGGCTCAGACCACTCAGTTTAACACATGGGCACAGTTCCCTGATGGATCAAGGCTGGGCAGCTGGCCCAGGCACAGCCTTCAGCTGGGGGTGGGGTAGAGAGGCCATAAATATTCATGAGACAGAAGAATTCTGCTGTTTGGATCTGGTACCCTTTTCCCTGCACAGCATTCGGCCCCCATCCCTGCTGGAAACATTCCCAGTCCCTAGGGAACCTAGAGAAGGGGTTCTCATCCATAGCTGGACAGCCAGAGAGGAGGGACCATCAGGAGATGGACAGAAGGAGGTATGTGCTGATTGATTTCCCAGGCCAGATTGTGGGTTAGGAAGTTGGGTTCAACAGTCCTGCTAGCTCCTAACATTTGTGGGGCCAGTTGAGGTCAAAAGTACAAAATTCTAAATATTTATAAGCTATAAATAAGATATATCCAAGTTCATCCACAGCTCCTGCACCAGCAGTTCCTTGCAGCCCCGCAGGCCTGAGGGTGCATTCGCCAACAGGGCAAGGTCTAGAAGTGGTCAAGGCGGGGGAACACCACATTCCAAGTGGGCACACTGTCTTGGATCCAAGTACTCCTTGCTCTGTGGGGAGCATGAGGCTGGAGCCCCCCTAATTTCAAGGCACTGGGCACCATTTACTGGTATACGGTACATCTTGCCTATGATCCTATTTCCTCCTCAGATCGTCTTTGTGAGGCTGGTTTTACAAGATACCCAATTTTCTAGGGGTAAAAAGTGAGACTAGAGAAGAAAATAGATTTCTCCACAGTCACACAGCAGGGAAGTGGCAGACTTGGAATTTTGCACTCCAGGGTTCATTCTGACTCCTTAGAACAAGCTGTGTCCCCTGCTAGAAGCAAACTGCTCCTCGGCCAACTTGTCCACTCACAGGCCTGTCTTACAGCCTGAGAATGGGAGCTCCAGATGCTGTGAGGCCCCAGGAAGAGATGCCTTTGACCTGAGGCCCTGCTTTTACCTTTGCTCCTCAAAGCTGGGAAGGGAATGGGACAAAGGGATGGCATGACCGGCTCTGTATCCATCTGACTCCCGCCTGGTAGGGCGAGAGCTGGGTCAGATCCTGGTTCAACCACTAAGCTCATCCTGTGGTTCTGAGTCTGTTTCCTCATTTGTAAAATCAAGATTTTTATATGGACTAAGACAAAAGGATATTAAGGAAACAATCTCATTTACAACAGTATTCAAAAAAATAAAATACTTAGAAATAAACTTAACCAGCCAGGCACAATGGCTCATGCCTATAATCCCAGCACTCTGGGAGGCTGAGGCAGGCAGATCGCTTGAGCTCAGGAGTTTGAGACCAGCCTGGCTAAATGGTGAAACCCCATCTCTACTAAAAATACAAAAATTAGCTGGGCATGGTGGTACATGCCTGTAGTCCCAGCTACTCGGGAGGCTGAGCCAGGAGAATCACTTGAACCGGGAGGCAGAGGCTGCAGTGAGCCAAGACCATGCCACTGCACTCCAGCCTGGGCAACAGAGCAAGACTCTGTCTCAAAACAAAAAAAGAAAGAAAGAAAGAAAAAAAAGAAATAAACTTAACCAAGGAGGCAAAAGATTTGTGCATTGAAAACTACAAAACATTGCTGTCGGGCGCAGTGGCTCACACCTGTAATCCCAGCACTTTGGGAGGCCAAGGCAGGCAGATTGCTTGAGGTCAGGAGTTCGAGACCAGCCTAGCCAACATGGTGAAACCCCATCTCTACTAAAAATACAAAAATTAACCAGGCATGGTGGTGCATGCCTGTAATCCCAGCTACTCGGGAGGCGGAGGCAGGGGAATCACTTGAACCCAGGAGGCAGAGGTTGCAGTGAGCCAAGATGACGCCATTGCACTGCAGTCTGGGCGACAGAGCGAGACTCCATCTCAAAAAAAAAAAGAAAAAAGAAAAAAGAAGATGCCTGGTCTGGTCTATAGTGAGAGCTCATTGAATGTTGGCTATTGTTACTCTTACTTCCCTACCCCAGACAGAGTTGGAAATTCCACCTCAAGTTCCCGTAACAATATATCACATTGCATTATCATAGCTGTTGATTTCTCTCTCCTTTTGGACTGGGAACTCCCCAGGGCATATCACCAATACCCATCACAGGGCCTCCTACACAGCAAACACATGAGAAATACTGACTAAATAGACAGGTGAGCCTCCGTACACACACAGTCACAGTGT
This sequence comes from Hylobates moloch, assembly GCF_009828535.3. Taxonomy (NCBI): domain Eukaryota; kingdom Metazoa; phylum Chordata; class Mammalia; order Primates; family Hylobatidae; genus Hylobates; species Hylobates moloch. The sequence continues at coordinate 26,214,519 of NW_026652284.1, forward strand.
CCCTCACTCTTCGCTTCCAAACCCTCACACCCCAGCTCTAGCCACTCCCAGCGCTTAGATTCGCTGGGGCCAGTCCCACTTTCCTCATCTATAAAATGGGAATAGCATCAACACTGAAGCTGGAGAGGTGGCCCCACATCTATAATCCCAGCACTTCGAGAGGCTGAGGTAAGAGAATTGCTTGAGGTCAGGAGTTTAAGACCAGCCTGAGCAACATAACCAAATTTTGTCTCTACAAAATTAAAAATTAAAAAAAAAAATTAGCCAGGCATGGTGGCACATGCCTGCAGTCCTAGCTACTATGGAGGCTGAGGCTGCAGGATCACTTGGGTCCATTACAGTGAGCTATGATCATACCACTGCACTCCAGCCTGGGCAACAGAGCAAGACCCTATCTCTTAAAAATAAAAATTAGGGCCGGGCGCGGTGGCTCACGCCTGTAATCCCAGCACTTTGGGAGGCTGAGGCGGGCGGATCACAAGGTCAGGAGATCGAGACCATCCTGGCTAACACAGTAAAACCCCCGTCTCTACTAAAAATACAAAATATTAGCCGGGCGAGGTGGTGGGCACCTGTAGTCCCAGCTACTCGGGAGGCTGAGGCAGGAGAATGGTGTGAAGCCGGGGCAGGGCGGAGCCTGCAGTGAGCCAAGATCGCGCCACTGCACTCCAGCCTGGGCGACGGTGAGACTCTGTCTCAAAATAATAATAATAATAATAAATTAATTAATTAATACAAATTAGGCTGAGTGGGGTGGCTCACACCTGTAATCCCAGCACTCTGGGAGGCCGAGGCAGGCAGATCACCTGAGGTCAGGAGTTCAAGACCAGCCTGGCCAACATGACGAAACCCCATATCTACTAAAAATACAAAAATTAGCTGGGCGTGGTGGCACACATCTATAATCCCAGCTACATGGGAGGCTGAGGCAGGAGAACCACTTGAACCCGGGAGGGGGAAGTTTCAGTGAGCTGAGATTATGCCACTGCACTCCAGCCTGGGTGACAGACCGAGACTCCATCTCAAAAAAAAAAAATTGACCTCAGGCCGGGCGCGGTGGCTCAAGCCTGTAATCCCAGCACTTTGGGAGGGTGAGGCGGGCGGATCACAAGGTCAGGAGATCAAGATCATCCTGGCTAACACGGTGAAACCCCGTCTCTACTAAAAATACAAAAAATTAGCCGGGCGTGTTGGCGGGCGCCTGTAGTCCCAGCTACTCGGGAGGCCGAGGCAGGGGAATGGCGTGAACCCAGGAGGCAGAGCTTGCAGTGAGCCGAGATCGCGCCACTGCACTCCAGCCTAGGGGACAGAGAAAGACTCCGTCTCAAAAAAAAAAAAAAAAACTGACCTCACAGGATAGCCCTGATGTTGCAGACAGACAGCCTCTACAGTGCTAGGCATATAGAAGGTGCTCAACACATGAGTTACTTCCTGTTCTGACATGCCCTGTTGCTTGATATTTGTGCCCTGACCTGGCCGTGCCGGCCACACCCTCTAATGTTACCTCTCACAGAGTGGTTTCAATACCATTTCTCCAAGATGCAGAAGGATTTCAGGGACGAATTAAGGGAGCAGAAATCCTGACTTCTGGGGAATTCTGTGCCAGGCTCCCTACAATTCCCAGTGCGAGGGACCATGCACATTTATTGGCTGATGAATGGAGCACCATGTCTGGGAGAGGTTACGGACAGGGTCTAGGGCACGAGGGATGAGGATGATCTGGGTACCAGTCAGAGTTACCCAGTGTTCCTTCTCATTGGGGACCTCACCCTGGCCCCAGATATGTATATGACATTAAGGAGACTCAGCCTCTGCTCAGTTGGCCTAGGAAACCCCACGTCTGGCCTGGGTCTCTCCTCCTGGCTCCCAGATACCCAGGTGGTATCTGTCTGTGAGTTACCCTACCCAATTTTTTTTTTTTTTTTTTTTGAGACGGAGTCTTTCTCTGTCCCCCAGGCTGGAGTGCAGTGGCGCGATCTCGGCTCACCGCAACCTCCACCTCCTGGGTTCACGCCATTCTCCTGCCTCAGCCTCCCGAGTAGCTGGGAATACAGGCGCCCGCCAACACGCCCGGCTAATTTTTTGTGTTTTTAGTAGAGACGGGGTTTCACCGTGTTAGCCAGGATGGTCTCGATCTCCTGACCTCGTGATCCGCCCGCCTCAGCCTCCCAAAGTGCTGGGATTACAGGCTTGAGCCACCGCGCCCGGCTTTACCCTACCCAATTTTGCTTCCAGGACAGGGCCAGGAAGAGGGAGGGAGGAACCACCTCCTCTGGGCTGCCCCAGCACCGGACACATCATGCCTCTGTTATGCCTCTGGTTTGTGTATGTGTGTTGCGGTGGGGCGGGGGGATTGAGACTGAGTCTCACTCTGTCACCTAGGCTGGAGTGCAATGATGCAATCTCAGCTTACTGCAACCTCCGCCTCCCAGGTTCAAGCGATCCTCGTGTGTCAGCCTTCCAAGTAGCTGGGATTACAAGCACATGCCACCATGCCTGGCTAATTTTTATATCTTTAGTAGAGACAGGGTTTCACCATGTTGGCCAGGCTGGTCTCAAACTCCTGACCTCAGGTGATCCACCCACCTCGACATCCCAAAGTGCTGGGATTACAGGCATGAGCCACCGCACCCGGCCATGCCTCCGTTATACCAGGAATCACGCTGACTTCTTCCCAGCCTGGGAGTTCCTGAGTCCTGCCGGTGTCCTCATGGCCAGTCCAGGACCCCATCCAGGGAAAAAAGCAGGGCTGGGCACAGGCCCTGGTGTCACACAGACCTGAGTCTGCACCTGGGTCTGCTTCTTCCTTGCTGCGTGATCCTTGGCTCTCCCAGCCTCCCTTTCTTCATCTGCAAAATGATGGTAATAAAACCTTCCTCACAGGGTGGTTGTGAGAGCTGAGTGAAGCAATTTACTCAATAACTGTGAACTCCCTCCCCTGCTGTCCTCAGAAAATGTTTGTTGAATAAGTGAATAAAGAAGCAACCGAATTGGCCATGCACTAAGCCAGCTACGCATTCTCTCCTAGAAGTAACCGGGGTTAGCCGGAGAGAAAGCACAGGAACCGAAACCAGGGAGGGGATGGGGCCTCTGGCCTCAGCTGCGCCACTCACCCACATATCTTGACTGAGCCTTATTCCAGCTCTGAGCCTTGGGGTTTTTATCTGCAAAATGCGGTGCCCGTGCCTCGCTTATCTCAAAGCATTGTTGTAAAAAAAAAAAAAGGAAGTGAGATTATTGGTGGTGACAGTTTTTGGTAAACAGTAAAGCACTTGGTACATTGAAATGGACTTTATGAACTGTAAAAGGTAGCGCAGGCTGGGTGCAGTGGCTCACGCCTGTAATCCCAGCACTTTGGGAAGCCAAGGGGGGAGATGGCTTGAGGCCAGAAGTTCAAGACCAGCCTAGGAAACATAGGAAGATCCCGTTTCCACAAAAAAAAAAAAAAAAAAAAAAAAAAAAAGTTTTTTAAATTAGCCAGGCGTGGTGGCATGTGCCTGTAGTCCTGGCTACTCGGGTGGCTAAAGCAGGAGGATAGCTTGAGACCAGGAGTTCAAGGCTGCAGTGAGTCACGATCATTCCACTGCTCTTCAGCCTGGGTGACAGAGCAAGACTGTGTCTCTTGGGGGAGCTGTTGGCTGGCGCAGGCCACGTGCAGCCTGAACATGCTCCCGGCCCATCATTCCAGATACATGTAGACATAGCCAGAGCCAGCTCCCTCCTGTCCACCCCACATAACCACAGACACGCATGCACACGCACAGACACGCCAGAGGCTTCTCCCGGCTCTCATCACGCCCAAGAGGGGCTGGTCAGAGAGGGGGCTGCAGCAGAGTCCCAGTACTTGCCCTTTGGGAACTGGCTCCACTCCCGACCCAGACACACACCCCTAGGCCCATCAAGGGGTGCTGCGGCTCCTGCTCCACTGTTGCCCTCTCTGAGGCCCAAGCCTCCACCCATCCAGGGGATCGGAACAGGAAAGTGGGGGATGCCGCTAAGAAAGAGAATGCCGCCCTCTTCAACAAGGCCTCCTTCACAGGCCTGGGGTGGGAAGTGGGGAATCTCTGCTCCCTGCAAAAGGACAACAAGATCCCAGCCTCTCCTCATACCTGCTTCCCACCACCAATCAGAGAAAACTCAGTGCTATAGGCACATTTTGTCACGGATAACATAAACTGTGAATTCCTTACTCCTTCAATGGCCAGATGGGGAAACTGAGGCCCAGAGATGAGAAGGGATTTTCCCAAGGTGAACACAGTGTCGGGGGCAGAGCTGGGACCAGATACTGGGCCTCTGGCTCACTGTCCAGTCCCTTCCAACTGCAAAAGCCGCTTCATCATTCATCTGTCTTGTGCATATTCTAAGCATATGCTATGTTGCAAACCCTGTGCTAAGGATAAAGGATACAACAGTGAACAAAACAAGTTCGTCATCCCTAAGGCGTTTACAGCAGGAATCACAGAGTCAGCATTAGAGGGAATTCATCGGTCCCCTTTGCGCAGCATTTTCCAATTGACAAAGCACTTCCCCATCCCAACTCTTACTTCATCCTCCCCGCAAACTCACAGGTCAGTGGTTTGTTTTTGTTTTGTTTTGTTTTTTGAGATGGAGTCTCGCTCTGTTGCCCAGGCTGGAGTGCAGCGGTGCCATCTCAGCTCACTGCAACCTCCGCCTCCCAGATTCAAGTAATTCTTCTGCCTCAGCCTCCTGAGTAGCTGGGACTACAGGCACCCGCCACCAGGCCCAGCTAATTTTTGTATTTTTAGTAGAGATGGGGTTTCACCATGTTCGCCAGGATGGTCTCCATCTCTTGACCTCGTGATCTTCCCGCCTCGGCCTCCTAAAGTGCTGGGATTACAGGCGTGAGCCACTATGCCCGGCCCACAGAGGTCAGTATTTTAACCTGCAATCTGCAAAGGAGGAAAGTGGAACTTCCGAACGACTCAAGGCCCCGGCTTGTCAGCAGGAGCTGAGATCGAAACCCCGGATGCCCACCTCAGGTCCAGGACCCAGTCATCTAAGGGGCTGACCTCTTTCTCCGGCTGGTTTGTCAGGACCTAAAGATCGTGGTGTCTCTTTTGCTTCCGTAGCACTCCCCAACACACCTCCCACCCCTACTGCCTCCCCCAACACACACAGCACCCCAAACACCTGGAACACAGCTGGGTATTCAGTCAGAGCTAAAGGAGAGCAGCCAGAGATGTAGGGAGAGAGCCTGCTGGTTCTGTCATATTTCACAAGTGAGCGAGTGCACAGCCCCACGTCTGGACCTCCTGCCAGCGGAGGACGGCGGGTGCCAGCCTGGGCCCTGTCCCCAGCACCTGGGACCTGACAGGGGCCATTGGTTGTGGGCTTGGCCCTGTGTATAAGAACCTGGTTATTTTCAGCACCCCCTTCCCCACCCTGCAAACCTAGCGTTTAGTGAATTCCTCAGTGCCCCGCCCTGTACCAGATCCTTTATATGGCCTGACAATTCTGTGGAGGAGATGGGATTATCCTTATTTGACAATTTAGAAAAGTGCACAGAGATGGAGTGTAACTTGGCCAAGACCACACAGCTAGTCAAGTAGATGTCATTTAGCTTCCTGAGATCCAAGCTGCCGCCATCACCACCATCACCACCTCCCAGTGGGGTCTCTGGGGTCAGCACTGTCCCCATCACCACCATCACCACCTCCCAGAGGGATCTCTGGGGTCAGCACTGCCCCAGCATCAGAAAAGCCAAACTTGGGTGTTGGGTTCTCCAGGAATGTTTGGACACTAGAAGTTGTTTCTAAACACGAGACTCTGGGCCTGAGAAAGGTGCCAGAATAATCCCTTAAAAAACAGAAGCAGCCTAGCACAGACTTTGGGAGGCCGAGGCAGGCTGATTGCTTGAGCCCAGGAGTTGGAGACCAGTCTGGGCAACAAGGCAAGACCTCGTCTCCACAAAAATTACAAAAATTAGCCAGGCGTGGTAGAGCACGCCTCTAGTCCCAGACACTCGGGAGGCTGAAGTGGGAGGATCACCTGAGCCTGGCAGGTCCGGGCTGCAGCGAGCCATGATCGCCCCACTGCACTTCCGCCTGGGCAGCAAAGTGAGAGACCCTGTCTCAAAAAAAAAAGAAAGAAAGAAAGAAAGAAAAGCACCCATCTGCTTAGGTGCAGCCTGGGGGCATGACCTTGGTTTGCCTCCTGAGGACATTTTTATACGCCTCCCCCTTGCCCAGCAGGGGCCAGGATTCCCCCTTACCTGTAGCAGGGGCAGCGGCTTCAGCTGCAGTGACCGTGTGTCTCTGTCTGGGTTCCAGCCCCAGCCTCAGCCTCTGTGCTGTCTGGCAATTGCAGAAGTGAGGAAACAGAGCGTATCACTACCAAGTCACCCCTGGGAGGAAATGCTGTGGCCCTAGGGCCTCCCGAGGGGTGCCACAGGAACTTCCAAGCTGGGCCGCCACGACCTGGGCACTGCACAGAGGCTTCTCAAAGAGCGAGGGATGGCGTGGGGTGTAGACAGCGCCCGAGGCCAGGAGCCGAGGTGAGAAAGAGGAAAAGCAAGAGAGAGAAAGCAAGTGCATGTACTCAAGGAGCGAGAAAGGGAGCATGAGAGTGAGGAAGAGGACGGAGGAGAGATGAGGGACCAGGAAAATCAAAGGAGAGAGAGAGGAGGCGGGAGCGAGTCGGGGGGAAAAAAAAAATTAGAGGGCGGAGGGATGGATGGAGGGAGCCAGGCTCAGGCAAAAAGACAGATGTAAACACCGGGAGAGATGAGAGGAACAAGGAGATTCAGGGACAAAGACAAGGGAAGATCCAAGACAAAAGACGAGAAGAGGAGACACAGACAGCAAGCATGTGCCTGTGCACATTTGGATCTGTGTGTCTCTGGATGGGAGTGAGAGAGAAAATAAAAGAAAGGGAGTGGACGAAAGAGAATGCCCGCTGGGATATAAAGTGGAGGGAGAAGAGAGGAGCTCGGAAGAGCCACCGTGTCAGCGGCATGACAGGGCAGGGCATCCCTGGAGACCAAGAAGCATTGAGCCCAGAAACCCCATGGGAGCAGATCTGTGGGGGTGGAGGTGGAAGCTCCCTGAGACCTTGTTTTGTAGAGACAGGGTCTCCCTGTTTTGCCCAGGTTGGTCTCAAACTCCTGGGCTCGAGGGATCCTTCCGCCTCAGCTTCCCAAAGTGTTGGAATTACAGGCATGAGCCACGGGGCCTGGCCCTGTGTCTGTTTTTGTGTTCATGCGGTTGATTTCTGGAGAGAACTGGCTCCGTTGTCCAGTAGAATGTTCTATATTCTGGAATTGGTTGATTCCTTGTGAGGTCCTTTAATTTATTCCTCTGTCCCCTGTATTTTCTGAAAACAGGTTAGACCTAAAGCCTTGATTAGATTCAAATTTGGACATTATTTTCTTTTTTTTTCACCCAGGCTGGCATGGGTTGGCAGCGTGTGAGTTCATGGGAGCGTGCGGGTGAAGAGGGGCGGGCAATCAAGGGTGAATGCACATGAATGTGTGAGTGTGGGGGTATGTGTGAAAGTGAGCAGGTGGGGGCATCCCGTGTGCATAAGTGAGAGGTGAGCCAGAGTCTCTGCCTCAGTTTCCAGTCCATTTACCCACTCATTCCTTCAACCAACCAACAAGCACCATCTGAGCACCCCCAGGCACCAGGCACTGGGGTGGACCCTGTCTAAAGAAGCAAGTCCCTCAGATACATCAGCCAACCCAACAACCTCCTACACAGAGAGGGAAACTGAGGTCCTAACAGGACCAGGGTCCCACAGCAAGGCAGGTGTAAGGAGAGTCGGGGGCCTGTATCGGCAGCTCCGCTCTGGGTATCTGGGCCAGGCCTCCCCTCCTAATGTCCCTTATCAAAGCCAAAAATGGCTCTCAAAGGACAAAACACTTTTTTTTTTTTTTTTTTTGAGACAGAGTCTCACTCTGTCCCCCAGGCTGGAGTGCAGTGATGCAATCTCAGCTCACTGCAACCTCTGCCTCCCAGTTTCAAGCGATTCTCCTGCCTCAGCCTCTGGAGTAGCTGGGATTACAGGCAAATACTGCCATGCCCGGCTAATTTTTGTCTTTTTAGTAGAGACGGGGTTTCACCATGTTAGCCAGGCTGGTTTTGAACTCCTGACCTCCAGTGATCTGCCCGCCTCAGCCTCCCAAAGTGCTGGGATTACAGGCATGACCCACCGCGCCTGGCCAGGACAAACCACTTTTAACATTTGCCTCAGTCATGTAGAACTAGAGCCAAGCGTCTGCTCCTCCTCCACCTCCAGCCCCACATCACACACAGGCAGACACACTCAGACCACATAACACTTGCACACTCGCATACACTCAGTGCCTACTCTCATGCAAAGATGCCCACTCACACTGTGTTCCTCCACTCACCTGCACACTCACGCCCAGTCTCCCCTCACTCACACCTGCCAGGCTCATCTCCTTCCTCAAGTTCATGCGTCCATACTGCTCCACGCTCACCCACCACACGCACTGTCCCAATCCCCATGTCCTGCCAGGGACATGGAAACAGGCTGAGGCCAAGCACTTTGGGAGACCAAGGCAGGAGGATTGCTTGAGCCCAGGAGTTCAAGACCAGCCTGGGCAATATAGTGAGACCCCATACTTATATTTAAAACCAAAAAAAAAGAAAAGAAACAGCCTCAGTTTGATCATTTCTTCTTGTCTCCCTTACGGGCTCTTTGAGCCTCGAGTGCCCTGAAATATGAGGACATGGTCTGTACATGAACTTAGCCTTCATGCAAACTGCTCACCTAAAAGGCAAGGCCTCAACTCTGCTCCCCAGCCCAGATCCTTGGTTCCAAAACAGTTTCACCTCAGCCCTCCTCCAGCCACCACCCTCCAGGAGGGACAGCAAGCCTCGGAGGGACCTCCAAGATCAACCAGCCTCCATTGCCCAGAGTCTCCAGGACGCCTGGCTCAAGGTCCGGGACTGTCGGCTCGGCCTGCCTTCCAGTATAGTCCCTTCATGCGCACATGTGGCAGCTGCAGATCAGCACCTCTTTTGAGATTATCAATAAGCAGGGTAGGTAGGTAGATATTACTATCAATATTTTACAAATGAGGGAACTGAGTTCAACTCTTTCTCTCACACCCGACATCCATTCTGTTAGCAAATTATGTTGGCTCCACTTGAAAATATGTCTAAATTTGGCCAGGCCCAGTGACTCACGCCTGTAATCCCAGCGGCCTTTGGGAGGCTGAGGCGGGCAGATCACTTGAGGTCAGGAATTTGAGAGCAGCCTGGCCAACACGGTGAAACCTTGTCTCTACTAAAAATAATAATAATAATAATAAAAAGAGCCAGGCATGGTGGCACACACCTGCTGATTACCACTGGTAATCCCAGCGGCTTGGGAGGTTGAAGCATGAGAATTACTTGAACCCAGGAGGCGGAGGTTGCAGTGAGCCGAGATGGTGCCACTGCACTCCAGCCTGGGTGAAAAAAAAAAAAGAAAATATGTCCAAATTTGAATCTAATCAAGCCTTTAGGTCTAACCTCAGTTTTCAGAAAATACAGGGGACAGAAGAATAAATTAAAGGACCTCACAAGGAATCAACCAATTCCAAAATATAGAACATTCTACTGGACAACGGAGCCAGTTCTCTCCAGAAATCAACCGCATGAACACAAAAACAAACACAGGGCCAGGCTCCGTGGCTCATGCCTGTAATTCCAACACTTTGGGAAGCTGAGGCGGAAGGATCCCTTGAGCCCAGGAGTTTGAGACCAACCTGGGCAAAACAGGGAGACCCTGTCTCTACAAAACAAAAGGTTAAAAATGAAATGAAATAAAAGCACACAAGAAACAGGGAGGAGATTGTTCCAGATTAAAAGAGATTTAAGAGGACAGTCATGGTGGCTTACGCCTGTAATCCCAGCACTTTGGGAGGCCGAGGCGGGCAGATCACTTGAGGTCAGGAGTTCAAGACCAGCCTGGCCAACGTGGTGAAACCCTGTCTCTACTAAAAATACAAAAAATCAGCCGGGCGTGGTGGCACACGCCTGTAATCCCAGCTACCCGGGAGGCTGAGAAGACTTGCTTGAACCCGGGAGGCAGAGGTTGCAGTGAGCCAAGATCAAGCCACTGCTCTCCAGCCTAGGCGACAGAGCAAGACTCTGTCTTAAATAAAAATATTAAAAAAAGAAGTTGCAGCTGATCCTGCAACTGGCAGGGAGGGAACCAGGAAATAAATACTCAAACCTTTCTCTTCTCCCATCCTCTGACGTCTTATCAGCACCGCCAGTTGGCTGAGCCCAACCAGAAACAAAGGAACCCTTAATGTGGTCCATACAGGGCAGCCTCCGGGGCAAGAGGTGGGTGAAGAAGGGTGGAGTGTACTCTGGGCATGCACCACCATTCCCACAGTGGGTCTGGAGGAGAAAACAGAAGATATCCAGGACAGACATATCCGAGAAAATCACAGAAACTGGTATATGGACAGGATTTTAGATAATTCTAAGGAATTCTTGATAATAGTATTAAGAGATAATTGTGTTGCAGTTATCAACAAAATGTCCATATATGTGGAATTTGCTTCAAAATATTACAGCAAAATAAGAAGAAAGGAAGGACAAAGAGAGAAAGAAAAACAAAGAGAAGAAATAAAGAAGGATGGATACAGAGTATGAAGAAAAAAGGAAAAGGAATGAAGGGAGAGAGGGGAGAAATAGAGAATGTGGCAAAATATTTATTTTATTGATTGATTGATTTTTATTTATTATTTTTAGATGGAGTCTCACTCTGTCTCCCAAGTTGGAGTGCAGTGGCATGATCTCAGTCTCACTGTGTTGTCAGGCTGATCTCAAACTCCTGACCTCAAGCAATCTGCCCTCCTCCGCCTTCCAAAGTGCTGGGATTACAGGTGTGAGTCACCACGCCCGGTCGTGTGTTATTTGAAACCACTAAGTTTGTGGTAACTTCTTATAGCAGCCACAGGAAACTACCACAAGGATTTCTTGTACTCTTCCTTCTCTTTTTGTGTATGTTTGAAAACTGTTCTATTGAAGTTGTGTTTGAGCACGCATAATTCGCAATACCACCTATAAAACAGTCTTGCCAAGAAAGCCGAAACAGAATCAGCAAGTTTAACCACCAGTTTGCTCCTGTTACAGAAGGAAACAGATCACAGGGATGCACTCAACAAACGTACATGATAAGAAACATACAGAACACACAACCTGCTTTCTTCAATAAATAAATTCTAGCTGGGCACGGTGGCTCATGCCTGTAATCCCAGTACTTTGGGAGGCTGAGGTGGGCGGATCACCTGAGGTCAGGAGTTCGAGACTAGCCTCAACATGGAGAAACCCTGTCTCTATTAAAAATACAAAATTAGCCGGGCATAGTGGTGCATGTCTGTAATCTCAGCTACTCGGGAGGCTGAGGCAAGAGAATTGCTTGAACCTGGGAGGTGGAGGTTGCGGTGAGCCGAGATTGCACCATTGCACTCCAGCCTGGGCAACAAGAGCAAAACTCCATCTCAAAAAAATGAAAATAATAAAATAATAAATTATAAACAAGAAAAAAAGATACAGGGAGAAACTATTGATTAAAAGAGAATTAAGAGGTCAAGCGTAGGAGCTGATGCCTATAATCCCAGCACCTTGAGAGGCCGAGCTGAGAGGATCACTTGACACAGGAGTTTGAGACCAGCCTGGGCAACACAGTGAGAACCCACCTCTAAATAAATTAACTACTGAAATAAAGAGAATTAAGAGACATAGCAACCAATTGCTACATGAATCTTCTCGGATCCTGATTCAAACAAAAGGGAAAAAAAAAAAGAAAGAAATTGGGCCGGGCGCAGTGGCTCATGCCTGTAATCCCAGCACTTTGGGAGGCCCAGGCGGGTGGATCACTTGAAGTCAGTAGTTCGAGACCAGCCTGGCCAACATGGTGAAACCCCGTCTCTACTAAAAATACTAAAATTAGCTTGGCATAGTGGCACATGCCTGTAATTCCAATTACTCAGGAGGGTGAGGCAGGAGAATCGCTTGAACCCGGGAGGCAGAGATTTCAGTGAGCCAAGATTGCACCACTGCACTCCAGTCTGGGTGACAGAGTGAGACTGTCAAAAAAAGAAAGAAAGAGAGAGAGAGAAGGAAGGAAGGGAGGGAGGGAAGGAGGGAAATTGAGGATTGCCAGGCATGGTGGCTTATACCTATAATCCCAGCACTTTGGCGGGTCCAGGTGGTCCTCACCTGAGGACAGGAGTTTGAGACCAGCCTGGACAACATAGCCAGACTCCATCTTTACAAAAGCTTTTTAAAATTCACTGCAGTGAGCCATGATCATCCCACTGCACTCCAGCCTACATGGCAGAGTGAGACCCTGTCTCTTAAAAAAAAATAAAAAGTGTGCTGATAATTGTTGAAGCTGGCTAAGGGTACATGAGGTTCCATTATACCTTTAAATGTACTGCTGCACATGTTTTCTTTTCTTTTTGAGACGAAGTCTCACTTTTGTCACCCAGGCTGGAGTGCAACGGCACGATCTCGGCTCCCTGCAACCTCTGCCTCCTGCTTTCAAGTGAGTCTCCTGCCTCAACGTCCCAAGTAGCTGGGATTACAGGCACCTGCTACCACGCCTGGCTAATTTTTGTATTTTTAGTAGAGATGGGGTTTCACCATGTTGGCCAGGCTAGTCTCAAACTCCTGACCTCAAGTGATCCACCCCCCTCAGCCTCCCAAAGTGCTGGGATTACAGGCGCGAGCCACCAGGCCCAGCGGTTTTCAATTTTTTATAATTAAGAAAGGGTTTTTTGCTGTTTGTTTTTTAAAGAAATTCAATTTTGTGTTTGTTTTTTAAAGCAATACTTGTTGAGCTTTTGAGATCAGAACAGCAGTGAAAAAGAAAACTGTCCCAATGTTATGTAGTGGATAATTGTGTCTTGGGATGTAATTTTCCTGTGATAGCATCTTATTGGGATGTTAAGTGCTGTATCTCATTCAACGGAGACGGAAGTGAAAATTATGCAGCCTAGAAAGCTCTGTTAAATGACAGAAAAGGGGCTCCAACAACAACGAAGATGCTGGCGTAAAAGATGCTTATACATTTGTTTCATGAAATTTGAGTGCAAAAAAGAAATATTTATAAAATAACGAGCTATTGCCCACAATATTTAAGTATATAAGTAATTAAAAGAATAAATTAAATATCATAAGTAAGGCTGGGCACAGTGTCTCACGCCTGTAAAACCACGTCTCTACAAGAAATACAGAAAAAATTAGCTGGACATGGCGGTGCACGCCTGTAGTCCTAGCTACTCGGGAGGCTGAGGTGGGAGGATCACTTGAGCCCAGCAGGTTGAGGCTGCAGTGAGCCGTGACTACACCACCGCCACTCCAGCCTGGGTGACAGAGTGAGCTCTTGTCTTCAAAATATGTGTGTGTGTAATAGGTAGGAATTTTACTATATCAGTGGTTCTCAACCAGGGGCTCTTTTGCCCTCTAGTGAAACCCTGTCTCTACTAAAAACACAAAAATTAGCCAGGCGTGGTGGCACGTGCCTGTTAATCCCAGCTACTCAAGAGGCAAAGGCAGGAGAATCACTTGAACCCAGGAGGCTGAGGTTGCAGTGAGCTAAGATCACCCCACTGCACTCCACTCCAGCCTGGGCAACAGAGCAAGACTCCGTCTCAAAAAAAAAAAAAAAACTTTAAATGATGGAAGGATGGATAGATAGAAAAATGACAGATCCAAAATCTTGCCACTTCTCACCACCTCCACTGCTACAGCCCTGGTCCAAATCCCTCCACCTCCCCGCTGGATTGCAGCCTCCTCCCCCGTCTCCCTGCTTCCATACTCACGTCCCCATTAGTCTGTTTTTTTTTTTTTTTCTGAGATGGAGTCTCACTCTGTCACCCAGGCTGGAGTGCAGTAGCACGATCTCAGCTCACTCCAACCTTCGCCTCCCAGGTTCAAGCAATTCTCCTGCATCAGCCTCCCAAGTAGCTGCAATTACAGGTGTGCACCATCACGCCAAGCTGATTTTTGTATTTTTAGTAGAGACGGGTTTTCACCATGTTGGCCAGGCTGGGCCTGAACACCTGACCTCATGTGATCCGCCCACCTCGGCCTCCCAAAGTGCTGGGATTACAGGCATGACCCACCGTACCCGGCCTAGTCTGTTCTTAATACAGCAACGCGGTTAAACTATTTAACGTCAGTCACATCACATCACTCCTCTGCTCAAAGCCCCCGGGGCCTTCCATCTCACTTAACGGGAGAAGTCAAAGTCCTTTAAAGCACCTGCAAGACCCTGTAAGACCTCACCTCATCCCCTACATCTCGCTCCCTCCACTGTAGTGGTTCTAGTCTTCCTGCCCTTCCTCAATACACTCTCACCTCACCCTTTTGTTTTTCTTTTTGTTTTGTTTGTTTGTTTGTTTTTGAGACAGAGTCTCCCTCTGTCGCCCAGGCTGGAGTTCAGCAGTGCAATCTCAGCTCACCGCAACCTCCTCTTCCTGAGTTCCAGCGATTTTCCTTCCTCAGCCTCTCAAGTAGCTAGCATTACAGGCGTGCACCACCACACCTAGCTAATTTTTGTATTTTTAGTAGAGATGGGGTTTCACCATGTTGGCCAGGCTGGTCTCGAACCCTGACCTCAAGTGACCCACCCACCTCGGCCTTTCAAAGTGCTGAGATTACAGGCGTGAGCCACCACACCCGGCCTCACCTCACCCTTTTGCACCTGCTGTTCTCTCTGCCTGGACCACCCTTCCTCAGACACTCAAAGTTAGGTCTTTCCTCAAATGCCACTTTCTCAGTGGGGCCTTTCCTGACCACCCTAATAAGTTGCAGCCATCCCCCCACATTCCCAGGCTCTCATCCTGCTTTCCTTTTCTCCACAGCACGTATCACATCTAATACATGTATTTTATTTATTTATTTACTTTGCTCATTATCTTCTCCCCAGCTAAACTGTAATCTCCTTGAGTTTATTGCCAAGATCTGGAACATTGCCTGGCACATTGCAGGTGCTGGATAAAGCTTAATGAACGAATGAATGACATTGGAGAGAGGATGTGATTTATCCAAGTAACATAGCTGGTAGGTAACAGAGCTGGAATTAGGATCCAGATACACTAAACTAGGGCAGTCCTGCACAACTCTTATAAAGGGGTTGTTCAGTTCTTTCTGCTCTCAAAACTTGTCCTTTGCCAAGAGTGTTGTGGACACTTCCTTGCTGTGAGTATCGCTTTTCTCATCAGCAAATGGAGGATAACGTGGTTGAAAGAATACCACAGGGAAAAGGGCACGGGTTTTAGAATCAAAGAGACTTGAGTTCAAATCTTGATGCCATCTGCTTTCTGTGTGAACTTGAAAAAGCCAAATTACCTCTTCAAGCCTGTTTTCTAGTTTGCAAATGGGAATAATCATATAGGAATAATCACGACCTAATTCTATTGTGAAGACTATCAGACCAAAGGAAAAAAAGATTACGAAGATTGGGAAGGAAAAGCAAAACTGTCATCTTCACAGACAGTATGGCTATTTACATAGAAAAATTGCAGCAATTCCATAGAAAAATTATTAGAACCAAAACAGCACTTAAACAAGATTTCTGGATATAAAACCAACGTGTAAAAAGCAATCATGCCCCTATAAACAAGCAATTCAACAGAAAATGACATTTTAAGAAGACATAACTTAAAACAGCAAGAAAACCATTTTGGCTGATTTTTATTTTTTCTTTTTTTGGCCAAAGATATGCAAGATCTTTGAGATGGAGTCTTATCCTGTCACCCAGGCTGGAGTGCAGTGGCGCCATCTCAGCTCACTGCAACCTCCGCCTCCTGGGTTCAAGCAGTTCTCCCACCCCAGCCTCCCCAGCAGCTGGGATTACAGGTGCACACCACCATCCCTGGCTAATTTTTTTTTTTTTTTGTAGAGACAGGGTTTCACCATGTTGGTCAGGCTGGTCTCGAACTCCTGACCTCAGGTGATCCACCCGTGTTTTTATTATGAGTGTGCTCTAAGTCCTAGGGCCATAGGAGGCAGCACTGAGACAGCTGAGAGTGCTAGCCTCTCCTGTCATGCTCTTTAGTGTGGCTGGGACCCCTGGCTCAGCTCTGCCCTTCTTGCTCCGCTGTGCGGCCTGGCTGCCAGTGCGTGAGCTCGGGAGGGTGAGAAGTGGGGTTGGGATTACTGACCTACTGACTGAACAGTAGGGCGGGGGCATCTAGGGGAAGGGGAGTTCTGTGATATGTACAGATGGTTGCATTGCTGTGTGTGTGTGTGTAGGGAAGATATTTGTGAGACCTTGCGGAGTAGGTTTGTTTGCAGTGAGTGGGTGGATGGTCTTCCGGGTTGGGGTGTGGGTCTGTTGGTGCGGTTGTGCATGTTGTGTGTCTGTAAGGATGTTTTCCCTTGGGTTAGGATCTGCATCACGTGAGGCAATATTGTCCGTTGGTGCCCGTTCGTGTATGTGTATAGGGAGGGTCATGGGCTGTATCTGTGGATGACGAGGGTCTGTTGTGTGTTGTGAAGGGGTTCTGTGGGTGACGAGGATGTGTTTTGTGTGGTGTGTGTGGAATGCTGCGTCTGTTGCTGAGTGTGTGTGAATGGCCCTGAGGGGTGAGAGGATTGTGCTGTGTCTGTGGGCAACAAAGGCGGGCCGTGTGTCCTTGAGGGGGTGCCTACAGGAGGGAAATCAGACATCGCCTAGCTCTGTGGACCCTTCCAGAATCTGAGCAGCCTTGGGGATTCTGCAGGGCAGCTAGACAAAGCGGCCGAAACTTAGCCCTTCCCTCAGGCCACCAGCCTCTTACCTGACAAAGAGCAGGGACAGTGGTCCAGGCAGTGACAAAGAGGCTGAGGCAGACGGGGGGCCCCTGAGAGCATGTTTCCTGGCGGCTTCTCATGGAGCTCAGGAAGCAGGTAATGAGTGGAGAGGAGGCAGAGGACGGGCCCAGGCACAGGTGTGTGACTCACTCTGCTCTACCTTCCAATGAGCAGCAGCAGGATGAAGGATTAGGAAAGGCCTGCCCCCGGGCTCTGCTGGGTGGGCAGGGCAGCTGAGGCCAGGAAGCCAGCTCCTGGGGCGGGGCCCCAACACCAAGATCACGGGGAATACCCACATCCAGCCAGGCACACCAGCTCATCCCACAATACTGGGCTGGGCCCCTCCGATGCTGCGCCCCTCTGGGAGGAAGGGCTGGGCTTGGGTTGGCAGGGGAGAGAGGAACTGGGTCCTTTGACTGAGGGGGAGATGAGCCCTGACCTAGACAAGGTTTTAGCCCTGTCCTCAGGAGCCCCCAGCCTGGGGGAGATGGAGATACAGCCCTGCCTCAGGAGCCCAGGCTTCAATGGGTACAGCCCCAAATCCAGTGAGCCCCAAGTTGATGAAAAAGACCCAAAGCTGCTTCCAGAAGGCACCCTGTATAAGAGGACACACAGCCAGTTTGCCCACAGGAGGCCAGTACAATGGGTGTGACAAAGCCCCGCCCACAGGTGCCCCCAACAGAAGGGGAGACAGACCTGCCTTCAGAAATGCCCAGCCTCTGGGAAAGAGAAGATTCTGCCGTCTGAGGCCATATCTGGCTGAGAGGGAGACAAAGCCATCCCTGTCCCCATAGCCACCAGGCTGAGGGAGAAGACAAACCCTTGCACTGAGGAGTCCCTTGTCTGATCAAGGCAAAGGACCAGATTTCTGGCAAAAGCCTGGGACTGCATCCAGTGCTCCCGCTTTGCACGTTCTGCACTGAAAGTTACTCTATTTCTGTTAATACCTCTCCCCACCAGCCCCTACCACAACCAAAATATCGGGCTTAGCAGGGAGCAGAGGTGTCAGGCCACAGAGGAAAGCAAACTGGGCCATGGCATAGGTGGACATTCTCAAATGCCAGCTCTAAGAATCTGCCAGATAAGGGTTTAACCGCCGCTTCTGGTCCTCAGCTTGAGACCTGCAGTGAATGTTCTCTGAGCCAATTTTCTGAGTCTGAAACAGCTACACATACTCCCTACCTCACACTCAGCATGATGACTGGCACGTATCAGGAATTCAGTAAATGAAAATCACTTTATTTGCCCAAGCTCCTCTTGAGTGTCCCAGGGTTTAAAAAATAAAATAAATTAATTAAATAAAGGTTTGAGCCAGGCGTAGTGGTGTATGTCTGTAATCTCATCATTGTGGGAGGCTGCGGCAGAGGATCACTTGAGACCAGGAGTTTGAGACCAGCCTGGGCAACAAATCCAGACCCCATCTCTACCAAGAAAAAGAAAATTAGCCAGGTATGGTGGTTCGCACCTGCAGTCCCAGCTATTTGGGAGACAGGTAGGAGGATCGCTCAGGCCCAGGAGATTGAGGCGGCAGCGAGCCATGATTGCACAACTGCACTCCAGCCTGGGTGACAAAGCAAGACCCCATTTCCAAAAAAAAGATTCTGATATAGCAGTGCTGGTGATGGGGCCAGGAAGAGTGAAATTTTAACAAGCACCCAGGCGATTCCAAGGTAGCAGCCCATGGAGCAATACAGGCTTGGAAGGACTCCGGAGGAAGCCAAGGAGAGGAGAGTTCAATCCTTCAGAGGCTGTTTCTAGCTATGCTTTCCTGTCTCCCACCAGGGGAATGGCAGCCCCGCTAAGCCACAGGTATGTGGTTAGGATAATGGCATCACTGACAGAACCCTAAGCTCCACCCACCCCCCCACATCTTGGAGGACTGGCTGTCCCTGCCTGATGGCTCCAGCCCTGGCTGGGTTAGGTTGGGAGCTTGTTAAAGATCCAGCTGTCTGTCTCCCTACCACACACACACACACACATACTCCACCCTGAATCAGAATCTTCAGGGAGATCAGAAAATGTCCTTGTAGGCCAGGTGCGGTGGCTTATGCCTATAATCCTAGCACTGTAGGAGGTTGAGGTGGGAGGAGTGCTTGAGCTCAGGAGTTCGAGACCAGCCTGAGCATAGTGAGGCAGGATAGTTTGAGCCCGGGAGGTTGAGGCAGCAGTGAGCCATGATCATTGTGCCACTGCACTGCAGCCTGGGCAACAAAGACCCTGTCTCAAAAAAAAAAAAAGGAAATGTCTGTTTAACAAGCTTCCCAGGTGTCCTCAATCCTCAGCTCTTTCATCCCTTTATTAAAGCAGGGAACGACCAGCAGGAGTGGGACACGGAAGAACGGCCACTGTGCACCCCACCGTGCTGGGCACCTGGCTTCCCTGACTTCCTCAACCCTCACAGTAACACACACAGTAGAGTCAGGATTCAAACTCCAGTCTGTCTGATGCCAAATGCAGGCATATTGTCTCCATTTGGACGGTTTGCCTCTATTTGCTTTTTATAATGAACAGAATCTCACTAATTTGCAAAACAGGAATGGAGAAGGTGTTTTTACCCTCATTTTACCTGAGGAGGCAGCTAAAGTCCAGAGAGGGGAAATGATTTGCCAGAGTCACAATGCTAATGAGTGGCAGAGCAGGAAACTCAAGGAGGTGGGTGACTTCACGCCCCTTTTGCACTCATTCCACAGTGCCCTTGTCCAGCTCTGAGCCCCCAGTTCTAATGGTGAGAAGCACTGATAACCTCCAGCAAGGGGCAGATGATCCAGATGTGCTAGGTTGAGGTTGGGAAGAGTGGGAAGGAAATGGAGAGGGGCAAATCCTGTTTCCTTGAGTCCCACCCATAGGGCAGGCCCAGACCCATCCACAACCTCCCACACATTTCCTCCTACTTCCACTGGGGCCCCAGGGAAGCGGGAGGGGCCAGAAAGTGAAGCTGGCTGTGGCTGCTCCAGGAAGCAGCTGAGAAGCCACAGCCATAGGGTGTGGGGGTTCAGGTGACTGGAATGCCAAAGGCAACAACAGCTGATGCTTTCTTTCAGTGGTTACAATTTTTTTTTTTTTTTTTTTTTGAGACGGAGTCTCGCTCTGTCACCCAGGCTGGAGTGCAGTGGCACAAGATCTTTGCTCACTGCGTGCAACCTCCACCTCCCGGGTTCAAGTGATTCTCCTGCCTCAGCTTCCCAAGTAGCTGGGACACAGGCACGTACCACCATGCCTGCGCCACCGTGCCCAGCCAATTTTTATATTTTTAGTAGAGACGGGGTTTCACTTTGTTGGCCAGGGTGGTCTCAAACTCCTGACCTCTAGTGATCTGCCTGCCTCGGCCTCTCAAAGTGCTCGGATTACAGGCGTGAACCACCACGCCCAGCTTACATTTCATTTTAAAGGTGCAATTCCCACTTTACATACTAGGATGCTGAGGCTCAGAGTTGATGTTACCGGCCCATATGCCGGGTTTCTACCCATACCTGGCTGGCTCCTTCCACCTCACCTCTGCCCACAAAGGTCCTCTGCCAGCAGTTGGCTCCACAGCTGGGGAGCCTATCTGCTCCATTATTTACAGAAAACAAGAAAAGTGGTTCATCCAGCCTTCCATCTTTCTCTGGGCCCTGACACTCCTCCAGCAAGCCTTCCCTACCCAGAGAGCTCCCCTTAACCTATTCATGGATGAAGGGGTGGGAGAGGATGGTACTGCCATAGCCACAGCCCCGCCCTGGAGGCCAGTCTTGACTGTACTGCCTCAAGTCAATGCCCAGCACACACCCCTCTCCCCAGCCAGGTCATCACAGAGATTGCTCCAAGCAGGGTTATGAGAATGGGCTGGGACCACTGCTGATCTTCCCAGTGGGTCTGTCACTAAAATGCGCCAGAAAGGAAGTGGGCAGACTTCGGTCCATCTAGGAAAATGGGATGTCCTGACTGAAACCCAAATTCCTCGATCTGCCATTAGGATCTCCCTGGTCTCATCTCACCTCACGTCTGTGCTCTAGGCATAACAAATGTTGCTCAGTCCCATGAATGGGCTATTCTCTTACCCTTTGGGCCTTTGCACATGCCATTCCCTCTGACTGAAACACCTTTCCCTCAAGTCCCACCCCTTCTGTGCCAGACACTGTTCACTGTTTCTAGCAGGCATTCTTTTTTTTTTTTTTTTGAGATGAGTTTCACTGTCGCTCAGGATGGAGTGCAGTGGCACGGTCTAGGCTCACTGCAAGCTCTGCATCCCGAGTTCACGCCATTCTCCTGCCTCAGCCTCCTGAGTAGCTGGGACTACAGGTGCCTGCTACCACGTCCGGCTAATTTTTTGTATTTTTAGTAGAGACAGGGTGTCACCATGTTGGCCAGGATGGCCTCGATCTCCTGACCTTGTGATCCGCCTGCCTTGACTTCTCAAAGTGCTGGGATTACAGGCTTGAGCCACCACGCCCGGCCTTTTCAGCAGGCATTCTTTCACCTTGCCAACTTTATTTTATTGGAAACAGGTGCCCAATCCCAAGGAGTAAGACTTGGTGTATTGCCCGTCTGTTCTTCGCAGCTCTCCCAGCCAAACTTACCAAGAGGTGTCCATGTGACCCATTTTCTAATCAGTGACATCTTCTGGGAAAAATTTTCCTTCCTGGACGACTTATTTCTGTTTGGTAGTTGTTATACGATGTGATGCTAGGACTTTCTTGCAACTGTGAGATGCCAAATCCTCCAGAGAGGACGGAGAAGCATAGTAAGAGCCTGTTTTCTTGGAGCTATTACTGAATGAATGATTCCACCGTGAACAATACCTGAAACCACCGGTCTCCACTTACGGAAGTAAAATATTCCTCTAATTCTTTTTGCCAGTTATTCTTTGCAGCCAAAACACTCCTAACTGATGCATCAGCCCCTGGGTTCCAGTTTTTAAAAGGGCCACTTTCTTCAGGAAACATTCCCTGGCTGCTAAAAATGAGATCAAGGGCCCCCTTCTTGGAGCAGTGGACACAGTCTTCTTGCCCGTGTGCCCCAGCTGTGAGGCAGGCAACAGGGATCCTGCAGTGTTCACCATTTTATTTCTAAACCAGCATATTTGTTCAATGAATAAACACACCTGATATGATTTGGATTTGTGTCCCCGCCCAAATTTCATGCCCAATTGCAATCCCCCATGTTGGAGGAGGGACCTGGTAAGAGGTGTTTGGATCATAGGGGCCGCCCCCTTTGCTGTTCTTGTGATAGTAAGTTCTTATCTATCACTATCCAGATGGTGAGATCTGGTTGTTTAAGTGTATAGCACCTCTCCCTGCGCTCTCTTCCTCCTGCTCCCGCCGTGTAAGACGTGCCTCCTTCCTCTTCACCTTCTGCCACAATTGTTAAGTTTCCTGAGGCCTCCCCAGCCATATGCTTCCTGTACAGCCTGCGAAACCATGAGTCAATTAAACCTCTTTTTTTAATAAATTACCCAGTCTCAGGTAGTTCTTCACAGCAGCGTGAGAACACCCATAGCTAATTGCTGGCACAGCCTCCTTGAGGGCAAAGGTAAGTTTGCAGATAGCTGAACTGAACCACCACCACTTAACCTCTAAGGAAGCGGTGTGTGCACCCACATCCTGGAGTGAAATGGGGTTGCTTTGCTTTGCTTGGCTAGAAAAGATAATCACTGCCCCCCTAGTCAGGACTGCATTACCTCAAGGCATGTATCACTTTTGCAGGGCAACTAAACATTTTCTCCCCCTGCCTTGGTCCAGTTTTAGCCAGAGGCGCACCCACCCACTCACCGCTGTGCTCTACTTCATGTGTGGTTTGGATGTGCTCGGTGGTACTTGGAAGGACAGTAAGACACCCAAGCCTCTGTCCTCTCCCACAGAGAAATGAAAGTTGCACTTCTCATGATACTAAAAGACATGGTGCCTTTCGTAGTCATTGTGCCTGTTTACTTGTCTACAAGACATTGCAAAAAGCAAAACTCTAGTTTTGAGTCACCTAGTTTCCTGTATCTTCACATTTCAAGTGTCACCTTTCCACTTCTCACTTTAGGCCCCTCCTGAGGGCTGATTCTGTCCCTGAAAGTAAGCAGGACATTTGAGCATAGACTATGAGCTGGACGCTTTCATATATTCCTTCATTTAATCCTCAAAACAATCAGCATCTTCATTTTACACAGAAATAATAGGATATTGGCAATACCCAAGGAGCACTATGGTAGCTACCTTGTGTATGTCGTGGTAAATCCGCCCTAAAAGCTGCTGCAGTCATTTATATTCCCATTTTGTAGATGAAGAAACTAAGGTTCAGCCAGATCTGTCCAACCCCAAAGCATTTTGGGGTTTGGCCAAGCCAGACAAGGGACTCACAAGGGAGAGTACAAGGAAGCGCACATCAATGGCTTGGGTATAAAAATTTATTATACATAAAGAATATTACCACTAACAAATGCAGACAGGCTAGGACATGGTACTGGGTGGAGGACGGCTAGCTCTTTGGAAAGTGAAAGGTTTGGGTGGCGTGGGCCTCATGCCACACTGATTGGTCAGTAGACGGGGGGCACATGCCAAACACCACAGGGCACCAGATGCCGCTCTGTGTGCCCACAAGTGTTCCCTGTCTCATCTGGGCCTTCGAAGGGAGCACACCCAGAAGCAAGCAACTGAAGCGAAGGGGCTTCCTAAGGTTCCCCAGGCTGGTCTCTGAAGTCACAGCAACACCATTTTAAGCAATGTGTTTAATCGGATGATTTCCACAAACTATCGATGAAGTTTCTAACCATCGCAATTCAGTGAAGTACAAAACATCGAGTTACAGGCTGTGGGAAGAGAAGGCAGCACCAATGGTGGCACCTTCCAATCCTGGTTGTTCTAGGGGCAGGGAGAGGGCAAGGTCTTTTTTTAAACCAAGCCCCTCATTTCAATGTACAAAAGAATTACTCTGATCAATATTAAATTGTATTGAAAACAAAATGGACTAAAAAGCAAATACTACTCTATGTTGGGGTGGAAGTGGGAGGAAAGAATGAGTCCTTTGAAGCAGGAAGGGACATAGCAGGGGGAAGGTTCTGTGCCTGTGACCCCGGGTGGTCACTCACGTTGCTCCATTTTTACTTTCGGTGGTCTCAGGAAGGTCCGATTTTTCTTCTCTTTCTTCCCCTTTGTATTGGCTTGGAAGTTTCGCCAGCTGTCCACACGACCATCTCGACTTTCCTAAGCACAAAAGAAGTTTGAGGTGAGGAGACCAGTTAATGAGTGGAAAGGCCTAAACCTGCTCTGCCATCCACCCACCCTCCTGTAGCCCAGCCCAGTTCAGTCCTCTGGAATAACCCAAGAGTAGAATAGAGCTGGCCAGGCACAGTGGCTCATACCTATAATCCCAGCACTTCAGGAGGCCAAGGTGGGCAGATCACCTGAGGTCAGGAGTTCAAGACCAGCCTGGCCAACATGGTGAAACCCTGTCTCTAATAAAAATACAAAAATTAGCCAGGCATGGTGGCAGGTGCCTGTAATCCCAGCTACTCGGGAGGCTGAGGCAGGAGAATTGCTTGAGCCTGGGAGGCAGAGGTTGCAGTGAGCCCAGACCATGCCACTGCACTCCAGCCTGGACAACAAGAGCGAGACTTCGTATCAAAAAAAAAGGAAAAAAGAAAAAAGAGTAGAATAGGCCAGGCATGGTGGCTCACACAGCAGGTGGAGTTCCCAAACCTGAGGTTGGGAGTTCGAGACCAGCCTGACCAACATGGAGAAACCCCGTCTCTACTAAAAATATAAAAAGTCAGCCGGGCGTGGTGGTGCATGCCTGTAATCCCAGCTACTCAGGAGGCTGAGGCAGGAGAATCCCTTGAACCTGGGAGGCAGAGGTTGCAGTGAGCCGAGATCACGCCATTGCACTCCAGCCTGAGCAACAAGGGCAAAACTCCGTCTCAAAAAAAAGAGTAACATAGAGCTTTCTTCCCACTCCCAAGGGCCCAAGAAAGTGTCACAGCACCCCTAGAAAGCAGGATGAGCTGCAGGTTGCAAGAGGAGGACGAAATCAGTACTCATCATCACAACACCGAGGCCCCACTTGTTGGGGACCTCAAGGCGAGACATTTAGCGTATGGTCTTTTTTTGTGTGTGTGTGTGAGATGCAATCTCGCTCTGTCGCCCAGGCTGGAGTGCAGTGGTGTGATCTCAGCTCACTACAACCTCTGCCTCCCGGGTTCACATCATTCTCCTGCCTCAGCCTCCTGAATAGCTGGGACTAAGGGCATCCGCCACCACGCCCGGCTAATTTTTTGTATTTTTAGTAGAGACACGGTTTCACTGTGTTAGCCAGGATGGTTTCAATCTCCTGACCTCATGATCCGCCTGCCTTGGCCTCTCAAAGTGCTGGGATTACAGGCATGAGCCACCGCACCCAGCCTTTTTTTTTCTTTTAAGACAGCTCTGTCGCCCAGGCTGGAGTGCAGTGGCACAATCTCGGCTCACTGCAAGCTCCGCCTCCTGGGTTCACGCCATTCTCCTGCCTCAGCCTCCCGAGTAGCTGAGACTACAGGCGCCAGCCACCACACCTGGCTAATTTTTTGTATTTTTTTTAGTAGAGATGAGGTTTCATCATGTTAGCCAGGATGGTCTCGATCTCCTGACCTCATGATCTGCCCGCCTTGGCCTCCTAAAGTGCTGGGATTACAGGCTTGAGCCACCGCGCCCAGCCAGCATATGATATTTCTAATCTTCACCAAAAGCCGACTACGGTGTGTACTGCTACCAGTGCTTCACAAATAACATCGAGGCTCAAAAAGGTTAAATGACTTTCTAAGAGCCATACAGCTAGCTAGCAGTACAGCTACTCTTTCCACCACACCTTTCTGCTGCCCCCCAAACTTGGATGGCTGCTCCAGAGCCAGTGCAACGCCTAGCCAGTTGTGTAGGGGTGGCCACTAGGACCTCTACCTCATTATCATTTTTTCTCTTTCCATACATGAAGTGGAACAGAAACACAGTCATCAACTCTGATTAGCCAGCCCCTAACCATGAGTCCTAAATCCGACAGAAGACAAGGCCGAATGTTGCCACAATCCTTCTGGCCCAACCACCTGAAGCATATAACCAGGGTGTCAAAGAAGAGTCAAGTTCACAAGTTCTAACTCTGCAGGCAGGACACTGGGGGCACAAGAACTTCAGCATTCACTAACAGATCTCTATGGAGGGCAATACTCTATGTTTACCCCCTAAATTAAAAGTGCAATCCATTTTTTTTTTTTTTTTTTTTTTGAGACGGAGTCTCGTTCTGTCGCCCAGGCTGGAGTGCAGTGGCGCAATCTCGGCTCACTGCAAGCTCCGCCTCCCGGGTTCACGCCATTGTCCTGCCTCAGCCTCTCCGAGTAGCTGGGACTACAGGCGCCCGCCACCACGCCCAGCTAATTTTTTTGTATTTTTAGTAGAGACGGGGTTTCACCGTGGTCTCGATCTCCTGACCTCGTGATCCGCCCGCCTCAGCCTCCCAAAGTGCTGGGATTACAAGCGTGAGCCACCGTGCCCGGCTGCAATCCATTTTTCTTGAGCCCACTGGGCAGCTGTGCCTACTACAATCTAAAAAATCATTCAAGGTGAAACTGTTAGTGTGCTGTGAAAAGAAATTAAACAATAATTTTAAAAAATAATTTTTTAAAAAGCCATTCAGGGATCCTCATTGTTCTTGCCAAGGCTACAGAGCTTACAGGAGGCTGAGCCAGGACCAGCCTCATTCTTCACCGCTCCCACTCTTCCCCACATATCCCACTCCCCTCTGACTGCCCCACTCAGTCCTGGGAGCACCACAGGAACCAAGTTGCCTTATTCTGGAATTAGAATCGCTGGCCACCTTGGAAATTTACCTCAAAGTTTTTCTGCCACTCTCTTTCCCGTTTGGCTTTTTCTTGAGCTTCAATCTCTTCTTCCCTTTGTCGTTTCCTAAGAGGAAAACCAGATCATAGTATTTATATGATACTTACAGACTGAATTAACCATACAAGGCAGCATCTCCCCACAGAAGCAAGCATATATAGTAAATCAATTCCCTAGCAGTCTACAAAGATGGCTGTCTGGAAAGGGCTCACAGCATTTTCATGAATGTCTCATTCTAAAACACACAGATCAGACTGTGGGCATGGCTGTGGGGAAAGATATAAATATCCCTGTTACACAGATAAAGTAACTAAAGCCTGGCCAAGAGCAATTTGAGGTTTTGGGCTCTTTCGGTGACAAAGCTATGTCGAGAACACAGGCCACCTTATTTCAGCAGAATGACCATTATAAAGCCAAAGTTCTTAAGATCTCTGGACAAAACCCCATCTGAAAACAAAGATATTTCACACAACCTCAACTAGCAAATTTCAGTTACTGGTACATACCAAGCAACAATATAAAATACATACAGAAACAAAACTCAGCCGGCCGGGCGCGGTGGCTCACGCTTGTAATCCCAGCACTTTGGGAGGCCGAAGCGGGCGGATCCCGAGGTCAGGAGATCGAGACCATCCTGGCTAACACAGTGAAACCCCGTCTCTACTAAAAATAAAAAAAATTAGCCGGGCGCGGTGGCGGGCGCCTGTAGTCCCAGCTACTCGGAGAGGCTGAGGCAGGAGAATGGCGTGAACCCGGGAGGCGGAGCTTGCAGTGAGCCGAGATCGCGCCACCGCACTCCAGCCTGGGTGACAGAGCGAGACTCCGTCTCAAAAAAAAAAAAACTCAGCCGGATGTAGTGGCTCATGCCTGTAACCCCAGCACTTTGGGAGGCTGGGTCAGGTGGATCACATGAGGTCAGGAGTTCGAGACCAGCCTGACCAACATGGCGAA
This sequence comes from Hylobates moloch, assembly GCF_009828535.3. NCBI lineage: Eukaryota > Metazoa > Chordata > Mammalia > Primates > Hylobatidae > Hylobates > Hylobates moloch. The sequence goes on from NW_026652284.1 coordinate 26,242,084, forward strand.
ACCCCATCTCTACTAAAAATGCAAAAATTAGCCGGGCAGGAGAATTCAGGCAGGAGAACCACCTGAACCCGGGGAGGTGGAGGTTGCAGTGAGCCAAGATAGCGCCATTGCACTCCAGCCTGGGCAACAAAAGCGAAATTCTAACATTTCTGATGTTCAAGAGAAATCATATTTTAGAACATTAAACATTTTGTTACTGATGACACTACAGTACTATACACTCACCAAAGCTGTAGCCACTAGTCCCACAAAAGGTTCTGGCCTCAGTAACAATGGCCTTAATAACTGCTTATTTCACTCCAGGACGTCAGGAAGAACACACACAAGGCTCTTGATTATAAATAAACTCCCTGGCAGTGCACGGTGGCTCATGCCTGTAATCCTAACACTTTGGGAGGCCAAGGCAGGCGGATCACGAGGTCAGGAGATCGAGACCATCCTGGCCAACATGGTGAAACCCTGTCTCTACTAAAATACAAAAAATTAGCCGGGCATGGTGGTGTACACCTGTAGTCCCAGCTACTCAGGAGGCTGAGGCAGGGGAACTGCTAGAACCTGGGAGGTGGAGGTTGCAGTGAGCCGAGATCGCGCCACTGCATTCCAGCCTGGCCACAGAGCAAGACTCTGTCTCAAAAAAATAAATAAAAAATACACTCTCTAAGGACAGAGCTATTCAATAATTCTCAAAAGTCAAAGAAAAAAACTTCTTACCCTGGTGATTCAAAAGCTTGACTGTTTATAGGTAACTATTTCTATAGTCTCTTAAATGGTATACTATATAATTCCCTCATTAGGAAAATCACCAAAGACCAATGTTAGTTAATCTAGGTATTTAAATATGGTTTAAATGAATATACTGATATGTACCTTTCATGCATCTCTTTGGCTTCTCTCTCTTTCCTTTTAATTTCCAGCTCAGCAAAGAGTTTCATTGTCTGTTTATATACAGCTTGTTTGAACTACAAGAAAATCAAGAACAAAAGAAAATCAGAGTAAATATTTTTACCAGCAACTTGAACCACATACTTTCACTTGGAGCCCAAGATAAAGCAGATTAAAACCTGGCACGGGCTGTGCACAGTGGCTCACATCTGTAATTCCAACACTTTGGGAGGCCAAGGCAGGAGAATCGTTTGAGGCTAAGAGCTTGACTGGCCTGGCAACATAGTGAAACTATTGCTACAAAAAAAAATTTTTTTAAACTAGTGTGCAGGCCAGGCGTGGTAGCTCACACCTGTAATCCCAGCACTTTGGAAGGCCAAGGTGGGCAGATCACCTGAGGTCAGGAGTTCAAGACCAGCCTGGCCAACATGGTGAAACTCCGTCTCTATTAAAAATACAAAAATTAGCCAGGCGTGGTGGTGCATGACTGTAATCCCAGCTACTCGGGAGGCTGAGGCAGGAGAATCACTTGAACCCAGGAGACTGAGGTTGCAGGGAGGCGAGATCATGCCATTACACTCCAGCCTGGGCAACAAGAGGGAAACTCCGTCTCAAAACCAAACAAACAAAAATTAGCAGGGCATGGTGGTGCACACCTGTAGATCCAGCGTTTCAAGAGGCTGAGACAGGAGGATCACTTAAGCCCTGGAGTTTGAGACCACCCTGAGCAACATAGTGAGATCCCATCTCTACAAAATATTAAGAATAAAACATTAACCAGGTGTGGTGGCGCACACTTGTAGCCCCAGCTACTCAGGAGGCTGAGGTGGGAGGACTGCTTGAGCCCAGGAGGTCAAGGCTGCAGTGAGCCATGACTGTGCCACTGCACTCCAGCCTGGACAACAGAGCAAGACTCTATCTCTTTTCTAAAAGAGTATACTATATGATAGATAGTCTTACAATGATAGGAACAGAAGCTATTATTATTTATTATTATTGTTTTTGAAACAGGGTCTCAATCTGTCACCCAGGCTAGAGTGCAGTGGTGTGATCATAGCTCACTGCAGCCTCAACTCCTAAGCTGAAAAGATCCTCCCACTTCAGCCCCCAAAGCACTTGGATTGTAGGTAAGAGCCACCAGAGGTTATTATTAGAATGTATAATATCCACTAAGGTGGGAAGATCACTTGAGCCCAGGAGGTCAAGGCTGCAGTGAGTTAAGATCATGCCACTATATTCCAGCCGGGGTGACAAAGGGAAACCCTATCTCTAAAAAGAATTACAAAAAAATAAGTGAAGGTAAGTGACCCAGCCCCTGTCACACTAACTTAATGAAATCACAATGCCTTCCCTACCAGTTTTTAATTCTTTATTTTCAAGAGTTCTTAAGAACACAGCTTATGTTATTCTACCTTTAAATATTTTTCTCCAGATATAAAGTATTTTAAATAGACATGGAAGTACAAAAGCAATCTGTCATGCATATTTAATAGTGCCTAAATTCTAAAATCAGACACTGGAGCAAAGAGTGATATATGGAGAGAAAGGAAAACAAAGAAGTCCCTCAATCTCTGCGACTTCTCTTTTATCCTGTTACCTGCTAGACACTGCCCACTAAAAGCAATGCTTCAACCCCAGTCCCTAATAAAGACAAACATCAAAGGGATAAAGGAGTCTGTAATGAATAGTTCAGTATCTTTAAAGGCTCCAAACACGGGATAGAGAGACACTGGGATTTTATATTTTTTATATCTCTCTGCTTTTTCCAAATTTTCTATCATTAGCATGTGTTCTTTTATAATCAGAAAAAAAAAAAAACAACTGAAAAAAGTTGGGCCAGGTGCGGTGGTCCACGCCTGTAATCCCAGTACTTCAGGAGGCCGAGGCGGGCGGATCACTTGAGGTCAGGAGTTTGAGATCAGCCTGACCAACATGATGACATCCTGTCTCTACTAAAAATACAAAAATTAGCCAGGCTTGATGGCGGGCATCTGTAATCCCAGCTACTCAGGAGGCTAAGGCAGGAGAATCACTTGAACCTGGGAGGCAGAGGTTGCAGTGAGCTGAGATCACCCCACTGCTCTCTAGCCTGGGCAACAGAGTAAGACCCTGTCTCAAACAAATACACAAATAAATGTATAAGTTTTAAGTTCAAATAAAATGTTTGTCGTTGTTGTTTTGAGACGGAGTCTTGCTATGTCACGAGGCTGAGGTACAATGGCGCGATCTTGGCTCACTGCAACCTCCACCTCCCGTGTTCAAGCGATTCTCCTGCCTCAGCCTCCCGAGTGGCTGGGATTACAGGCACGTGCCACCACGCCCAGATAATTTCTGTATTTTTAGTAGAGACGGGGTTTCACCATGTTGGCCCGGATGGTCTCGAACTCCTGATCTCGTGATCCGCCCGCCTCGGCCTCCCAAATTTCTGGGATTACAGGCGTGAGCCACTGCGCCCAGCTAAATAAAATGTCTTTTTTTGAAAATAAAAATTAGGCCACGCACGGTGGCTCATGCCTGTAATCCCAACATGTTGGGAGGCCTAGGCGGTGGATCACCTGAGGTCAGAAGTTCAAGATCAGCCTAGTCAACATGATGAAACCCCGTCTCCAGTAAAAATACAAAAAAATTAGCCGGAGGCCAGGCGGGGTGGCTCATGCCTGTAGCCTGCAATCCCAGGACTTTGGGAGGCTGAGGCAGGGGAATCATCTGAGGTCGGGAGTTCAAGACCAGACTGCCAAACATGGAGAAACCCCGTCTCTACTAAAAATACAAAATTAACCGGGCATGGTGGTACATGCCGGTAATCCCAGCTTGGAAGGCTGAGGCAGAAGAATCGCTTGAACCCAGGAGGCAGAGGTTGCAGTGAGCCGAGATCACGCCATTGCCCTCCAGCCTGGGCAACAAGAGTGAAACTCAGTCTCAAAAATAATAAATAAATGAATAAATAAATAAATAAATAAATGTGAAATAGCATATATTCATCCTTCTTTTGGCTTCTGTCTCTGTAACCCACCAATTCGTAGACTCAATCACACAAGATACAGTGGCTTCTCCTGTATTTAACTCACCAGCTCAGGATCATCCTCCTCCACAATTGTAGGTTTTCCTTCCTTCTTTAATTGTTTTTTTCGCTCTTTCACCTAAAAAGAATTTTTTTTCATCAAAAGACAAGCATCTGTGCTTTGAGAATATCCACTGGGCTGTACACATACAATATATTCAACTTTCTGTAGGCACGGGTACAGCAAAAAGTTTCCATTAAAAAAAAAAAAGAGCCCCTCCCCTCCCTCCTCAAAAGAACAACGGAATCAAGGAAAATTAGGAACCACAAGTCCTTTTTCTAATCTCATCTAAAATCCAATCTACCAGGAAGAATGAAAGATGAAAGGGGACCAACGGGAGGTTGTCCCCAACTCATCAGATCCAAAAAGTCTTTGAAACAGACTACTCATTTACCCTTCTTGGCTTGTGGTTATGTGTTTAGAGCAAAGCAAACATACTTGTCAAGTTTTAGAAGAAGCTACAGAATTTGTGGCATTATGTCCAAGTAGTTTTTCTGGCATTTCTATAATTGCATTCTTGATCATTTTCACCGTGGAACCTCCTTAAACCACATATCATATTAACTGATACTTTCATCACTTTGGCCACTACTGAGATTTAAAAAAAAAAAATTAAATATACCCATTCATACAAGAATGACATTACTCCATGAACTAACCAGTCTATTATACCAGCAAAGGCCAAGTACCCTCTAAGCTCAGAAAGGCCCTACTGCCACCCTGTGGTCAGGAAGCCTAAGGATGACTTTCTTACAGGTGAAAGACATAGGAAGCCACAATGATTTAAGGAGAAACTGTCAGGCACTTTCCCTATTTCTACCAGGAGAGGGCCTACAAGTGCCATTTCCAACACATGACCCGCAGGACATAGTCATGGGCCCTTTGTCTCCTCTTCTTATCCATTTTCCTCACCGAAACTGGATTCATTATTATGGTTATAAAGCTCTGTCTCAGATTTCAAAGCTCTTCATGTGAAAAGTCACATCCAATCACAACTGAAACAGCTCTTACAAATGGCCTCAAGATTCTTGCCCCAGCAAGTAAAAAGTTAAAAGACCTTTCTTACCTCAGGAAAGCCATACTGCTATTTCCCACCACATGGGAGGCTTATCTATGCCCTCAAGAGCAAACAAAAATAACACCAGCTACAACTCAAATTTCCTTCAACTGAGTTCTTCCCAACTCTGTTATTAAGATGGATATAAATCTCCTCCTATTTTAAAAAAAGTTTACACCTATCCTCCTGCTAGCCTTTGCCAAGCCTTGGTCCAAACCCTTCACAGGGACAAGAATAAAAATCAAGAGCCAAGAGTCACAGGCTGCTCCACGTTTCCACTCTAAGAATGGGGTAAGTGGCAATACGTGATGAGAGGGAGAGAACAACCCTTTCTCCTCAACACAGGACTGGTAGGGAAAGAGGTAGGAGCAGTGTACCGGCTACTCCTCATCTGAGTTCTTCTCTTAGGGGTGAATTATCACTTCAGGCACACACTATTCATGACCACCACAGCAAAGTGGTGGAGAGCACATAAGTAGCCACAGGTTGTGCCAGTAGGCATTACTATGTTAATAGGTACCCTCCTACAAGGTGCCCAAGGCTTGCTGATACTTCCTGTAAACACAGCAGCACTATAAATACTTACAGTGTGTTCCACGTATTCTTTTCCTGCCTGAATTACATCCAGGGCCCTCTTCTTTTGCTCCTGATCCAGTAGCAACTTGTAAGCTTTGTCCACAGCTAATGCAAAACATTGAAATTAACTGTTTCTGCAAACACCCTCTGAAAGTCTGAACTATACTCAGGCAGTGTAAATGGACTTGTGCTGTCTAAAGCATTCCCTACTTTAATTATTTACTGTCGTTAAACTAATTTAAAAAAAAACATTCAACTATAGCAATGACTTTCCTTGAGAGCCTTGGAAAAAATTAAATATATACTCAAGGCTAAATACACCACATCTGGATTTAATTCAGTGACAAAGTTCTTTATGTTCAGAGAAAAAAATGGTCCTGTGCAATAACAGTCTTTGTTGGCATATCGAAGTTTTAACAAAGCAAAGTTAAGGTCTACTTCGTAAACGACAACATTCGGCTTTGAAATGGCAACTGCTCTACTGAAAACCACAGCTTCTTGGTGACCAGAAAACAAAACTATAACAGTCTTTGCTTGATCTAGGACAAGGAATAGTTAGGCCCTGCCATTCACAATCTAATACTCAGAAGAAGGTAAATTTACAAATACCTTCAAAAGCCTTTTGTGCTCTGTCAGCATCATCTTGATTTTTGTCAGGATGCACCAAGATGGATAACTACAATAAGAGAAAATTTGGGGTTGTCAATAAGAGAAACATTTACTCACTTCCAGCCTACCCTGTCTCGTTACAACCAAAAGCTCACAGGTCCTACGGCAAAAAGAGACTCTTAGCAAAAAGCATTTAACAAATTAACAAATCTCTTTAAATGCCCAGAAACATTGATCTTTAACAAAATTCAAGCACCAAAAGGTAAAGGCAGAACCAGGAAACATTTCAGGTTTTAATCACAAAGCTGAGAACAAACGTGCCAGGCACAGAGCCTCACGCCTGTCATCCCACCACTTTGGGAGGCTGAGGTAAGAGGATTACTTAAGCCCAGGACTTCGAGACCAGCCTGAGCAACATAGCAAGACCCTGTCTCTACAAAAAAAAAATATTTAATTACCCAGACATGGTGGTGGTCGCCTGTGGTCCAAGCTATTTAGGAAGCTAACGTGGGAGAATCACTTGAGCCTGGGAGGTTGAGATTGTGCCACTGCACTCCAGCCTGGGCAACAAAAGTGAGACCCTGTCTCCAGGAAAAAACAAAAACAAACCCAAAAACAAATGGAAGCCTAGCACTATGAAGATGTTGTAATAATTTGGGGGAGGAGGGAGACTGAAAAGTGTCAAGTTCCTATTATGTTCCTTATGCAGGCTGAGCACCCAAAATCCAAAAGGCTCCAAAATCTGAAACTTTCTGAGTGCTGACATGATGCTCAAAGGAAACGCTCATTGGAACATTTTGAATTTTCAGATTAGGGATGCTCGACCATTATGCATTCTGGGAATATTCCAAAATCTGAAAAAATCTGAAATCTGAAATACTTCTAGTCTCAAGCATTTCAGATAAGGGATACTCAACCTATACTGAGCACTAAGGTGGCTAAAGCAGGTATGAGACATCATCTCTCTCCTAAAAGAACTTCGAATCTAAAGCAGTTTCTCATTCTGCCTGTGCTCCAACCCTGTGAAGCTTCTGAAAAAGACAGCATTCTAATTTCCACCCTCAGACCTTCCGAGTCAGTCTTTGGCATCTGCATTTTGTAAACCTCTACTAGACTGGGTTTCAGATGATCGTAGGGAATTAGCCCTTATTTTGTTAGGTGGTTTAAGTGATTATGCAAGAAAATGTCCTTTATTTGGGAAGGGTACAAGCTGAAGTATTCAGGGGTAAAGCATCATGGTTGATTGCAATTTACAATGATTCAGCCAAAAATATATAGTTAAATATATAGTCAATGTCTGCCAGGAGCAGTGGCTCCTGCCTGTAATCCCAGCACTTTGGAAGGCTGAGGCTGGCAGATCACTTGAGGTCAGGAGTTCGAGACCAGCCCGGCCAACATGGTGAAACCCCGTCTCTACTAAAAATACAAAAATTTGGCAGGCATAGTGGCACACATCTATAATACCAGCTACTCGGGAGGCTGAGGCAAGAGAATCACTTGAACTCAGGAGGTGGAGGCTGCAGTGAGCCGAGATCACAACACTGTACTGCAACCTGGGTGACAGAGCCGGACTCCATCTCAATAAATATATATATATATATGAAATTAACTGTTCAATATAGATGGTGGATACATTAATATTCATTGTTCTATTCTTTTTTTTTTTTTTTTGAGACAGAGTCTTGCTCTATCATCCAGGCTGGAGTGCAATGGTGCTATCCCAGCTCACTGCAGCCTCAATCTCCTGGACTCAAGTGATCCTCCCACCTCAGCCTTCCGAGTAGCTGGGACTATAGGCACAGCTAATTTTTGGCTTTTGTTGTTGTTGTTGTTGTTGTTCCTCGTTTTTTTGTAGAGACGGGGTTTCACCATGTTGCCCAGGCTGGTCACGAACTCCTGAGCTCAAGCAATCTGCCCACCTCAATGTCCCAAAATGCTAGGATTACAGGCATGAGCCACTGTGCTTGTCCATTCTTTCTTCTATATAAAATTTTTATAATAAACCAGCTAAAAAAAAGAACTTTCATAGGTAATTCAGATAACTCACAGTTAAAAACCATGACGTACTGTCATTGACAGAAACCAACTAGTTGGAACCCAGGGAACTATGTCGGGGAATGAGAACAAATGGGAATCTAACGCTGCCTTCAGCATTACTGGAACCATTATGCTGGGTTCTAATTCCAACTTCACTCACCTACTAGCTATGAGACCTCGAGCAAATCACTTAACCTATCTCCACCTCAGCTTCCTGCTCTGCAAAGGAGATAATACTATGTACCTACATCTAATTGGGCTGATATAAGAATGAAACAAACAATGCAAGTAAAGAAATTAGCAGACTAACACATGCTGACAATAGTTAGCACATAGTGAGGATATATTATGTGCCAAGACTTACTCTAAATGCCTTCTGTGTAATACATCATTTAAATTCTTACAACAAACTCATGGGATAGACACCATTATTACATTTTACAAACGGGGTAACAGACACGGAAAGGTTAAATGTAACTTTCTCAAGTTTACACTGCTTGTTAAGTGGTATAGTCAAGATTTAAACTAGTTATACAGCTCCAATATGCACACTGTTAACTATCAGTCCATATTAATGATTTATTAAGAATTCTTAACTCTTATTATTTATGTAGCTACATAAAAAGTTGTCTTGACTATGAACTTAAATGCTTATTAATATGGGGATGATTAGTAATGCGTATTAGAAAATTTGAAATTTTAGAAAAAGGAAAAAAGCTAAATATGAGTATAGAGTAGAGCTTAGGAAGGAAAAAAAAGCTATAAAGTGATATAATGGGATATGATTACGTAGACCAAGATAAAAAACATCTTGGCTTAACTGTAGATCAGAAAATGACTATGAGTCAGCAATATGGGGAAAATTACTGTACTGCAGAAACAAGCACACCACTGGATATTAACAAGTATCTCATGCAGAAGCTGAAAATTACATTCAGCACTGGTCAGACCCTATTAAAATATGAAGTACATAAGAATGTAAACAAGCTAAGGGAAGTTTTTTTAAAAGACACAGAATATATAGAAAATCCAATTTGCAAAGGCAAATTATAGGGACTATGATTATTCAACTCAGAAAAAAAGGCAGCCAGGCGCGGTGGCTCATGCCTGTAATCACGGCACTTTGAGAGGCCGAGGCTAGCAGATCGCTTGAGCCCAGAATTGAGACCAGCCTGGGCAACATGGCAAAACTCTGTCTCTACAAAAAATACAAAAATTATCTGGGCATGAATCCATTCTATTCATAGGTAAGCTATGGTCATTAAATTACTTAAGATTTTATATATTATTATGAGCTTTTTTTTACAAAACAGTTACGCAGCCTTAAAAAAAAAAAGTTAAATTTTGGCCCAACTTGCTATATCAAGTCAATAATAGCAAGTGGTAAAAGAATCATGTGCTTCATACATTTTCAAAAAGTTCAAACAGGGAAATAGTACTGTACCTGCCGAAACCTCTTTTTTATTTCTTCATCTGTAACTTCAGGATCTATCTGAAGAACCTGGAAGTATCAAAGTCAAAACCATAAAAAAGATGAAAATAAATTACATGTATATTTAAGAGTTGCTCAGTAATTATATATATTATAATCAGCATCTAGAGTAGTACCTCATGTTCTAGAACACAGGCTGGCACACAGTTCTAGAAATTGCTAAAGAACTATGAATGATCAACAGAATAACAATTATATTGTCTTATGGTACTCAATTAACATAATGCTTATTTTCTCTTCATCATAAAAATAATCATTTATTTTACACCCAGAGACGTTTTTACATGAGAAAATTTTGCATTTCTCCTTCATTCATTAAGAGTTTAACTCCCCCTCCCTTTATTTTTGCAAATATCGAGAAACCATAGTAACTCAAAAAAGAAGAAAACAGCCCAATGGACACTTGATAATTTACAAGGCCCAGTGGTTCTCAGTCAGAGTGAATATTAGAATCACCTGTGGAAACCTGTGAGTGATGGCCGGCCCACTCTAGGAAAGTCTGATTCCAACCCCGTAGAGCAGGGGTAGGGCCAAGGGCAGGAACAACTCTATTTTTTTTTTTTTTTTTTTTTTTTTTTGATGGTGTCTCGCTCTTATTGCCCAGGCTGGAGTGCAATGGCGAGATCTCGGCTCACTGCAACCTCCACCTCCGCGGTTCAAGCGATTTTCCTGCCTCAGCCTCCCAAGTAGCTGGGATTACAGGCACGTGCCACCACACCTGGCTAATTTTGTATTTTTAGTAGAGACAGGGTTTCTCCATGTTGGTCAGACTGGTCTCGAACTCCTGACTTCAGGTGCTCCGCCCGCCTCGGCTTCCCAAAGTGCTGGGATTACAGGCGTGAGCCACCGCGCCCAGCCTTAAGCAACACTTCTTTAAACAAACAATTTTTTTTTTTTTTTGAGATAGTGTCTCACTTTGTTGCCCAGGCTGGAGAGCAGTAGCATAATCATAGGTCACTGCAGCCTGGAGCTCTGGGGCTTAAGTGGTCCTCTGGTCTCAGCCTCTTGAGCAACTACGATTGTAAGTGTGTGGAGCACACAACCATGCCTGGTGACTTTTTAAAATTTTTTTAGAGATGGGGTCTCCCTGGCCGGGTGCAGTGGCTCATGCCTGTAATCCCAGTACTTTGGGAGGCCAAGGCAGGGAGATCACTTGAGGCTAGGAGTTCGAGACCAGCCTGGCCAATATGGAGAAACCCCGTCTCTACTAAAAACACAAAACTAGCCGGGCGTGGTAGCGCGTGAAAATGAGAATTTTCAACTCAGTGTGCCCCACTCTCATAACTTCCCAAGGGAGAAAGGAATGTGGGAAAGTCACTCAATAGAAGGGCAAAGTCACGTAAGATTTACAGACGAGGGGCTGTAACTGTTCATACAAAAATATTCATAGGAAAACCACTAGTTCTGAGGAAAAGGAATCTCTAGGGGCAAACCAAAGTCCAGCAAATCCCAGAAGGCGCCCAAAATAAATAAATGAGAAAGAACAGAAATTGTCCCACCCTCACAAAAAAGCCTCTGATAAGGTTATAGCTTACAACTAATCATGCCAAATGTAATTCATAAACCCTGATTGATTTCTTTTTTAAAAATAAATTTTGCTGGCCAGGCACGGTGGCTCACGCTTGTAATCCCAGCACTTTGGGAGGCCGAGGTGGGCGGATCATGAGGTCAGGAGATCGAGACCACGGTGAAACCCCGTCTCTACTAAAAATACAAAAAAATTAGCCAGGCGTGGTGGCTGGCGCCTGTAGTCCCAGCTACTCGGAGAGGCTGAGGCAGGAGAATGGTGTGAACCTGGGAGGCGGAGGTTGCAGTGAGCCGAGATCACGCCACTGCACTCCAGCCTGGGTGACAGAGCGAGACTCCGTCTCAAAATAAAAAATAAAAATAAAAAATAAAAAAATAAATTTTGCTGTGTGTACTTGGGGATTACAACATGATGTTATGGGATACATACAGACAGTAAAATGGTTATAGTGGTTCTTGAGTTAAAAAAAAAAAAAAAAACCTAAAATTGGCCATGTGCGGTGGCTCACACCTGTAATCCCAGCACTTTGGGAGGCGGAGGCAGGCAGATCACTAGGTCAGGAGATCAAGACAATCCTGGCCAACATGGTGAAACCCCATCTCTACTAAAAATACAAAAAAATTAGCCAGGCGTGGTGGCAGGCGCCTGTAGTCCCAGCTACTCAGGAGGCTGAGGCAGGAGAACAGCATGAACCCAGGAGGTGGTGGTTGCAGTGAGCTGAGATCGTGCCACTGCACTCCAGCCTGGGCAACGGAGCGAGACTCTGTCTCAATAAATAAATAAATAAAACTAAAAGAGCTATAAAGGAGATTTTGGGGACAGCTGGGCCCATTTGCATGTGGACTGTATGCTGGATAAAGTTACTTGACGTGGTTTTCGTAGGGCTAAAGTTTCTTACGCTCTAATTTTATTAAAGGCTTTTTTTGTGAAGGTCGGACGATTTCTATTCTTTTTTCGTTTTTGAGACAGAGTCTTGTTCTGTCAAGTGCAGTGGAGCAATCTCGGCTCACTTTAACCTCCGCCTCCTGGGTTCAAGCAATTCTCCAGCCTCAGCTTCCTGAATAGCTGGGACTTCAGGTGCGTGCCACCACGCCCAGCTCATTTTTTGTATTTTAGTAGAGATGGGGTTTCACCATGTTGGCCAGGCTGGTCTCAAACTCCTGAACTCAGGCAATCCGCTCACCTCAGCCTCCCGAAGTGCTAGGATTACAGGCGTGAGCCACTGTGCCCGGCCTTTCTATTCTTAGTGTTATTTTCCAGTGGCTGATAGTGGTGTTGCGGTTACATGGAAGTGTTCTTGTTTCGAGGGGATGCAAGCTGAAGTATTTAGGCATTAAGTGTTAAACAACATCTGGAGCTTACTTTCACCACATGATTGGGCAAAAAGGAAGAGAGTATATATACCTACATACACATACAAACACACACTCCAAAAGTTATTTTTCCAAGACTTAGAACGAATATTCACTGAGTGCCTTCAAAGCCAATCCAACTCTTCTTTTGTCTTTAAGAGCTGGAGGTGCCACATGTGGCACGATGAAGACAATGGACTTTTACCTGCGGCCGGTCCTCTTTGAAGCCAGCTTTATACATTCAGTACCAACTTTTAGAGCACAAAACTTTTCTAAGATAGCTAGGTACTGTGCTCACTACTTTTCTTAGTCTGTTTTGTGTTGCCAGAACAGAATACCATAGACTGGACAGTTTATAAAGAAAAGAAATGTATTTCTCATATTTCTGTAGGGTGGTTAAGTTCAAGGTTGAGTGGCCGTCATCAGGTAAGGGCAAGAGGGGGCTAAACTCATGTATATAACAAGTCCATTCTTGAGATAACTAATCCACTCCCAAGATGAGGACATTAATCCATTTGTGAGGGCAGAGACCTAATCACCTCTTATTAGGCCCTACCCTGCAAAGCTGTTGTACTGGGATTAAATTTCTAACACATGAATTTGGGGGACACATTCTAACCATAGCTCTACTGTCCTCACAGAATTTAAGAATTACTGTTCTCACAGTAGATAAGGGAGAGACAAGTAACAAGTAATTCTGACAAAAATGATAAATGCCTTATTACCAACATGGCTCCAAGCACACAGGTCTGTTCAGATACTTGGAAGGTTTTTCTGAACCTCTGTTGTGTCTCAGGCTTTTAGGATATGGAGGGAGAGACCCACAGTCTTGAACCTCAGGGAGCTAATTAATCATCACACAGAAACAAAAATGCTTAACTGTTGCATTCAGGTAAGTTCCTGAACTCAAAATATAACAGCAATCTCCTTTAGAATCTTCTGCTTGAAAAAGGAATCCAGGCTGGGCACGGTGGCTCATGCCTGTAATCCCAGTGGTTTGGGAGGCTGAGGTGGGCAGATCACGAGGTCAGGAAATCGAGACCATCCTGGCTAACATGGTGAAATCCCGTTTCTACGAAAAATACAAAAAATTAGCCGGGTGTGGTGGCGGGCGCCTGTAGTCCCAGCTACTCGGGAGGCTGAGGCAGGAGAATTGCTTGAACCCGGGAGGCGGAGGTTGCAGTGAGCCGAGATTGTGCCACTGCACTCCAGCCTGGGCGACAAAAGGGAAACTGTGTCTCAAAAAGGGAAAAAAGAAAGAAAGAAAGGAAGAAATGAAGAAGGAAGGAAGGAAGGAAGGAAGGAAGGAACGAAGGAAGGAAGGAAGGAAGAGTCATGGAGTCCTGCCCACTCAAACACAATCTTGCAACTTTCACAGTATACAAACTCCCTATATCGTCACACATCTAAACATACTTCCTATAGTGAGAACAAAGGCTACAGGGCAATGAGTTCCACTTTCAGAACTACATTAACTAATAGGGCACTAAAATCCTAGCCTTCATACTGATCCCCAACAATCTGTCCCTTCTCATCCATCAGGTCCCCACAGGAAACACTAATTACCTTAACGAAAAATAAATTATATGGTCATATGTTCCCTTTCATGGTACTGTGCTCGATTTTAAAGTATGGCTAGATAGAAAGAACATACCATAAATTCTTTATCATCTCTCCAGCAAATCATCTTCCCCTAGGCCCTCCCCAAAATCATATCAAAGTACTCTTCAATATTTGTACATCCATGTTTATAGCAACAGTTTTCTCAATAGCTAAGATGTAGAACAACCCATGTCCATCAATGGACGAATGAATAAGCAAAATGTGGTATATCCGTACAACAGATTACCATTCAGCCTTAAAAAGAAGGAAATTCTACAATATGCTACAACACTGAAGAACCCAAGACATTGTACTAGATGAAATAACCCAGTCACAAAAAAGCAAACACTATGATTCCTTTTATATGAGGTACTTGGTCAAAGTCATAGAGACAAAAAGTAGAATGGTGATTACCAGGGGCTGGGGAGGGAGGAATGGGGAATTATTGTTTAATGGGTACACAGTTTCAGCTTTACAAGATGAAAAGAGTTATGAGGATGGATAATAGTAATGGTTGGACAACACTATGAGTGTATTTAAAACCAATGAACTGGCTGGACACAGTGGCTCACACCTGTAATCCCAGCACTTTGGGAGGCTGAGGCAGGTGGATCACCTGAGGTCAGGCGTTTGAGACCAGCCTGACCAACATGGTGAAACCCCCGTCTTGACTAAAAACACAAAAATTAGCCGGACGTGGTGGCGTGCACCTGTAGTCCCAGCTACTCAGGAGGCTGAGACAGGAGAATTGCTTGAATCCAGGTGGCGGAGGTTGCAGTAAGCCGAGATCACGCCACTACACTCTAGCCTGAATGACAGAGGAAGACTCCGTCTCAAAAAAAAAAAAAAAAAAAAAAAAAAGAACTGGTTAAGATGGTAAATTTTATGTTATGTGTATTTTACAATTTTAAAAATTGAAAAGAAAAAAAGTACTCTTCAAGCTTTTTATCTCCCCTTTCCCTTCCTAAGCAATAAATCCAAATCCATTAAGTGGGGTCAGGCAAAGCAGACGTCTACTCTGGGTGGGAGTCACATGGCCCAGAGCCCAGCCTCAGAGCCCACCTGGAACAAGGAAGGCAGTGACCACACAGGGAGTAGTGGCTAGTCACAGGGTGCTGGAGCCCAAATGGGGTGAGAAGGGCATCCACAGAGAAGGACAGCCTAACATGGTGTACAAAGAAGTTCAGAAAGGCATCCCCATAGACAGGGAGGCTGGCACAGGAACATCAGAACCTAAGCAGGGAGAAAATGTCAGCATGGGAGGGCAGCCAGTGCAGGATGTCAGGACCCAAGAGGGACGAGGAAAGCATCCGTGTGGAAGTAGAGTCCAACACAGGGTGTCTGAGACCAAGCAAGGTACGAAGGGTATCCACAGGGGAAGGTAGCCTGGCACAGGGTACAAGAGCCCAAGCAAGGAAATTCTCACAAAGGGCAGCCAAGCATGGGGTATGGAAGCCTGGTATGGTGAGAAGGGTGTCCAAGTCATAGGGCATCCAGTGTAAAAAAGCCCAACACAAGGTTCAGAGCCCAAAAAACATGAAAAGAGACCTGGTATGTGGAGCTAGAGCCAAGTAAGAGGAGAAAGGTGTTCGTGGAAGAAGGTGGCGTGACAGAGGACGTCGGAGCCAGAGCAGGGTAGGGAAGATGCCCACTCAGCAGGGAGGATCAGTGTGGGACGCCGGAGCCCAGGATCAGTGAACAGAGCCCCCAGCAGGTAGACAGCAGGCTCAGAAAGCCAGAGAGGGTGGAGGAACACACCACATGGAAGGGTGGCCTGACATGGGAGTTCAGAGCCCAGGTATGGTGAGAAAGGTTTTTGCACAGACATATCCTGGTGCTGGTATCAGAGTACAGCGGGGTGAGGAGAGCATTCAGAGGTAAGGAGTGGCAGTGGGAAGTTAGCTGCATACAGAAAGATCAATTAAGTAAATGTAGATGTTAAATTCTGCAGGAGCCAGCGCCGGGTGCACTGGCTGTAATGCTATAATCAATCCCAGTACTTTGGGAGGCCAAGGGAGGATCACTTGAGGCCAAGACTTTGAGACCAACCTGGGCAACATAGTGAGACCTTGTCTTTACAAAAAAAAAAAAAAGAATAATAATAAAGAAAAGATAGTGGGAACCAGGTTTCTAACTATTAGAATAAATCCTGTGGGGTTGGACTGAAAATGGATGTTGGGTGTAAACATACATGTACACACACAAACACACAGACTCCAGGGTCTGTAAGCTTTGATATCCCAACAGCAATGACTCTACCTAGCATTCAAATCTTGATTTCTATATATCATTCTTTGCCAAAAGGAACCAGGACTCCTTGGTGAAATGGTTAATTCCAGGCTGGGTCAGGAAAAACACAAAAGTGCCTACTAATCAAAGAATGATGAAAACATATGAAAGACACAGGAGCTAGATTGAAAGGTAATCCACTGGCCAAACAGGACAATCTGAGCATCAAAATAAACATAAAATTACAACTTACTGAATAAAATAGAAAACCCTAAGTCCATACTGTCAAATAAACTAAAATTTTGATATGGACAGGATATTTACAGAGTTTCAAAGTACCTCCCCATAAAATACTTATTCATTACAAAGGGGACAAATAGTAACTTCATGACACCTCTTTTTATTTTTGAGATGGAGTCTCACTCTGTTGCCTAGGCTGGAGTGCAATGGTGCGATCTCGGCTCACTGCAACCTCTGCCTCCCGGGTTCAAGCAACTCTCCTGCCTCAGCCTCCCAAGTAGCTGGGATTACAGGGGCACGCCATCATGCCCAGTTAATTTATTTTTAGTAGAGACAGGGTTTCACCACATTAGCCAAGCTGGTCTCGAACTCCTGACCTCAAGTGATCTGCCCGCCTCAGCCTCCCAAAGTGTTGGAATTACAGGTGTGAGCCACCGCACCCAGCCAGGGAGACCCCATCTTACAAAACAAAACAAACATGCCGGTGCGGTGGCTCACGCCTGAAATCCCAGCACCTTCTGGGAGGCTGAGGAGGGCAGACCATGAGGTCAGGAGTTTGAGACCAGCCTGGCCAGCATGATGAAACCCCTTCTCTAATAAAAATACAAAAAATTAGCAGGGCCGGGCACGGTGGCTCACGCTTGTAATCCCAGCACTTTGGGAGGCCGAGGCGGGCGGATCACAAGGTCAGGAGATCGAGACCACAGTGAAACCCCGTCTCTACTAAAAATACAAAAAAATTAGCCGGGCGTGGTGGCGGGCGCCTGTAGTCCCAGCTACTCGGAGAGGCTGAGGCAGGAGAATGACGTGAACCCGGGAGGCGGAGTTTGCAGTGAGCCGAGATTGCGCCACTGCACTCCAGCCCGGGCGACAGAGCGAGACTTCGTCTCAAAAAAAAAAAAAATTAGCAGGGCACGGTGGCACACTCCTGTAATCCCAGCTACCAGGGAGGCTGAGTCAGGAGAATCACTTGAACCCGTGAGGTGGAGGTTGCAGTGAGCCAAGATTGTGCCACTGCACTACAGTCTGCACGATGGAGTGAGACTCTGTCTCAAAACAAACAAACCAAAGAGCCACAGTGGCTCACAGCTTTAATCCCAATATTTTGAGAAACTGAGGTGGGAGGATCAATTGAGCCCAGAGCCCAGGAGTTTGAGGTTGCAGTGAGCTATACAGTGAGCTGAGTGACAGAGAAGCCTTGAAAAACACCTCTTTGGGACAATTAGTAAAATCTGAATGGGGTCTGATGATTATATAGTAACAATCTATCCAGAGAGCCCCTGAGAAAGACTTTTTTGGGACAATTAGTAAAATGTGAATGGGATCTGATGATTTACATAGTAACAATGTATCAGTGTTCATTTCCTGATTTTGATAATTTATATTGTGGTTCAGTAAGAGGATATTTGTAGCAAAATCACATTAAAGTGTATCAGGGTGATAGACCATCATACTAACAACTTATTCTTAAAGAGCTCAAGGAAAAGTCTTCATATTGTATTTGAAATCTGTTAATCTGAGATTGTTTCAAAATGAAAAAATTCTTGAAAAATTACTCTTCAAAAAACAGAAAACAGATGAACCTTGAACATATCATGCTAAGTGAAATAAGCCAGACGCAAAGTAACAAATACGGCATGATTCCACTTACGTGGGTTTCCTAGAAGAGGCAAATTCATAGACAAAGTAGAGTAGAGGTTACTGGGGTCAGGGAGAAAATGAGGAGTTACTGTTTAGTCGATACAGAGTTTCTGGTTGGGATACAGAAAAAATTCTGAATATGAACAGTGGTGATGGTTACACAACACTGTGAACGCACTTAATGCTACTGAATTGTAAAACTAAAAAAAAATTTAGGCTGGGCGTGGTGGCTCACGCCTGTAATCCCAGCACTTTGGGAGGCTGAGGCAGGCGGATCATGAGGTCAGGAGATCAAGACCATCCTGGCTAACATGGTGAAACCCCGTCTCTACTAAAAATACAAAAAATTAGCCGGGTGTAGTGGTGGGAGCCTGTAGTCCCAGCTACTGGGGAGGCTGAGGCAGGAGAATGGCGTGAACCCGGGAGGTGGAGCTTGCAGTGAGCCGAGATTGCGCCACTGCACTCCAGCCTGGATGACAGAGCCAGACTCCAACTCAAAAAAAAACAAAAAAACAAAAAATTTAAATAGTAATTTTTTTTTTTTGAGACAGTCTCGTTCTGTCGCCCAGGTTGGAGTACAGTAGCACAATCTCAGCTCACTGCAACCTCCGTCTCCTGGGTTTAAGTGATTCTCGTGCCTTAGCCTCCCAAGTAGCTGAAATTACAGGCATGCACCACCATGCCCAGCTAATGTTTGTATTATTTTTGTAGAGACGGGGTTTCGCCATGTTGGCCAGGCTGGTCTCAAACTCCTGGCCTAAAGTGATCCTCCCACCTCGGCCTCCCAAAGTGCTGAGATTACAGGCGTGAGCCACTACACCTGGTCAAAATGCAAATTTTATGCTATGTATATTTTTCCACAATAAAAAAAGCGAGAGGAGTTTTTTCTAAGTGCCCAGTGTTGTTTCTATTATTTAACAGATACAAAAATATTCACTTCAAAATTATTTGTATATGTGAACAATTAGAAAGTCGTTTAGGGAGTCTCTCTGAACCTATTCTGGTTCAGAGGGCTGCCTGTTAAAAAAAATTTTTTAAAGTGCTGGGCATAGTGGCTCACGCCTGTCATCACAGCACTTTGAGAGGCCGAGGCAGGCAGATCACAAGGTCAGGAGTTTGAGAAAAGCCTGGCCAATAGGGTGGAATCCCATCTCTACTAAAAATACAAATATTAGCCAGGCGTGGTGGCACATGCCTGTAGTCCCAGCTATTCAGGAGGCTGAGGCAGGAAAATCGCTTGAACCCGGGAGGAGGAGGTTGCAGTGACTCAAGATCACGCCACTGCACTCCAGCCTGGGGGACAGAGCAAGACTCCGTCTCAAAAAAAAAAGAATCCTAAATTTATCAGCGCTAGCCACCCCTTCACATCTGAAATTAAATCCTTATATATTTGGGTTGCTAAAAGATGATGAAAGATATGTGACCATCTCACTTTCTTTAACATGCTGCCTCTTCAGTTCTGTGAAGTACAATCACCCAAGTTTAAACACAATCTACATACAGGTTACGTATCCCTAATCCAAAAATGTAAAATCCAAAATGCTCCAAAATCTGAAACTTTTCTGAGAGTCAACTGATGCTCAAAGAAAACGCTCATTAACATTCTGAATTTTACGGCTGGGTGTGGTGGCTCAAGCCTGTACTCCCAGCACTTTGGGAGGCCGAGGCAGGCAGATCACAAGGTCAGGAGATCCAGACCATCCTGGCTAACACGGTGAAACCCCGTCTCTACTAAAAATACAAAAAATTGGCCGGGCATGGTGGCGGGCGCCTGTAGTCCCAGCTGCTCGGGAGGCTGAGGCAGGAGAATGGTGTGAACCCCAGGAGACGGAGCTTGCAGTGAGCCGAGATCGCGCCACTGCACTTCAGCCTGGGCAACAGAGCGAGACTCCGTCTCAAAAGAAAAAAAAAATTCTGAATTTTCTAATTTGGGATGCTTCAACCAGTAAGTAAGCAGAATGTATGTATATATTTAAAAATCAAAAATCCAAAAAACTTCTGGTCCCAAGCATTTTGGATAAGGAATACTCAATTTTGTACTATACAGATTCCATCACTTTACTCCACCATTTTTCTCAACCCTAATTATGATATAAATTAGGTATGTATTCTGACGTAGGTATGCCTGCAGCTATGCAAATCTCCCCCATTACAGAGGCCCTAGCACCATCATTCAGCTCACCTCAAATGGGTTCAAATTGAAGTAAGAGGAACCAGGACGGGTCAGTCTTTCAATCTGATTTTTCGATGTTAGAACCGAGTCTCTCTTCTCTATTTGTTTCACCTAAAATTATGAGGATTAAAAACTTCATTAATAGAATTCAATAACAAACAGAATTGTTTATGTTAACACAATGTTCACTGATATGTTCAACAAACATTTATTTGTATGTTTACCATCTGCAAGACATTTTGCTAAATGCTTTGAGAAATTAAAACTACCATTTGTTGAATTTTAATATAAAAACCTTACAAGTATTTATTAATCTCAACAACCCTATGTGGTAGATACTGCTATTATACCCAATTCACAGATAAGAATATTGAGGCTTAGAGAAGGTAACTGACTTGTTCCCAATTACCCAACTTGTAAGCCAGAATTTTAACCCCAACAGTTTGACCCCACAGCAGGCATCAAGAGGATTCAAAGATAAATAAGTCACAGCTTTTAAAGAACTTCCACTTTAATGATGGAAGATGTGCTTGTGTGTGGTTATACTTCATTTACAGATTTTAATTTTAAGAAAAAAAAATAATAATAAGCTGGGCGCAGTGGCTCACGCCTGTAATCCCAGCACTTTGGGAGGCCAGGGGGTGGGCAGATCACGAGGTCAGGAGATGGAGTCCATCCTGGCCAACATGGTGAAACCCCGTCTCTACTAAAAATACAAAAAATTAGCTGGGCATGGTGGCACGGCCTATAGTCCCAGCTACTCGGGAGGCTGAGGCAGGAGAATCGCTTGAACCCCAGGGACAGAGGTTGCAGTGAGCCGAGATCACGCCACTGGACTCCAGCCTGGGCAACATAGCAAGACTCTGTCTCAAAAAAGAAAAAAAAAAATAAGAGATTTCTCTGTGAGGAAAAAAAATAAAGAAAAAAATTTAAAGAGCAAAAAAAGGAAAAATACAATCATGGTAAGACATAAACTATGAGTAACATTTAAAACTGTTGATGGGAAGGAACAAACAACTCCACCACCTAATTCTAATAGTGTTAGAAAAAATCCCTGACTTGGCCAGGCGCAGTAGCTGTCACCTGTAATCCCAACATTTTGGGAGGCTGAGGTGGGTGGATTGCTTGAGCTCAGGAGTTTGAGACAAGCCTGGGCAACATGGCAAAACCCCATCTCTATTTTTAATTTAAAAAAAAGAAAGAAAAAAGAAAAATCCCTGACCTGAAGACAATGCCAGGGAGAACAAGCACCAGGCAGTCCCAGGAAAACATTCTTGGTGTCACTGTCAGAGTTGGAATGCTAGTTGGAATGAATCTCTGGTATGCTACATGCCATCTTTATTCCTATGGCCAAAACAAGGTTGGAAAGAATTTCATTAACATAAAAAGTCATTCCTTCTAGACATCTTCCCTCTTCACTCTATGAAAACAGGATTTTTTTTCTCTCTTGTTCACTACCATATCCCCAACACCTAAATAGCAAACTAGTACATTTCAAATGTTCAATAAACATCTGTTAAGTGAATGAGGCCAGTGTGGTGGCTTATGCCTGTAATCCCAGCACTTTGGGAGTCTGAGGCAGGAGGATCACTTGAGTGCAGGAATTCAAGACCAACCTGAGCAACATGGCAAGACCCTGTCTCTATTTTTTAAAAAATGACTAAAGCATCCTTCCTTAGATATTTTTTCCCATCCAATTCAAACAAACAAAGGTTGCTATTTGGTTTTTTGCTTGTTTTTGTTTTTTGAGAAGGGGTCTTGCTCTGTCGCCCAGGGTATACTGCAGTGACAGAAGACAGATCATGGCTCACTGCTACCTCCACCTCCGGGGCTCAAGTGATCCTCCAATCCTCCTGCCTCAGCCTTCCGGGCAGCTGAGACTACAGGCAGTGCCTGCCAGGTGTCTAGACCTAAATTTAATACTTTGGAGAAACTACTATGTAAAAAGTACTGTCACAATTGCAAGAAATAAAAGATGAATGTGATTTGGTCCTTAACCCCGAATGGCTCACAGCCTGCTGGGGGCAACTCCATTCCTCAAATCCATGCCAACCTACAGAGGTCCCATCTTCTGCCATGTTTAACCCTGAGAAAGATGCTTCTGCTTTATTTTTTTTATGAAACGCTTTCTTATACAACAACTTTAGTCGTCATGAAAATATTTATTTTAAAATTAACTCTCTTGCCAAGCACAGTGGCTCACGCCTGTAATCCCAACACTTTGGGAGGCCAAGGCGGGAGGACTGCTTGAGCCCAGGAGTTTAAGACCAGCCTGGGCAACACAGCAAGACCCTGTCACTACAAAAAAATACAAAAATCAGCCAGGCATGGTGGCACAAGCTTGTAGTCCCAGCTACTGATGTGGGAGAATCACTTGAACCCAGGAGGCAGAGGTTGTGCACTCCAGCTTGGGCAAGAGTGAGACTCTGGCCCAAAATAAATAAATAAAATTAAATTAACTCTCTTGTTTTTACAGATGTGGAATATGAAGATCTGCAAAATTAATGTCTTGAACAAATTCAATCCCGGCCAGGCGTGGTGGCTCACGCCTGTAATCCCAGCACTTTGGGAGGCCGAGGCAGGCGGATCACCTTAAGTCAGAAGTTCGAGACCAGTCTGGCCAACATGGTGAAACCCCCGTCTCTACCAAAAATACAAAAATTAGCCGGGCATGGTGGCAGGCACCTGTAATCCCAGCTACTTGGGAGGCTGAGGCGGGAGAATTGCTTGAACCCGGGAGGCAGAGGTTGCAGTGGGCCAAGATCGTGCCACTGCACTCCAGGCCTGGGCAACAAGAGCAAAACTCCGCCTCAAAAAAAAAAAAAAAAAAAAAAAAGAATTCAATCCCAGTCCAGTCAGGTTAACTGTCTTTCAAGAATTTTTTTTTTTTTAGACGGAGTCTCTCGCTCTGTCGCCTAGGCTGGAGTGCAGTGGCGGGATCTCTGCTCACTGCAAGCTCCGCCTCCCAGGTTCACGCCATTCTCCTGCCTCAGCCTCCCAAGTAGCTGGGACTACAGGCGCCCACCACCAAGCCCAGCTAATTTTTTGTATTTCCAGGAGAGACAGGGTTTCACCATGGTCTCGATCTCCTGACCTCGTGATCCGCCCATCTCAGCCTCCCAAAGTACTGGGATTGCAGGCGTTGAGCCACCTCGCCCGTCCACGAATTTTTTTTTCTATCCTTCTTTTCCTTCTTTTTAAAGAGACAGGGTCTCACTCTGTCGCCAAGAATGGAGTGCAGTGGTCCGATCATAGCTCACTGCAGCCTCGAGCTTTTGGGTTCCTCCCGCCTGGGCCTCCAAAACTGCTGGGATTACAGATGTGAGCCACCGTGCCCAGCCCCTTGCAACAATTTAATCTGAGATTCTGACTCAGACAGGGTCTCACAACTCTGTCGCCAAGGATGGAGTGCAGTGGTACGATCATAGCTCACTGCAGCCTCGAGCTTCTGGGTTCCTCCAGCCTGGGCCTCCCAAAGTGCTGGGATTACAGATGTGGGCCACTGTGCCCAGCCCACTGCAAGAATTTAATCTGAGATTCTGACTCCAGACGGTATTTCATTTATTCATTCATTCACTCAACAAATATTTACTGAGCATCCACTACATACTAGGCGCTGGAGATGCGATAGTAAAGGAGGCTCAGAACAAGCCCACTGCTGTCCTAACATACCACCAAACAAGCTGTAACCTACTGTAAGGCCCCAAACTATTTCACCTCCCTAAACCTCAGGTTCGTCATCTGTAAAATGGGGATAATATAATGCCTAACTGGCATGATACACAGTGCCTGGCGTTCGTGAATGGCAGAAACAACCACGAAAACAACTCATTACAGAGGACTAAGAAACGTCTCGGGGGCCAAGAAGGCTAAGTCACTCCCAGGAAGGGCCCAGCCTCTGCCAGCCCCCGATTCCGCGGACTTGGGGCACTCTGCCTGGGCGCCCGCACTACGTTGGACACACTCGCCATCTCCCTCGATAGGTCGAACATCATCCCCTCTTTCGTTGACCCGGGGGATCTCCCAGCAGCTATCAGTGGGAGACGCTCACACACCCCCAGACCCCCGCCACCCCGAAGATTGGACTGAAGGAATCGCCCAACGGTCCAGGCCAGGCGGCCACTGCCTTTGTCCACTGGGAAAGCAGATCCGGGAGAGGTCGCCCCGGTGCCACTACTCCTCACTCTGTGTTCACCTCACTGTAGAAGGTCATAAATGCTTCCTCCGTGCTGCCTCCGCCGCCCGAAGTCCCGCTCTCTCCTGAAGCCGCCATTTCCCCGGCCCAGCCACCACGTGACCCTTCTGCGCAGGCGTCACCTCACGTGATTCTTACAGGCCCGCCCCTCTAGCCCCGCCTCCCGCCTGAGAGGTTCTTAAAGGGCTCGCAGCCCAGCCAGGCACTTTAAACGTAGGAGGGCTTTTTAAAATTTAAACGAATTACACATAACATATAATTAACCACTTTAAAGTAAATAATTTGTTTAATTCATTGTTGTTAGGTAAAAAATAATAAGAATAAAAGAAAAAGTGAATAATTCAGTGGGCTTATTTATTTATTTATTTCTGAGACTGGATCTCTGTCGTGCAGGCTGGAGTCAAGTGGTGCAGGCAGAGCTCACTGCAGCCTCGACCTCCCAAACTCAAGCGATCCTCTCACTTCAGCCTCCTGGGACTGCAGGTGCACGCCACCATGCCCGGCTAATTTTATGTACTTTTGTAGAGATGGGGTCTTGCCATGTTGCCCAGGCCTCCCGAAGTACAGGAATTACAGGCATGAGCCACCGCACCGGACCGGCTCAGCGGTCTTTAGAACATTCAGAATGTTCTGCAACCACCATGTCTATCTGGTTCCAAAATAGTTTCACCACCTCAAAAGGAGCCTTAGTACCTACTCTTTTTTTTTTTTTTTTTTTTTTTTTTTAGACAGAGTCTCACTCTGTTACCCAGACTGGAGTGCAGTGTCGCCTCCCCGGTTCCAGAGATTCTCCTGCCTTAGCCTCCAGAGTAGCTGAGATTACACACAAACACCACCATGCCCGGCTAATTTTTATATTTTTAGTAAAGACGGATTTTCACCATGTTGGCCAGGATGGTCTACGATCTCCTGACGTCGTAATCCGCTCGCCTTGGCCTCCCAAAGTGCTGGGATTACAGGCGTGAGCCACCGCACCTGGCCAAGGAGACCTAGTACCTATTAAGCAGTTGCTCCCTATTTGTCCCCTCTCCCCAGTCCCTGAAAACAAGCAATCTGTGTTCTATCTATATGGATTTACCTATTCTGGATATTTCACATAAATGGAGTTAAACAATATGTGAATAGGTATTTCACATAAATTGAATTAAACAAAATACCAGGCAGGGCTGCTATTTTCTTAACTAAAATATGATCAATAAAGCCAGTTTTACTATTTCATAGAAAACAAAGAAGGTTTTTTTGTTTTGTTTTGTTTTTTGAGACAGAGGCTTGCTCTGTTGCCCAGGTTGGAGTGCAGTGGCATGATCTTGGCTCACTGCAACCGCCGCCTCCCAGGTTCAAGCCGATTCTCCTGTCTCAACTTCCTGAGTAGCTGAGATTACAGGCGCATGTCACCACGCCCGGCTGATTTTTGTATTTTTAGTAGAGACGGGGTTAGTCAGGCTGGTCTCGAACTCATGACCTCATGATCCACCCGCCTCGGCCTCCTAAAGTGCTGGGATTACAGGTGTGAGCCACCACACCCAGCCCCAAAGAAGGTATTTTTATAATCATCAATCAGGTAGATAATCTGGCCCAATTCTCTCATCTAAAAAAGAAGAAACAGAGAAGAGAAAATGAGTTAGAGAAGAGCTATAAATTTCATGAAAGTAAAAACTACTATTGTCTTGTTCACATTCATTAGATGGATGAAGGGAGGTCAAGATCAAGGTTAAGCTTTCCCTAGACTCTTACTTATCCTTTTTTTTTTTTTTTTGAGACAGAGTTTCGCTCTTGTTGCCAGGCTGGAGTGCAATGGCGTGATCTCGGCTCCCCGCAACCTCAGCCTCCCGGGTTCAAGCATTCTCCTGCCTCAGCCTCCCAAGTAGCTGGAATTACAGGCATATGCCACCATGCCCACCTAATTTATTTTTTATTTTTATTTATTTATTTATTTTTGAGACAGTTTCTCTCTTGTTGACCAGGCTGGAGTGCAATGGCGTGATCTCAGCTCACTGAAACCCCTGCCTCCCAGGTTCAAGCAATTCTCCTGCCTCAGCCTCCCGAGTAGCTGGGGTTACAGACATGCGCCACCACGCCCGGCTAATTATTCGTGTTTTTTTTTTTTTAGTAGAGATGAGGTTTCTCCATGTTGGTCAGGCTGGTCTCAAACTCCCAACCTCAGGTGATCTGCTTGCCTCGGCCTCCCAAGTGCTGGGATTACAGGTGTGAGCCACCGCGCCCGGCCTGCTTTTTTCTACTGCGTTGCACCACATTGCCAAAATTGCAGTTATTAAGCCCATTCAACAATATGTTGTTAACGAAAACTAAAATATTTTTAAAAGGTTTATTCTGAGACAATATGAGTGACCATAGCTTGGGGAAACAGTCTCAAGAGGTCCTAGGAAACTGTGCCTCATTTTTTTTTTTTTTTTTTTTTTTTTTTTTTTTTTTTTTTTGTCTCGTTTGTCACCAGGTGAGTGCAGTGGGAATCTCAGTCATGGCGCGTGCCACCACACCCGGCTGATTTTTGTACTTTTAGTAGAGACGCGGGTTTCCCCATGTTGGCCAGGCTGGTCTCGAACTCTGGACCTCAGGTGATCCACCCACCTCGGCCTCCCAAAGTGTTGGGATTACAGGCGTGAGCCACCGCGCTCAGCCAGAACACTGACACTTCCCATAACAAATGAACACGATTTATGTATATCTAAGCCGAGGCACATTGGATGTCGGTATCCTGGACATCAGCATCCTGGACACAGCTCCCAAAACCCAAATTCCCCCATTTTATTGATGCTAGCAGGCCAGGGAAGGGAAAACTTCCTTTGGGCTCTGAATAATAACGACTTTAGGATTGAAATCGTGGGCTGGAGGTGGACGCCAAGCCTCATTCTGATGGGTCCAGGAGCCAAAATTTCGGCTTCTGGCCAGCTCTCTAAACTCCTCCATCATTCCTCTTTCCAGTCCTTTGGCCCTAAGCTCTTGCTAGCGGTTGGCTAAGAATAGACCCGTCTCTTGCTCGGGATTCGCTGTGAGCTCTGGGAAGCCCGCCTCCGCTCTCCCGTGATTCGCTGCTCCTGTGTTCATCCGCCCCTCCGTCAACCAGATTGGGTGCTTGGCCGTCCCCGCCATTAGCGCGTAACAAGAGACTGCTTGCTGCGGCAGAGACGCCAGACGTGCACCTCCAGCAGCAATGGCAGTAACGGCGTTGGCGGCGCGGACGTGGCTTGGCGTGTGGGGCGTGAGGACCATGCAAGCCCGAGGCTTCGGCTCGGATCAGGTACGCTGCGGCAGTGTCCGCTGCTCCAGCCCCGAGGGCGGATCCCATCTTTGCTTCCGTACCTTTACCAGTGTCCCTGTCTCTCTGCAGTCCGACAATGTCGACCGGGGCGCGGGCTCCATCCGGGAAGCTGGTGGGGCCTTCGGAAAGAGAGAGCAGGCTGAAGAGGAACGATATTTCCGGTGAGGCTCACCGGGTCCCAAGTCCAGCCCTAGATCTCCCAGGGCCTGCCAATCCTTAAACTGCCAATCGCCCCACCCGTTCCTACCTTGTGCCTTGGGCGCCCCATCCCCCAACAGAACTCCGGGGCCCCAATCCGGTATACCCTAACCCTTGATGTCCCGACCGTTGCCACCTGTAGGGCACTCCCAGTTCCCTGCCCAACAGTTGCAGGCCCCCACACCATTTCCACCGGCGGGTCTCCAAAACAACCCACGGCTCAACTCCTCCTTTATCATTACCATCTCCCGCGTGGAGTTCTCCTCAGGTCGTGCGAAACACCCCCAGATTCTTCGCACAACGGTCTAGATCCGACCGTCCAACGTTTGCCTCCCAGCCTGACTCCCTCGTCCCTCACCCACCTGTCACCCCCTCTGCGCTCTCCTTCCTCCCCAGCACGCCTTAGCTTTGCAAGCCTGCATGCATTCAGGTTTCTCAGGTGTTTCTAGACCCCCCGACTCCGCAAGAGTGAGGATGATGGGAGCTGGTCATGGGAGCTACTTATGGTTGGACACCATCTTCTAAAGGCTTTTGCCCTGCTCAGCCCAGCCTAGACCTGTAGATTTCCCTCTCCTGCTTAGGAGTATGGAGTGGGCTGGGCCTCCCTTTGCCAGCCCTGAGTTATCTTTAACTGACTTCTGTCCACTCTGGAGAGCAGTGAGGAATTAATCTTGCTTTTGCTTATCCTTTGGCCTTTCACTTCTGCCTTCTGTTGAGAATTATCACGATGACACCTGCCATACCGTATAGAGAGCCAAGGTACAGCCGTTAGAGACTAATTGAGCCCCTACATTTTGTAGTTAAGGAAAACTAAAACAGGCCTAAATGTGGCCAAACGAGCATTGTAATCCAGTCCCTTCTTGGAACCTAAATTGAACTGCCAAGTACTGCGCATGCAAGAGACCCTTTATTGGCCTTACAGTGGGCCATTCATTTCTATAGGCAAAGAAAGCTCTAGACAGATTGGAATAGGAAATGGATATTTGCCTTTTAACCGCACCCCTTTGTTTGTCTTCCTCATTTTGTTCCTTTTCTTTTCCCTAAAGGGGAGTCAAGTTCCCTGGGTTGTTCCCCTCATAAGGTATTAGGGACTTGTGTCACATCTCTCTGGAGTTTTCTATTTTAAAGAGGAATCTGAAAGCAATAAGCTCTTTGGTCTTCTTAAGATGGCTACACCTCAATTTAAGATGGGTTATTCTTTCACTAGTTGAGGAGTAGAAGAGGATGACCAGCCAGACTCCCATGGAATTGGGACTCCTATTCTTTGCTTAGACATTACGGGTTATGCTTAGAGATCTCTTTGGGGTGAAGGATTGAAATTAAACCCTGAGCCACCGTGTCCTTGTAGAGCACAGAGTAGAGAACAACTGGCAGCTTTGAAAAAACATCATGAAGAAGAAATCGTTCATCATAAGAAGGAGATTGAGCGTCTGCAGAAAGAAATTGAGCGGCATAAGCAGAAGATCAAAATGCTAAAACATGATGATTAAGTGCACACAGTTCCCCATAGAATGGCACATGTCATTGCCCTCTTCTGTGTAGACATGGTTCTGGTTTAATTAATATTTGTCTGTGTGCTACTAACAGATTATAATAAATTGTCATCAGTGAACTGTGTTTGATGCCTTCTTCTATCTGGAAGAGATAGACAGACACTAATGGACCGCTGAAATGGATTAGAGGCGTCCCTGCATCCAGGAGCGCACAGACAACGCACAGTGTGATAAGTGCTATGAAACAACACGAGTTGGGGGGATAGGTGTGACACAGACAAAATACCCCTCCCAGTCTAATTAGACGTGTTCAGAGAAAGCTTCTTGAAGGATAAATCCCAATCTGAAGCATAAAGATCAGGACGATCCTGGAGATCCGAAGGAGTCGTTGCTTCAAAAGATACAATTGGGCCGGGCGCAGTGGCCCATGCCTGTAATCCCAGCACTTTGGAAAGCCAAAGTGGGTGAATCACCTGAGGTCAGGAGTTCAAGACCAGCCTGGCCAACATAGTAAAACCCCGTTTCTACTAAAAATACAAAAATTAGCCAGGTGTGGTGGCACACACCTGTAGTCCCAGCTACTCAGGAGGCTGAGGCAGGAAAATCACTTGAACCTGGGAGGTGTAGGTTGCAGTGAGCCAAGACTGTGCCACTGCACTCCAGTCTGGGTGACAGAATGAGACTCCGTCTCAAAAAAAAAAAAAGATACACTTGAAAGTACCATCAGTTAAAACAGCATTTTGCATTTTTAAAATGGTTTAGAGGACACTTAATATGAGCTAGTCATCCTTGTTCTAATTTTGTAGATTGAGAGAACTGGAATTAGAAATCATGTGATTTATACAGTCACTCAGCACCTTGGCAGTGAGACTTTGTCCAGGTTTTTTACTACTAAACCAAGTCTGTTATTAGCAGAAAATCAGAGTTATTTGTTAGGTTATATTTTGCTTTGCCAAGTATTTTGTTTCAAATTAGACTTAAGGGCCTAGTATAACTAAATTATTATATAAACTAGTTGTGTAACTCCTCTAGGCAAAAAAATTTGAGGTGATGTTTGGGCCATTAGCAAAACATTTTCAGTTCACCAGTTCAGTAGGGTATTTGCCCAGGATTGTAATGAGTTATTTGTCCTAAGACCCTATCTATCTCACAAGGGCCTCTAGGGCCATTGAGTGATAAAAGCTTGGAGAAGTCTCATTGACCTTGTCCATACAGACAAAACACTAGATGGTTTGACTTGCCCATGAAACTGAACACAGCCAGGTGTGGTGGTGTGTGCCTATAGTTAGCTACTTGGCAGTCTAAGGCAAGACGATTGCTTGAGCCCAGGAGTTCCAGACATGACTAGGCAGCATTTTGACCCCATCTCTTTAAAAAACAAACAAACAAACAAAAACTCTACACTTTGAATTATAATGATTATAATGTTGCTGAATCTCAGCACTGAGGGCTTAGTAGTGCCTATAAATCTGGCAAGTGGCCAGCAACAAAATAACCTCAAAAGATGAAGTTCAAGAGACAATCATACTAAGTCAAATGCCTTTTGTTTTAACGTTAACAGTACACTTGAAAAGTTTAAAAATTGGAAACAAGTATTAGCAAACATCTTTCATTTTGCATATTTGTAACCAAAAAAACAAGGTATACAAAATCCCCTAAATTTGTGCACGATAGTGTTTTTTTGACTTATAATCAACAATTGCCTTACTAAGAGTGAAGTTCCTGAATTGTTTCCTCAGTAAAGGTGTACCATAGGCTGGGCGCGATGGCTCACGCCTGTAATCCCAGCACTTTGAGAGGCCGAGGTAGGTGGGTCACAAGGTCAGGAGTTTGAGACCAGCCTGGCCAATATGGTAAAACCCCATCTCTACTAAAAATCCAAAAATTAGCTGAGCATGGTGGCGGGCGCCTGTAGTCCCAGCTACTCGGGAGGCTGAAGCAGAAGAATCGCTTGAACCCGGGAGGCGGAGGTTGCAGTGAGCCAAGATCGCGCCACTGCACTCCAGTCTGGGCGACAGAGCGAGACTCCATCTAAAAAAGAAAAGAAATGTAAATTCTCAGGCCCCACCACAAACCTGCTGAAACTGGGGGTTTGACTCAGCAATCCTTTAACAAGACCTCCAGTTGATTCTGTTATGTATGCACCAAAGTTTGACGATCATTGTAGCACAGGTAGTTTCTCATGGAATCTGCTGGCATTTTTGGGTAGACACTTTTATAAAGACAGATTATTAGGTATAATAAAAGTAACTATATATGTTTAATATAATTCATAATATGAATGTGACTTTAGAATTTAGAAATAAATGGTTCTTGTATGGAACTTGTTAACATTTGAGAACATAGCATTCCACAGAATACAAGTTGGGAAATACTTCACTTGTACAATACATTTATTGCCTTAGTCAAT
This sequence comes from Hylobates moloch, assembly GCF_009828535.3. Classification (NCBI taxonomy): domain Eukaryota; kingdom Metazoa; phylum Chordata; class Mammalia; order Primates; family Hylobatidae; genus Hylobates; species Hylobates moloch. The sequence goes on from NW_026652284.1 coordinate 26,274,140, forward strand.
ATTGTTTTTGTCCTCTGCCTCCCACTGCTTCACTTGACTAGCCTAAAAAAATAAAAAATAAAATCCTTTTTGTTTACATGTAACAGAAACCAGCACGGGCTGTCTAAAGGGGAAGAAAAAGAGTAATTTACTGGAAGAAATAGGGGCTATTGTCTCACAGAATCTCAAGGAGATTTCAGCAAACAAGACTCAGGAAAAAAAGGGACTGCAGTAGCCAGAGGAGTTCTGTGAACTACAGGAGCAGATCTGTCTAAGCAACTTCCAAACCCTCTGTGTCAGAATC
>NW_026652284.1:26274822-26287200 GCF_009828535.3 Hylobates moloch
AAAAAAAAAAAATAATAATAATAATAATAATAATAATAATAATAATGGCGGTGCAGGCCTGCAGTCCCAGCTACCTGGGAGGCTGAGGTTGAAGTGAGCTGTGATCACGGCACTGTACTCCAGCCTGGGCAACAGCGTGAGACCCTGTTTCCAAAAAAAAAAGAATCATTGGGGTGCTTTTTTATATATATATGTATTTGGAAGAGTTCTATAGAATTTTATGAAGTGAAGTTATTTAACAATGGCAGAATTAATGGAGCACTTTAAAATTATTTGCTCATTAAATCTCATATTTTTAGCAAATAGATCCATTCCGTTAATTTTATAACCAAAGTAACCGAAGCAGGGAATTGTGAAGTAACTTTCACAAGATCACATGATCAGGTTTGTGCTGATCAAGGTCTTCACGTCAGAACTCTTGCTCCACAACCTTGAGTTGCAGTTCCAGTCCAGTGCTTCAGCTGCCTATTAGCTAGCTCCCTTCTCAATGTGGGCGAGTGGGAGGTACGTGGGTAGTGGGATATGGGTGGTAAAGGCAACGGCTCCTGGAAGTAAATATAGAAGTGCCAGCGGTTGGTGTTGGCATTAGCTTTTCGGCTGTAACATAAACCCCATCAGCATGTCTACGCATGCCTATATGATGCAAACACATGTTTGCAATAGAGCCTAGTTTGAGATTTTCACAACAGTAAGTCTAAAGTTGTAGTTCTCGGGCCGGGCGCAATGCCTCACGTGGGTAATACCAGCACTTTGGGAGACCGAGGCAGGCGGATCACCTGAGGTCAGGAGTTTGAGACCAACCTAGCCAATGTGGTGAAACGCCGTCTCTACTTAAAATACAAAAATCAGCCGGGCATGGTGGCACACACCTGTCCAGCTACTTGGGAGACTGAGGCAAGAGAATCACTTGAACCCGGGAGGCGGAGGTTGCAGTGAGCCGAGATTGCACCACTGCATTCCAGCTTGGGCGACAGAGCAAGACTCCAACTCAAAAACAAGTAAAATAAAATAAAATAATAAAGTTGTAGTTCTCAGCACAGGTGGCACATTGAAATGTGGAGAGCTTTAAAACCTCTTCTTCAGCCGGGCATGGTGGCTCACGCCTGTAATCCCAGCACTTAGGGAGGCCGAGGCAGGCGGATCACGAGGTCAAGAGATCGAGACCATCCTGGCTAGCATGGTGAAACCCCGTCTCTACTAAAAATACAAAAATTAGCCAGGCATGGTGGCACACGCCTGTAGTCCCAGCTACTCGGAAGGCTGAGGCAGTAGAATCGCTTGAACCCAGGAGGTGGAGGTTGCAGTGAGCCAAGATTGTGCCACTGCACTCCAGCCTGGGCGACAGAGCGAGACTCTGTCTCAAAAAAAAAAAGAAAAAAAAAGAAAGCAGAAATAGGCCAAAAGCTAGGCCTCTTGCACCAGTCAAGTTGTGAATACAAAGAAAAAGTTCTTGAAGGACATTAAAAATGCTACTCCAGTGAACATACAAATGGTAAGAAAGCAAAACAACCTTATTGCTGATATGGAGAAAGTTTGAGTTATCTGGATAGATGATCAAGCCAGCCACAACATTCCCTTAAGGCAAAACCTAATATGGAGAAAAGCCCTAAATCTCTTCAATTCTAAGAAGGTGAGGAGGCTGCACAAGAAAAGTCTGACGCTGGCCAGGTTCAGTGGCTCACGCCTGTAATGCCAATACTTCCAGGAGACGGAGGCGGGAGGATCCCTTGAGTTCAGGACTTCAGTCATCATGCCACTGCACTCCAGCCTTTATTAGAGTAGGATTTTTAATGCTACACAAATGATAAGAAAGCAAAACAGCCTTATTGCTGATAGGAAGAAAGTTTGCGTGATCTCAAACTTTGATAAAAGATCAAACCATCCACAATATTCCCTTAAGCCAAAACCTAATCCTGAACTCAACGGAAACACCTGCCTCAGTCTCCCAGTGTTGGGATGACAGGTGTGAGCCACCACGCCCAGCTCAAAATTTTCTTTTTTTTCAAGAGTATATTTTTTATTCACTGATAAACTAAAAGCCAATTTCTTGGTATTTCTCATGTATACTTCATTTATTTTATTAATAAGCAAAGCCCTGTAAGGGGAGTCTTTGCCTAGTCCTCCGACTCTCATCTTCATCTTGACAATTCTGGAAGTAACGAAGTTCGTAGGTCTCCTTGTCAGATGCAACCACTCGAAGCCAATCACGAAGATTGTTCTTAAGGTATTTCTTGGTAAGGTATTTCAAATACCTTTTAGAGAACTGTTTCTCAGAAACAAGTGTGATTTTATTCTTGAAGCGTTCAATGTGAACAACATTCCCGAGATTTCCAGTTTTGCCATTGACTTTAACCTTCTCCCATAGAAATTGCTCAAAATTTCCAGAATCAAAAATTCCATCTTCTACTGGATGAGTAAGGTCCAAATTAAACTTCCAGGTTGACCTCTTGGGCTTCTTGTCTTTCTGTGGTGCCATCTTGCCAGTCGCGCCAGCTCAAAATTTTTAAATTTTTTTTTCTTTTTTTAGAGACGGAGTTTCACTCTTGTTGCCCAAGCTGGAGTGCAATGGCACGATCTCGGCTCACCGCAACCTCGCCTTCCGTGTTCAAGTGATTATCCTGCCTCAGCCTCCCAAGTAGCTGGGATTACAGGCATGCGCCAACACGCCCAGCTAATTTTGTATTTTTAGTAGAGATGGGGTTTCTTCATGTTGGTCAGGCTGTTCCTGAACTCCCGACCTCAAGTGATCCGCCCGCCTCGGCCTCCCAAAGTGCTGGGATGACAGGCGTGAGCCACCGTGCCCGGCCTAAAAAAAATTTTTTTAAGTAGCTGGATATGATGGCATTCATATGTAGTTCCAGTTACTCCAGAGGCTGAGGCAGGAGTTATCACCTGAGCCCAGAAGTTTGAGGTTACGGTGAACTATGATTGCACAACTGCACACCAGCCTGGGCAACATGGCAAGAACCTATCTAAAATAAGAAATAAAAGAACAACAAAGTGATCAGTGTAGCTGGAGCAGAGTAAGCAAGGGGGAAAGACATACGAAATAAGGGGCAAGAGCTGTATGTGAAGTTGCACACCCTGTAGCAGCAAAATTTCTACTTCTGGACATTCCATTCCATTTGGTCTGATCCAATTGGCTGACTTTGGCCTGGTCTTATCAAGAAAAATAAATGCCTCAAGTTAATGAGTGAAGAAGCAAATGTGTTAGTTAAAAAAGGCTGGATAATGAGACAAGAAATGCTAGTTGTAAGTCTCATTCTGCCTGCCTTACACTTTTACCTTGAGGAAGTGTGTGTGTGAGCAAGGATGAGCAAGAGTGGAAGGAAGCAAAGATGAAAGGGGGAAAGCACAAGACTATCAAGGAGCTTTTTTTTTTTTCTCTTTTTTTTTTGAGACAGGGTCTTGCCCTGTCACCCACACTGGAGTGCAGTGGCACAATCTCAGCTCACTTCCACCTCCGCCTCCTGGATTCAAGCAATTCTCTTGCCTCAGCTTCCTGAATAGCTGGGCCTACAGGCATCTGCTACCACCCAGCTAATTTTTTTGTATTTTTAGTAGAGATGGGGTTTCACCATGTTGGCCAGGCTGGTCTCGAACCTGGACCTCAAGTGGTCCACCCATCTCGGCCTCCCAAAGTGGTGGGATTACAAGTGTGAGCCACCGCACCTAGCCAATCATGGAGCTTTGAATACCATGTTAAGGAATCTTGACCCTGTCCAAGAGTTTTGAACTCAAATTGCTACAGGGGCCAGGCAGGTAACGTAAATGATCAAGTCTTCCATTTGTGACTGTTATGGGAAGTGAGAAACCAAGTCTGGTTTGTGGGACCCTCGAATGCAGTCTCAGTGTTACCAGATCTTCCTGTTTTCCAAGGGAAATCATAAATTGGAGATTTTGAAATCTTAGTAAATTCTTCAAATCCGGAGGACTGAATAATATATATTAAGTAAACCAAATTCTGACCCATCGCATGTCCAAGTACAACCAGGACAATGCAAGACAGAAAGAGTTTTGTGCCCGGAAGTGTCTGGGTCAGAGTATTTTTGGATGTCTTTGCTTATCTGAGCTATTTATATTTGCCTCTCTTGTCACCTGTCTGATCCTGGCAGCCAGATTTTGGCCATTACTCAGCTCTGTTCTCACACACACCACACCACCACCCCCACAAGGATAGCACAGGCCCATCTTAGGCATCAACAATGTTCACAGAAACAAACTTTCAAGAGTTTGGGCCGGGCGTGGTGGCTCACGACTGTAATTCCAGCACTTTGGGAGGCCGAGGCAGGCAGATCACGAGGTCAGGAGATGAAGACCATCCTGGCTGATACGGTGAAACCCCGTCACGACTAAAAATACAAAAAAGTAGCCGAGCGTAGTGGCACGTGCTTGTAGTCCCAGCTACTCGAGAGGCTGAGGCAGGAGAATCACTTGAACCTGGGAGATGGAGGTTGCGGTGAGCCGAGATAGCGCCACTGCACTCCAGCCTGGGCGACAGACGGAGACTCCATCTCAAAAAAAAAAAAAAAAAAAGTTTTACAATTAGCATTAAGAGTCTTGTTCTTTGGGTTTTTTGTTTTGTTTTGTTTTGTTTTGAGATGGAGTTTTGCTCTTATTGACCAGGCTGGAGTGCAATGGTGCGATCTCGGCTCACCGCAACCTCCGCCTCCCGGGTTCAAGCGATTCTCCTGCCTCAGCCTCCCGAGCAGCTGGGATTACAGGCATGCGCCACCACACCCGGCTAATTTTGTATTTTTAGTAGAGATGGGGTTTCTCCATGTTGGTCAGGCTGGTCTCAAACTCCTGACCTCAGGTGATCCGCCTGCCTCAGCCTCCCAAAGTGTTGGGATTACAGGCGTGAGCCACCATGCCCGGCCCAAGAGTCTTAAATAAAGTCTGGCACAGTGGCCTGTAGTCCCAGCTACCCCAGAGGCTGAAGCAGGAGGATCATGTGAGCAGGAGTTTGAGACCAACCTGGGCAACACAGCAAGACTCCCTCTCTTAAAAAAAAAAAAAGTCTTAAATTTATTTGTTCATAGCCTTCAACTCATGAATTTTTCTAGGAATTTAATCAGGAATATAATTATTTGAGAGTTTTATCTCATTTTGAAATATGTGAAAAATTGGGAAGAAACCCTAAATGTTCTCAATAAGGATTAATAAATTATAGCATACATGAATAGTATGCAACCATTAACAAATATATTTAAGGAATATTTAATATTACAAAAATTATCAGGAAATGTGCTAAGTGGATAAAGCAGGCTATATAGCTATACATTATTAATACGGCATATAAACTTATATGCTATAAAAATAACCAACATGTTGGTTTCTCTTGGTAGTGCAGTTGGGATTTGAGGGAGTTCTCCTCCCTTCTCTCTTTAAAAGGATCTCTTTAAAAAACAACAGATGTAATACAACTTAGCACATAGATAGATATTAAATAAGTGTATTATATAAAGAATCTTAAAACTTCTCCCTTCTCCGTCCACCCCAGAGCTAACCAATGGTAACAGCTGCAAACTACACATCTTTCCAGATCTCTGTTTCCTCTGTGTAACTATGTATACAACTACGAGACTGTTTTATATGTATCATTGCATTGCGCAACCTTGGTTTTTGCTTTGTTTTGTTTTAACCTAACAGGAAATCCTGCATACCTTTCCATTTCAGAGCACTTGGAGCTACCTTCTGTTTCTTTGCTGTATAAGCCGTTGTGTGAACAAATCTGTTTATTTCTCTAATCAGTCTCCTTTGATAGGCATTTGGGTCACGTCCGGTTTTACGCTTTTACAATCCATCAATGAACAGCAGTAATACGAGCTCAAGACAGAAAGCCTGAAAAACATTGAAAAACAGAGACGGAAAAATAAAAACAGAGGGGGAAATATAATTTCGGGTTATTTCAGTTTCACCTTTATACTTTTTCATATTCCACATTTTTTGCAATAAATATAAATTTGGAAGTAAAAGCATAAAACGAAAACCAAACGATTATTGATTGATTGACTGAGACGGAGTTTCACTCTCGTCGTCCAGGCTGGAGTGCAGTGGCGCGATCTCGGCTCAATGCAAGCTCCGCCTCCCGGATTCAAACGATTCTCCTGCCTCAGCCTCCCGAGTAGCTGGGATTACAGGCGCCCGCCACCACGCCCGGCTAATTTTCAAAAGTATATTTAAAAGAAGAAAAGGAAAAGAGAAAAAAAAAAAAAGGAATTGAAAGCAGCTGGGGCAGTTCAGCCTCTTCTCGCGGAGGCGGGGCTAGGCGGAGTCAGGGGCGGGCGGCCACAGCCTGCACCAATCAGGACCCGGTTGATAGGCAGAGCCTGGCGACTTCGAAGACACGCCCCCCCGTCAAAGAGCCACGGGGATTCGTTTCCGTATCCAGGCTGGAAACCAGCCTGGGCCTATCCTGCGCGCTGCTGCGGGCTACTATTGGCTGCCAAGAAACCCCGCCCATCTCCCTGCTCATTGGCCGGTGCGGTTTACGTAAGAGGAGCCTGTTGCTGCGCGGAAAGTCTGTGCTACAGTTTTCGCTAAGGAGTTGTTAACGCTGAAACCGTACTGGGCGTCCTGGGGTCAAAAAAACAATACTAGCTATGGTTTATTAAACTGCAACTAAATGCCAGGCTGTGTGCGCCAAACTTTTAATATTAATAGTTGTAGCCACCTTTCTTGAACACCCACCACTATCAGCCAGTCACTGAGCCAGATCCTTCAAAATAACAGTAAAAATATAGATAATCTACACTTTATTGAGCACTTCATCTGCATCAAGCCTTGTTAAGGGGTTTCCATGCATGAGCTCTCATTCTCACAACAGAACGGTGGAGGTAAACTATTGACCCATTTAACATTTAACATGCAGACCTGTAGACCCAGCTATTCGGAAGGCAGAGGTGAGAGGACCCAGGGGCTCCAAACTTAAGTGAGCTATGATCGCGCCACTGCACTCCAGCCTGGGCAACAGAACGAGACCTGTCTCAGAAAAACAAAAACGTAATAAAAGAAAAACAAAAACACAGGAAACGGGTTCAGAGAAGTGAAGTGATTTGCTGAGGTTCACAAAGAAAAGGTTGGAACTGGAACCTTCGACTCCTATATCCTGATTCCAAGTGTGGACTTTTTAGGGAGGGGGTCGGGGTACAGAATTCCGCTGGGGATAGGGAGAGGTAGGACAGGATGGTGGCAGGCCAGAGGCGTTGCTCCAGGGACAAGCCTCAGGGTGGTTCTCTGAAAATAGGATGTATAGAGCCTCTAGGAGTGGAGGGTTGGGGAAGGAAGGCAGACCAGAGGAAAGGGAGAAGTTGTTCTTTCTGAAAATGTGAGGCTTCTCTCCTGGGGCAGCCTATTAAGGTGTAGGTAGCCCTGGACCTCTAGATTCTAGTCTCCACTCTGTGGCCAACTTCCTAGGGGACCCTGGGCAAATTCCTCTCTCTCGACCTGAGGCTTCCTGCCTTGTAAGAGAGGTAGTAAGCCAAAACAATGGAAAGTGCATTCGGGCTGTGAAGTATTTTAGGACTCTGGTCCTTGCTGGCAGTAGGGGGAATCTTCAGCAACCACAAGACCTTTACTTAGCTGTTGCCTGGCCTCTTTTCAAGACCTTCAGGCGGTGACATGGACCCTGACAATCCTATAAACTCAAAACGGTTTGGGCCAGCCCTTTCCTACTCCATTCTGACTGAGCTATAGCAGGATCTGGCCTGCAGGGGGCGTTGAGGAACCACTCAGCCGACAAAACTAAACTATCAACTAAGCAATTTGCCCAAAAGCACCCAGTGCGTTAGTTTTTGCATTTTATTTAAGAAGGGTAAACGTTTCCAAACCTGAAGATTTCTGTCCTCAGCATGCAATCGAGGAAGACGAATTATATGCACTGCCAGTTCTCTGTGGCACCAGTTCTCTCCATAACGGCTCTGGAAGTTTAGAGCTAATTTCTATTTCTTTGTTTTACAGATAGAGAAACAGATTCAAAGAGCTGGAAAAAAAATTCAGTTTGGGTTACTTGGCTAAAAGCTGGCACCCGAATTGCCTGACTCCTGGGAAGTGCTCTGAGGAGATAGTTGGCTTTGTTTCTGGGAGTCTGTGGTTGTACTGCCTGCTAATGCACAACTCCAGAGGACAATTTTGGTTGTGTAGCTTGACAGCTCGGCACCTGTCAGCTCTGTGCAGGAAGGACCTCCCTCCCCACCTAGCACAATGCCTGCTTCATGAGTAATTGAATTAATGTGTGACTAAGCCTTGAAGGATGGGTCTCCTTTGACTTTATCAAACCAATTGGAGTGGAACTTCTTTCCTGAAAGATCCCCCCTGGGCAGGAATTGTATCTGAGATTAGCGGGTGGGGGAGGAAAACAGTAAGAAGAGCTCAGAAAATGACATCTGGGGTGATACATCACAGCCGCCAGAATGGTCCCAATACAAGGTCATTATAGTAAAGTAATCTCAGAATTTGAGACTAGAAAACTAATTCAGGAAGAATGAATACAGAACAGATGACAATCATATTAGGGTCATAATCTGAAATGGATCTAAGGCTGAAGACATTTCAAAAACATTTCAAATTCAGTCTAGGTAGGTGTATCTTTGGGACTGGAAAGTGATTGAGGAATAAAAATAGCTGGCCAATCAGTGGCCTCAACATAGCTGATGCAAGAGTTGAGAGTATGGCAACAGAAGAAGGAGATCTTTACCCAACAAAAATACAAGGCAGTGGGGAGGGGAGGAATGTGCCCAGCCAGTGGCACCCTGCCATGCCCTGCTAGGCTGCTAGCTTCACCACTGGATTTCCCAGAGCCAGGCACAGTGCCTGGTACACACAAGATGGTAAATAAATATTTACTGAATGAAAGAGGGAAGGAAGGAACTGGAGCCCCCACCGGCAGACAGTTGCTGAGTAGAGCAGTTCAATAATTCGTCTTTTCACTTGCTCAGATTCCAGCTGCCTTAGCCACCTTCAGATGATAAATTTGGCTTTCAGTAAAGGCTCTCCTACAAAGAGGAATGCCCTGGCCTCTCAATTACAGGTCGCTTGACAGTTATGTTTCTCACTTCCAATTAATATATCTGCTTTAAGCATCAGTTCCTTTTGCCAGCCGGCTTCTTACATATTCATATGTTTGTCTCATCGGTGGAGTGGTGGAGTTTCTGCATAGGAGTCATTCCTGCCTGGGTTGGAATCCTTACTCAGCATATTACTAACCTATCTGACCTCCGCCCAGACGTGTTACCTCTTGAGCCTCAGTTTTCTCATCAGTCAAATGGAGACAAAAGAGCCTATTTCACAATGTTGTGGTGAGAGTTACCTGAGACAGTGATGTATCCTGAATTCTCGCTGGAGCTCAGTACCTCTTAATGTCTGTGCTTCTTCCTGGCTTTTCTTTCTTGGAGACCAGGTCACAAAAGATAATATCAAGGCTGGGCGTGGTGGCTCACACCTGTAATCCCAGCACTTTGGGAGGCCGAGATGGGCAGATTGCTTGAGCTGAAGAGTTCAATACCAGCCTAGGCAACGTGGTGAACCGCCCCCCACCCCCCAACTCGTCTCTACAAAAAATACAAAAATTAGCCAGGTGTGGTGGTGTGCACCTATAGTCCCAGCTACTTGGGAGGCTGAGGTGGGAGAATCACCTGAGCCTGGGAGGTTGAGGCTGCAGTAAACAGTGATTGTGCCACTGTACTCCAGCCTGGGAGACAGACTGAGACCCTATGTTAAAAAAAAAAAAAAAAAGGCCGGGCGCAGTGGCTCACACCTGTAATCCCAGCACTTTAGGAAGTTGAGACTGGGAATTTGAGACCAGCCTGGGTAACATACTGAGACTCCTGTCTCTGCAAAAAATAAAAAGAAACTGGCTGGACAGCATAGTGCACACCTGTAGTCCTAGCTACTTGGGAGGATAGTTGGAGCCCAAGAGTTTGAGGTTACAGTCAGCTATAATCACACCACTGCACTCCAGCCTGGGTGACAGAGTGAGTAGAGGGAGACTGTCTCAAAAAAGAAAAAAAAAATTCTAAGAATTTTTTGCTTTTTCTTCTCACAAAGTTACTATGTAAGTGAAGCTTTGGGAATGATTGACTGACTGCCTTAAAGATTCTAAGGAGTTATTCAACAGAGGAGAGTAATTCATACACGTTCATTCAAAAATATTCACTAAGGACTCACTACAGGCATATCTTGTTTTTTTGTCTTTTTGTTTTGAGACGGTCTTGCTCTGTCGCCAGGCTGGAGTGCAGTGACGCGATCTTGGCTCACTGCAACCTCAGACTCCCTGGTTCAAGCGATTCTCCTGCCTCAGCCTTCTTAGTAGCTGGGATTACAGGCATACACCACCACACCCAGCTAATTTTTTTTTGTATTTTTAGTAGAGACGGGGTTCACCATGTTGGCCAGGATGGTCTTGATCTCGACCTCGTGATCCACCCGCCTCGGCCGGCCTCACAAAGTGCTGGGATTACAGGCATGAGCCACCGCACCTGGCCGGCATATCTTGTTTTATTGTGCTGCACTTTACTGTGCTTTGTAGATAATGCATTTTTTTTTTTTTTTTTTTTTTTTTTGAGACAGAGTCTTGCTCTGTCACCCAGACTGGAATGCATTGCTCAAGCAATCAGTCAAGCCTGGCCCACTTTATTTATTTATTTTAGACAGAGTTTCGCTCTGTCACTCAGGCTGAAGTGCCTTGCTCAAGCAATCCTCCTGCCTCAGCTTTCCAAGTAGCTGGGATTACAGGTATGCACCACCAAGCCCAGCTAATTTTCTTTTTTTTGAGTTGGAGTCTCGCTGTGTCCCCCAGGGTGGAGTGCGATGGTGCGATCTTTGGCTCACTGCAACCTCTGCCTCCCGGGTTCAAGCAATTCTCCTGCCTCAGCCTCCCCGAGTAGCTGGGATTACAGGTGCCCACCACCACGCCCAGCTAATTTTTGTATTTTTAGTAGAGACGGGGTTTCATCATATTGGCCAGGCTGGTCTTAAACTCCTGTCCTCATGATCCACCCACCTCAGCCTCCCAAAGTGCTGGGATTACAGGCGTGAGCCTCTGCGCCCAGCCAATTTTCTTATTTTTTGTAGAGACAGAGTCTCGCTATGTTGCCCAGGCTGGTCTCAAACTCCTGGGCTCAAGCGGTTCTCTTGCCGTGGCCCCCCAAAGTGCTGGGATTGTAGGCATGAGCCACTAAGCCCAGCTGCATGTCTTTCACTTTAAATCAAAAGCTAGAAATCATTAAGCTTAGTGAAGAACACATGCCAAAAGCCAAGACAGGCCAAAAGCTAGGTCTCTTGAGCCAAATAGCCAAGTTGTGAATGCAAAAGAAACATTCTTTTTTTTTTTTTTTTTTTTAGACGGGGTCTCGCTCTGTCGCCCAGGCTGGAGTGCAGTGACGCAATCTTGGCTCACTGCAAGCTCCGCCTCCCGGGTTCACGCCATTCTCCTGCCTCAGCCTCTCTGAGTAGCTGGGACTACAGGCGCCCGCCACCACACCCGGCTAATTTTTTTGTATTTTTAGTAGAGACGGGGTTTCACCGTGGTCTCCATCTCCTGACCTCGTGATCCGCCCACCTCGGCCTCCCAAAGTGCTGGGATTGCAAGCGTGAGCCACCGCACCCGGCCTTTTTTTTTTTCTTTCTTTTTTTTGAGACAGTCTTGCTCTGTCTCCCAGGCTGGAGTGCAGTGGCCTCATCTCGGCTCACTACAACCTCTGCCTCCTGGGTTCAAGCAATTCTCCTGCCTCAGCCTCCCGAGTAGCTGGGACTACAGGCGTCCGCCACCACGCCCAACTAATTTTTGTATTTTTAGACGGGGTGTCACCATATTGGCCAGGCTGGTCTCGAACTCCTGACCTTGTGATCCGCCCACCTCGGCCTCCCAAAGTGCTAGGATTACAGGTGTGAGCCACCACGCCCGGCCAGGAAACATTTTTAAAGAAAAATTTCAAATGCTACTCCAATAAATACATGAATGATAAGAAAGCAAACAGCCTTATTGCTGATAGGAAGAAAGTTTGAGCGGTCTCAAACTTTGATAGAAGATCAAACCGTCCACAACATTCCCTTAATCCAAAACCTAATACAGAGCAAGGCCCTAACTCTCTTCAATTCTAGGAAAGCTGAGACGTGAGGAAGCTGCAGCAGAAAAGTTTAAACCTAGCATAGTTTGCTTCATGAGGTTGAAAGAAAGAAGCCTTCTCAATAACAGAAAAATGCAAGGCGAAGCAGCACAGGCTGATGGAGAAGCTGCTGCCGTGAGTTATCCAGAAGATCTAGCTAAGATAACTGATGAAGGTGGATACACTAAACAACAGATTTTCCATGTAGACAAACAGCCTTCTATTGGAAGAAGATGCCATCTAAGACTTTCATAGCTAAAGAGAAGCCAGG
>NW_026652284.1:26297200-26343932 GCF_009828535.3 Hylobates moloch
CCCCGCATTCGCATCCCGGCATAGCCCGCAGGGGCTTTGCAGGGAGACCCGGAATTAGGCTGGACCTAACCAGACTGACAGTTCGCACTCCGCCACCACTACCAGCAGCAGCGATAATGGACAACTTATCATTTATTATGCACCTACTAGATACCAGGCTCTGAGGTTTTTTCGCCTTTAACCTAAGTCCTCAGGACTAAACCAGAAAAATACAAGCTACGCTATCGCCCCATTTTACAGGGAGAACGTTGAGGCCCACGATGGGCTCAGAAAGAGGCTTTCTTCATTAACCCCACTGAATAGCTTGTTCTTTGGCCTTATGATTTCGGAGATTGCGTGGCACTAGGAGCTTCTAGTTGCTTTACAGGCCTAGAGTGTAGTGGAGGTTGTATTCTGGACCTTGGATTTGGTGGAGTGCTCTGTGACCCCAGGAAAATCCCTGCTCTTCTCTGAGTAACGTGGTTTCTGGGGATCCTACCTCCGTCGGTGCATGGTTCGTGCCCTGGTTTTTGTTAGCTTGCTTACCCTCCTCTGCCGTGATGTAGGAGCGCCATGTGGAGGAATGGCTCTTCTCCTGCAGCTTCTCAGCGGTGTGACTTCTTTGGAAAGGTGGAAATAATGTTACTTTTGAGAACGCCTGAACACTAGACAGCAAGAGTGCTGGGTTCATGTCTCAGCCCTCCTGCTCACTTGCTGTGTGTGGCTTAGCCAGTAACCACTTCTCCGATCTGTAGTTTCTTGCCATGGGGATTTTACAGTATCTCTAAGGGACTGTTGGGAGAATTAACTCAGAATACAAGCAAAGGCTGAAGCACCGTGACTGGAACATAGTAACTGCGTGAAACTTGCTTGCTATTATCAGAACGTGCCCATAGCACGCACAGCTTTCTCCAGAGTGTCTCACAAGGGGGTGCCCGAGCCTGTTCCTGAGATCAAACACTGTACACCCCTGTCTGGGACAGTGCCTGGGAACTGGTCTAGGGAGAAAAGTCTTTGAGGGAGGGGTCTTTACACAGAAGCCATGTTTCCTCAGTGGAGAAAACTGCTGCTATCTGGAAGGTTTCTTTTTCTTTTCTTTTCTTTTTTTTTTTTTTTGAGATGGAGTCTTGCTTGTTGCCCAGGCTGGAGTGCAGTGGCACGATCTCAGCTCACTGCAACCTCTATCTCTCAGGTTCAAGCAATTCTCCTGCCTCAGCCTCCCTAGTAGTTGGGATTACAGGCACGCACCACCATGCCCAGCTAATTTTTGTATTTTGTATTTTTAGTAGTTTCACCATGTTGGCCAGGCTGATCTTGAACTCCTAACCTCAGGTGATCCACCTGCGTTGGCCTCCCAAAGTGCTGAGATTACAGGCATGAGCCACGGCACCTGGCCTATCTGGGAGATTTCTGTGTATTCCTCTCTCGAGAAAAGAGGACCTTGGGACGGTTTCTGCTTTGAGTGGTGGCATCCTTAGAAGACAGCAGGGGGCTGATCTTTGAGTCAGGTGCCCGAGGCCCAAGAGAAGACCCAGGCGTGCAGCTCCCTTAACTCCCTGTCACTTCACCACACACTCCCTTTCAGGAGCTCATTGCCTTCAGATGTGTGTATCTTCAGAAAGTTCCAAGGGCTTCACTCTAGTGCTGGTAGTATTGGGCTCCGGAATAACTTTCTCAGCCGGATGCAATGGCTCATGCCTGTAATACTAACACTTTGGGAGGCCGAGGCAGATGGACTGCTTGAGCCCAGGAGTTCAAAACCAGCCTGAAACCCCGTCTCTACAAAATATACAAAAGTTAGCCAGGCGTGGTGGCGTGCGCCAGCTACTTGGAAGGCTGAGGTGGGAGGATTACTTGAGCCTGGGAGGTGGAGGTTGCAGTGAACCGTGATCATGCCTCTGCACTCCAGCCTGGGTGACAGAACAAGACTCTTGTCTCAAAAAAAAAAAAAAAAATCAAGTTACATAGCCTCAATAAGGAGAAATGTCCCAGGCTGGGCGCTGTGGCTCATGCCTGTAAGCCAAGCACTTTGGGAGGCCAAGGTAGCTGGATCACGAGGTCAGGAGATCGAGACCATTCTGGCTAATACAGTGAAACCCGTCTCTATTAAAAATACAAAAAATTAACCCTACGTGGTGGCACACGCCTGTAGTCCCAGCTACTTGGGAGGCTGAGGTAGAATGCTTGAACCCAGGAGGCAGAGGTTGCAGTGAGCCGAGATCGCTCCACTGTACTCCAGCCTGGGTGACAGCGTGAGACTCCGTCTCAAAAAAACAAAACAAACTTTCTCAGACATCATTTCTTCTTCAGGGAGGCCCTTCCTCCCCCACTAGATAAGTCCCCATGCACACCCTCCTCCAGTCCCTCCATTGTAGGAACTTTGGTCCCAATTATGTGAAACAGTCCCTTGCTGGAGGTACCCTGCAGGTCTCATCCCCAGCACTGCTCTTTGCACCTAATAAGTGTTCATGACTAGTTGCCCCTTGCTGGCTAGCTGACCCTTGTGAACTATTCCAGCCGTGGAGTCAGATCTGAATTGTGCCCATTTGGGAGAGGACCTCTCTGAGCCTCTCTGACTTGTCTCCAAAGAAGGGATTATAAGAACTGTTTCCCTCTGGGTGGTTGGGAGGAATTGGCACAATCAGATGTGTAAAGCACTTAGCGTGGTTCCCAGCTCATGATGGGCAGACAAGTGTATGGCATCACTCACTCACACCCCTCCACCCTGCCCACTCCAAGGCTGGAGGTCCTGGGCTGCTTGGGCTGTATTTCTGTATCGTCTTCTCAGGCATAAACCCAGGAAAATATCTGAATTCAGCTGGGGGTGAGGGAAGGAGAAATAGTGTCTGTTCCTTCCCAGCTGGCAGAGTGGGTAACCAGGTGTCTGTAGCTGAGTCCAGGGACTTACAGGCTCTATAAAGGATAATATAGGGTAACCGAGAATAAAGTCTGGGGCTTCTCCAAGAAGCGGATATGGGTAGTGGACAGAACCCTTGGAAGCCAGACTGAGCTGGGTTCAACTCTTCAAGGCTGGGGCCGCTTCCCAAAGCTGTTATTGTGAAGTGGAATGGACCTTAGAAGCCAGATAGCCCTGGGTTCAGATGTCAGATTGGTTACTTGTCAGCTGGTGCCTAACCTTTGAACCCTTAATCTTTCCTTGTGTGCAAAATAGAGACTCTGCCGCCACCCCAAAACAGATGAAAATTAGATGGAACCTGTGTGCAAGTACCTGAGTTAATTTAAAAGTTAACATATAGTAAGTGCTTAAATTAAGATCCATGCCAGGCATGGTGGCTCAAGCCTGTAATCCCAGCACTTTGGGAGGCTGAAGTGGGAAGATCGCTTGAGCCCAGGAGTTTCAGACCAGCCTGGGCAACACAGTGAGACCTCATCTCTATTTAAAAAAAAAAAAAAAAAAAAAAGGCCGGGCACGGTGGCTCAAGCCCGTAATCCCAGCATTTTGGGAGGCCAAGGTGGGCGGGTCACGTCTCTACTAAAAATACAAAAATTAGCCGGGCATGGTGGTGCACGCCTGTAATCCCAGCTACTTAGGAGGCTGAGGCAGGAGAATCGCCTGAACTCAGCAGGCGGAGGTTGCAGTGAGCTAAGATCACACAACTGCACTCCAGCCTGGGTGACAGAGCGAGACTCCGTCTCAAAAAAAAAAAGAAAAAATTAGGAGCCAGGCACAGGTCTGGGGCCATTATCCTCTTTTTACAGTTTGTGTGAAGACCTTCATGTTGAATGACCACCTAAAGGGTTAACTTTAGTATTCCTGCTGCCCCATGTGATCTGTTTAGTTGAAACTATGAAAATGCCCAGCACTGGTTCTCCCTCTGTCCCACACTAGCTGTTATTTTGGACAGGTGACCTGACCCCTCTGTGTTGCACTTTCTTGTTCTGTTACGTGGAACTGGAATCATGCCTTTATCAGGTCTACTGAACCTGTACCATCTAATATGGTAACCCCTCACTACATGTGGCTATTTAAATTTAGATAAATTAAAATTAAATAAAATGAAAAATTTTTTGTTGCATTTGTCACATTTCAAATGCTCAACCACAGTGACTAGAGACTCTCACCTTGGACAGTACCGATATAAAACATTCCATCATTGCAGAAAATTCTGTTGGACCGTGCTATGCTAGGCACTGGGGTAACAACAAGGAACGAGATTCAGTGTGTGCCCCCAAGTGCGACAGGTGCTGTGACTGGAGCTTCTCATTCTTGGTGAGTCCCAGAGGCAGCAGCCTGGAGACTATTGCGACCTTGAGAAGTTTAGAGAATGGGGAATCATTGCTGCACTTGCAGAAACCCGGGTTGTATCCCAGTCCTCCTACTGCCTTCCTGCCTGAGTAGCCAGAAGTGAGTTGACCTCTTTGAGCCTTGTTCCTCGTCTGTAATATGGAAGCCCTAGTAGTAGCTTCTGCCCTAAAGTCCAGGTGGTGCATGTGAAATTAATGCTTAGCCAGTGGTAACCAGACTTGTTGTGTACCATTATTATTACTGACTCCCCACTCCAGGGAATTGGGGCGGGGAGGGCTGACTTGGAGGGGTCATTTCTTGGCAGTGGTATGCTGCCCTGCCTGCCTGCTTCCTCTGTCAGGATCGGGGAAGCATTCAGGGTATTGGGGCCATGGATTCAAATCTACTTGCTTTTGCCTTCAGGGCTTTATACTGTCTGTTCCCTCTGGCTGGAATGCTGGTCCCCCTAGTTTTTGGGGTGTTTGTTTTGAGACGGAGTTTCGCTCTTGTTGCCCAGGCTAGAGTGCAATGGCGCGCTTGGCTCACCGCAACCTCTGCCTCCTGGGTTCAAGCAATTCTCCTACCTCAGCCCCCCAAGTAGCTGGGACTACAGACATGCACTACCATGCCTGGCTAATTTTTTGAATTTTTAGTAGAGACGGGGTTTCTCCATGTTGGTCAAGCTGATCTCGAACTCCCAACCTCCAGCTGATCCGCCGGCCTCGGCCTCCCAAAGTACTGGGATTACAGGTGTGAGCCACTGCGCCCGGCCTGTTTGTTTTTTAAGAGAGGGTGTCCTGCTGTGTTGCCCAGGCTGGTCTCAAATTCCTAGCCTCTGGTAATCCTCCCCCACCAAGCCTTCCAAAGTACCAGGGTTACAGGTGTGAACCACCCCACCTAGGCCCCCTAGATCTTTACAGGCCTTCCTGCTTTCTCATCATTTAGATAACAGCTCAAAGACCACCTCCTCAATGGCTTTTCCTGTCTACTTACACTAAAATATTGTACACTCTCCCTCCCCATCATACAGTTACTGGTTTATTGCACTCACTTTATAGAATCTGTGCTTTGAAATCCTGTTTATCAGATTCTTAATTATATGAAGGCCGAGGGCTTTGTCTTTTCACTGCTGTATTCTTGCTGCTTGCAATATAGCCATCAAAAATATTTGTTGAATGAACAAATTAATTGTTTCCACCTAGAAAGCACTTAGCATAGTGCCTTATACTTGAGAAACTGATCAATAAATGGTGTAAACAATGGTCCTCACCCTGGCTGTTATGCTGGGGCCCCACCCCAGACAACTAAATTAGAATTGCGGGAGGTGGGACCTTGGCATTATTATTTTTGTAAAGCTTCTCAAAGGATTCTAATGTACTGCTTGGGTTGAGAAGCCCTTGTTTGATACAGCAAGGAGGTTAATGATACCTGACTTTTTATTAAGTGCTTATTGTGATGGAGGTTTTGAGGTAAGCTATACAGTGTTATCTCCTGAAATCCTCATCACTAGCCAGTGAAAGGAGTTACTATTATCCCCATTATTTGGTAAGGAAACTGAGGCTCATAAAGCTAAGGAATAGCAGGTGGTGGAGCTGTCATTTGAGCTCATGCAATTTGTGTCAAGAGCCCCATCTTTTTTTTTTTTTTTTTTGAGACAGAGTCTTGCCCTGTTGC
This sequence comes from Hylobates moloch, assembly GCF_009828535.3. Taxonomy (NCBI): domain Eukaryota; kingdom Metazoa; phylum Chordata; class Mammalia; order Primates; family Hylobatidae; genus Hylobates; species Hylobates moloch. The sequence continues at coordinate 26,303,100 of NW_026652284.1, forward strand.
TCAGGCTGGAATGCCATGGTGCGATCATAGCTTGCTGTAACCTCAAACTCCTGGGCTCAGGCAGTCCTCCTGCCTCAGCCTCCTGAGTAGCTGGGACTACAGGTTGTGTGCCACCACGCCCCGCTAATTTACTATTTGTAGAGACGGGGTCTCACTATGTTGCCCAGGCTGGTCTCGAATTCCTGGCCTCAAGCCGTCCTCTCGCCTCAGCGTCCCAAAGTGCTGGGATGAGCTGCTGTGCCAGCCAAGGGCCCCTTTCTTTTACCTACATTGTATATTGTTGTTGTTATTGCTGAAAATGTTGATGGATCCAGACCCATAACTTAGAGCTCCTTTTGACAATTCCTGGGTCAGATTTTGGAGTGAGTTGGGATTCCCAAGGCGATTCCTACCCTTCCCTAGCACCCCTGATGGGCCATCTCTGCCTCCCCCAGTTCTGCTCCACCCTACCCTGCTGTGGCTTGCTATTCTGTCCTCAGGTCCCCTGAGGTGGAGGCCCAGTTTGTGGAGTCAGCAATCCTTATCTCCTATACAGAGCTGTTGGGCTTTTTCTTTGGTGAGCGGGAGGGAAGCTCCAAAGGGGAGTGCTTAGGGATTGGGGTGGTTACTACGCTGAACTTGAACCAGCCTGGCCCGGAAGTTCCCAGAAGTGTGGGCTGAAAGGGGCCTACGCAGTCAGCTCAACTCCCTTTTTGAAGGTGGCTGGGCTACTTCACCAGGATTAAGGCCTAGAGAGTTCAGGCCTTTAACTTTCCCCGAGCCACATAGCAAGTTAGTTGCAGAATTGGTACCTACCCCAGAGACTTTGTAGTCTCCTGGAGTCCCAGAGCTCTGCCTCCTCGGTGGGCTTTTGGCTATCTGAGAAGGAAGGTTCAATTATAGTTTTTAGTTCCCGGATACCTGAGGGCTGGTACTAAGTCTGGATCTTAATGGGGAGGGGAGAACTGGCACCTCCTATCCCTGTCCAGTGAGAGCACGGCTCTGATTTGGGTAAACCGTAAACAAGACCAGTGCTGAGAGCCACCTCCACTCTCAGATTAACAAAATAAATGAATAGGTAGAGCATCCTTCCTGAACCCCATCTCTAGGACTAGGAGAAGCAGACGTAGTGAGTACATGATTTTAGTGGTTTCTAAAGAGGCTCCAACATGTAACAGGTCAAAACAGTTGCTCCCATCAGCCTTGTACACCCTGCTCAGATTCCCTCCGTGCCTTTCTGCTTTCTCTGTCTTCATTCACAGACTAGTATGAATGACCTGGCGCCGCTCTCCACTAAATGTGATGTGGTATCAGGGAAACAAAACAGACAATTTGATGACAGTGTTTTTAGAAGCAAAAGCCCTGGGAATTTTGGGGTCATAAGTGAGGGCCAGAAAAAGGTTCCTAGATGTTGTGGTTTAGCTTTGCAAAAGGAGTGACCACTGGGACTGGGCCAGTTGTATGTGGAAGCCCATGGGAGGGGCAGGTAGGGTTTTAAGCCAGTTGATCAGATTTATATTCAGAAAGTTAATGTGGCTACTGGGTAGAGGATGGATAGGAGAGACCAGGGCTGAGGAGGCCGGGGGACGACTGGTGAGGTTGTGAGTAGTGGTCCAGACAAGAGCGGGTGGTAGGCGATGAGGTGGTGGTGGTGGAAGGACAGATAAGCAGCCAGGCATGGTGGCTCCCATCTGTAATCCCAGTGCTTTGGGAGGCCAAGGCAGGACGATCCATTGAGCCCAGCAGTTTGAGGCTATAGTGAGCTATGACTGCACCACTAAAGAAGAAGAGGCCAGGCGCGGTGGCTCATTCCTGTAATCCCAGCACTTTGGGAGGCTGAGGTGGGTGGATCACCTGAGGTCGGGGATTTGAGACCAGCCTGGCCAACATGGAGAAACCCAGTCTCTACTAAAAATATAAAATTAGGTGAGCGTGGTGGTGCATGCCTGTAATCCCAGCTACTCGTGAGGCTGAGGCAGGAGAATCACTTGAACCCAGGAGGTGGAGGTTGCAATGAGCCAAGATCGCACCACTGCACTCCAGCCCGGGCAACAAGAGCGATACTCTTGTCTCAAAAAAAAAAAAAAGAAGAAGAAGGAAGAGGAAGGAAGGAAGGAAGGAAGAAGGAGGAGGAGGGAGGAGGAGGAGGAAGAAAGAAAGGAAGGAAGGGAGGAAGGAACATGTGAGAGAAATTGAAGCTGCTTCTGAAGCATCTGGGGTACTTGGTTACCAGGTTTCGGGGTGCACACTGTGGGGTGTTCTTGTGTAAGTTCTCTGGGACCACTAAGAAGGTGGCCTCCTGGGGATGTGCAGCATGGTGGCTGTATAGTTCCTTCTCCAGGACCCTCCCATCCCGCAATGCTGGGATTCTTGGGTCCCAGCCCAGTTCCTGAAGAACTCAGCCTGGAGTGAGCCCTCTTTCTTGATTACCCTTCCAAACATGCGTATATCTCCCATCTGGCTCCACCATCCAAAGTATGCTAGAAAAGTGGGTTTAACAGTTCAGTGTAGCCCCTTGGATAGGAGGAAGAGGCTGGATAGGTAATAATCCTCTTTATTCTCCTTTCTATCGCGGACTAACCTCGTATGTTTCCTCCCAGGAGCAGAGGGAGAGCCGGACTCGGCGAGGCCCTCGAGGGCCCAGCGCCTTCATCCCCGTGGAGGAGGTAAGCTTGGAAGGGGTTAGGGATCTTTGGTCCCTGGGAAGAAAGGACATGGCACATTGGTGGGCAGGCATCTTTTCCTGTTCTTTAAATTGCAGCTTTTAAGCTATTCCTTTCTGATTTCTGATTCATTTAATTCACAAAACGGCTCTGTGAAGCAGGCACTATCAACTCCATTTTACTGGGAAGAAACAGGCTCAAAGAAATAAAGTGCTAATAGCCAGGTAGTGGCCAAACTTTTTTTTTTTTTTCATGGCCAAACTTTTGATTCCTAGATCAGTGCCTGCTTTCCCTTAAGAAGACAGAACTATCGGCCAGGCGCGGTGGCTCACGCCTGTAATCCCAGCACTTTGGGAGGCCGAGGCGGGCGGATCACGAGGTCAGGAGATCAAGACCATCCTGGCTAACATGGTGAAACCCCATCTCTACTAAAAAAAAATACAAAAAATTAGCCGGGCATGGTGGCGGGCGCCTGTAGTCCCAGCTGCTCGGGAGGCTGAGGCAGGCGAATGGTGTGAACCTGGGAGGTGGAGACTGTAGTGAGCCGAGATTGGCCACTGCACTCCAGCCTGGGCGACAGAGCAAGACTTTGTCTCAAAAAACAAAAAAAAAGAAGATAGAACTATCTATCTCATCCATGACCGTACATTACATGTTCTTTTCTGTTTTAAAAATAATATGTTAGGCCGGGCGCGGTGGCTCACGCCTGTAATCCCAGCACTTTGGGAGGCCAAGGCAGGCGGATCACAAGGTCAGGAGATCGAGACCATCTTGGCAAACACGGTGAAACCCCGTCTCTACTAAAAATACAAAAAATTAGCCGGGCGAGGTGGCGGGCGCCTGTAGTCCCAACTACTCGGGAGGCTGAGGCAGGAGAATGGCGTGAACCCGGGGGGCGGAGCCTGCAGTGAGCGGAGATCGCGCCACTGCACTCCAGCCTGGGCGACAGCGAGACTCCGTCTCAAAAAAAATAAAAATAAAAAATAAATAATAATATGTTTATTATTTTAAAAATTTCCATTGTTTCAGAAAGCTCTGATCTCCTGTATCCTCCTGCACGCTGCAGAGATATCACTGTTAACCATTTGCCACTGTTTACTGTGCCTTTTTCAAGCCAATACTTACTTTCAGTACAGAAGCAAGGTCATAGTTTACAACTTGTTTTTTTGTTTTGTTTTTCACTTAATACAAGAAAGACATCTTTCATCTACTGAGTCAGTTCATTCATTCATTTACTTAACATATCTACTGAATGATTAATCTATGTCAGGCACTGTTCTGGTTGCTTGAGATACAGTAGTGAACAAGACAGACAAAAGTCTTTGCCATTATGGAGCTTACATTCTAGTGTGTTGGGATAGTGGAGATACCTTCAAAACATGCAGAAAAATGTAAAACTAGTTTCCTCATTTTATTTGGCCATCAATGAACAAGGACGCATTTTTTGTTTTGCCGGGCACAGTGGCTCACGCCTGTAATCCCAGCACTTTGGGAGGCCGAGGCAGGCAGATCACGAGGTCAGGAGATCGAGACCATCCTGGCTAACACGGTGAAACCCCATTTCTACTAAAAATACAAAAAATTAGCCAGGCGTGGTGGTGGGCGCCTGTAATCCCAGCTACTCGGGAGGCTGAGGCAGGAGAATGGCGTGAACCTGGGAGGCGGAGCTTGCAGTGAGTAGATATCGTGCCACTGCACTCCAGCTTGCATGACAGGGCGAGACTCAGTCTCAAAAAAAAAAAAAAAAAAAAATTGTTTCCTGTCTTTGCTTTTCCTAAATGTGTAGGGCAAGTGGTAAATGAGCTAACAAACATTTACCCTCCCTCTAAACCGCTTGTTCCTCTGCTCCTTTGTAAATATAAGGCGAACAACCACTTGCTGATTATTTATGTCTGTTGCCCAGAATTCTAAGCTCAAGTATTGCTCTTGTGTTTAATTTTTTCATTTATAAATGACCACCCTTTTTTTTGTTGTTGTTGTTGAGACGGAGTCTCGCTCTGTTGCCCAGGCTGGAGTGCAATGGCACGATCTTGGCTCACCGCAACCTCTGCCTCCCGGGTTCAAGCAATTCTCCTGCCTCAGCCTCCTGAGTAGCTGGGATTACAGGCATGCGCCACCACGCCCAGCTAATTTTGTATTTTTAGTAGAGATGGGGTTTCTCCATGTTGGTCAGGCTGGTCTCAAACTCTGGACCTTAGGTGATCTGCCCATCTCTGCCTCCCAGTGTGCTGGGATTACAGGTGTGAGCCACCGTGCCCCGCCCACCCTTTTATAATAAAGAAAAGAAACAGGCAGCCAGGCGCAGTAGTTCACGCCTGTAATCCCAGCACTTTGGGAGGCCAAGGTAGGGGGGATCACTTGAGCCCAGGAGTTGGAGACCAGCCTGGACAACATAGTGGGACCCCGTCTCTATTAAAAAGAAAAAAGAGTTAAAAAAAAGAAAGAAATAGGCTTTGGAGTTCATCTGGGTTTGAATCTGCTTCTGTTATTTATCAGATCTGTGACTTTGAGCAAAAGGAACAAAACTTCCTGATTTCCTCAACTGGCAAAGTGGGGGAAATAATAGTATTCACCTCACAGGCTTGTTGGCAAGATCCCATGAACTCATGCAGAGAAAACCGTAAGCTCAGAGACGGCGTGGAGACAGCACTCAGGAAATGTGAACTATTTGGCACCCGCCCCATGGTTATATGCATTTGCAGTGTTAGAACAGACACTCCATGAAGGGAGGAGAAACTGTACTTTTACTCTCTGTGCCTGATTTTTCCTACCTAAAAATGGAGAAACAGAACTCCAATTTTATAGTTGTTGTGAGCGTTAAATAAGTTAAAGTATGCATGCTTGAACAGTGCTGGGCACATAGCATTGTATGTGTAAGTACTGGCCATTATTGTATAATGTACCTAATAAGTGTTCATTGAATCACTTATTACAATATCTGATCCTCCCCATTCTTTTTGGACGTGGTGGTAGTTTTTAGTTTCTTGCCATTAAAAGCCCACTGGAAGAATACACTGGTCTCTTTGAGTGGGGCAGGAGGGAAACCCATGCTCTCCCCGCCTTTGTTTGGCAGGTCCTTCGGGAAGGGGCTGAGAGCCTCGAGCAGCACCTGGGGCTGGAGGCACTGATGTCCTCTGGGCGAGTGGACAACCTGGCGGTGGTGATGGGCCTGCACCCTGACTACTTTACCAGCTTCTGGCGCCTGCACTACCTGCTGCTGCACACGGATGGTCCCTTGGCCAGCTCCTGGCGCCACTACATTGCCATCATGGTGAGCCTCTCTGGGCCTGACACTTGGAGAGGTGGCTCTGTGGGAGTTCTGTCCTTTGATCTCTTTTCTGGGAGCTTTGTGAGCTGATTCCATAGACAAGCAGGGAAAACCCTGGCTTTATCTAACTGTAGAGTTTTGGGTTTTTTGTTTTTCTTTTTTCTCAGAAGGAAAATTTTAGGTTTTGAAGAAAGGCATCGTTAGTGCTTGTGTTACGTACAGATTGGCAAACTGAGGTGCAAAAAGGAATCAGGTGGCCTGCAAGCTGGTGGCAGAGCTGGGGTTACTTAGAACTTAGGTTTCCTGCCTCTTGGGCAACAGTGAGCCCTACAACCTCTCCCCTGATGGGGTACCCACCCTGAGCCAGGCACAAAGGGAGGAGGGTGACTCAGGCTCTGTCCACTACCTCCGCAGGCTGCCGCCCGCCATCAGTGTTCTTACCTGGTGGGCTCCCACATGGCCGAGTTTCTGCAGACTGGTGGTGACCCTGAGTGGCTGCTGGGCCTCCACCGGGCCCCTGAGAAGCTGCGCAAACTCAGCGAGATCAACAAGTTGCTGGCGCATCGGCCATGGCTCATCACCAAGGAACACATCCAGGTGCAGGGGTCAGAGAGGCGGGTGTCAGGTAGCACAGAGGCCTGGCTGGTGCCTGGTGGGTAGCCCAGGGCAGGCACTGAGCAGCCCTGACCTCCCCTCTTGTCCGTTCCAGGCCTTGCTGAAGACCGGCGAGCACGCCTGGTCCCTGGCTGAGCTCATTCAGGCTCTGGTCCTGCTCACCCACTGCCACTCGCTCTCCTCCTTCGTGTTTGGCTGTGGCATCCTCCCTGAGGGGGATGCAGATGGCAGCCCTGCCCCCCAGGCACCTACACCCCCCAGTGAGCAGAGCAGCCCCCCGAGCAGGGACCCATTGAACAACTCTGGGGTAAGTCACGGGTCTGGGTCTTGATCGGGGAGGAAGCAGGCATGACCTGTGGTCCTTGGGTAGAAGCTACTGCTTCCCAATCTCTGGTACCTGCACTACCTGCTGCTGTGAGAGACCATAGAAAAGTTATTTGACTTCGAAGCTTAGTTTCCTCATCTGTGAAACGGGGAGATAAAGACCCTCTACTCACACTGGGCTGTGAGGGTTAAATGGAATACCATGTGACTGACACTGTGTACAAGCCATAGGCTCAAAGGCTGTTGGTTTTAGCACTTTAAAACTACAAAGTTTACCTTTTACTCTATAATGTGACCTTGTTTGTTTTAATACAAAAATACAGATACTTTAAAAATTCCTGCTCAGGGAAGATGTGTCTATTCTGTAGCTTTGTAAACGTCACTTTAGGAAGCACAGACCCCACACGCTGTCCAGCACAGTGGCTGGCACGGAGGATGCCCTGGGCCCTTGTGAGCATTAGGAAGGCCTGGCCTGTGGGAAGGATGAGTGGAGCTTCCCAGAGGCCGAAGGAGGAGGAGTAGCTGGTCACCACCGGGCCTGTCCTGCAGGGCTTTGAGTCTGCCCGCGACGTGGAGGCGCTGATGGAGCGCATGCGGCAGCTGCAGGAGAACCTGCTGCGGGATGAGGGGACGTCCCGGGAGGAGATGGAGAGCCGCTTTGAGCTGGAGAAGTCGGAGAGCCTGCTGGTGACCCCCTCAGGTACAGGATCACAGGCATCCAGGCTCCCGGAGCTGCTCCTTCTTTTTTTTTTTTTTGAGACGGAGTCTCGCTCTGTCACCCAGGCTGGAGGGCAGTGGCACGATCTCGGCTCACTGCAAGCTCCGCCTCCCGGGTTCACGCCATTCTCCTGCCTCAGCCTCTCCGAGTAGCTGGGACTACAGGCGCCCGCCACCACGCCCGGCTAATTTTTTGTATTTTTAGTAGAGACGGGGTTTCACCGTGGTCTCGATCTCCTGACCTCGTGATCCGCCCGCCTCGGCCTCCCAAAGTGCTGGGATTACAGGCCTGAGCCACCACGCCCGGCCTCGGAGCTGCCCCTTCTTAGGCTATCTCTGGTGAGGAGGAGCCGCCTCCTGCATTCCGGAGGCAGCCACTTCTCAACCTCCCGTCCAGGAGGTTCTGAGCATGGGCCTTGGGCTGAGACCTGGCTTTGAATCCTGGACTGCTAGCCTTTCCGGCTGTGCGACCACTGACGAGTCACTTCCTATCTCAGGGCTTCAGGATTGCTGTGTGGGGTTAGTGGGGCAGTAGAAGCAAAGATCTTAGCACAGAGCCTGGCCCAGGGGGAACCGCTCCATAAATAACTGCCACTATTATTGTTACCAGGGGCCTCGCTTCATGGGACCATGGGCCTGATCCACCCCTCCCCAAGGCCTGGCTCCAGCTGAAGTCTTGCCCCACTCACTATAGCAAGGGGCTTTTTTTGGCCCTCTGTTCTGCCTTCCCCTCCCACTTTTGGTGATTAATCAGGGGTGGACCCCTGCGTGCCCCATGCCTCAGCCTCACTGTGGCGTCTTTCTGGTCCTCAGCTGACATCCTGGAACCCTCTCCACATCCAGACATGCTGTGCTTTGTGGAAGACCCTACTTTCGGATATGAGGACTTCACTCGGAGAGGGGCTCAGGCGCCCCCTACCTTCCGGGCCCAGGTAGGGCTCTCTCTACTAGTCTTGGCCATTGCTCCACATTTACGAACAAGCAGTGGGTGCATAGTTTGAGTGGTTATACAGTTAGGTACCCAGCTGGGCATGGCAGCTCACACCTGTAATCCCAGCACTTTGGGAAGCCAAGGTGGGAGGATTGCTTGAGCCCAGGAGCTTGAGACTAGCCTGGGCAACATGGCAAAACCCTGTCTCTACAAAAACATTTAAAAAATTAACTGGAAGGTGGCGCATGCCTGTAGTCCCAGCTACTTGAATGGCTGAGGTGGGAGGATCACTTGAGCTGGGAGGTCAAGGCTGCAGTGAGCTGTGATCGCGCTACTGCACTCCAGCCTGGGTGACAGCAAGACCCTGTCTCAAAAAAAAAAAAATAGAGTCGGGTACGTTATTTCCCTCAAGATTCCACGAGGGCAGTGGAGTCCCTGTGAATCCTTAAGGGACCCATCTATACCCTAAGCTCAGGGGTTGGTGATCATAAGGAGAAGTTCATCACCAAAATGTACCTTCCTTGACCTCTCAGGCCCAGAGCAAGCAGCACATTAGGTTTATGACACCAGGAAGGAGAATTATGCAGATCCCAGGTCCAGAGGATGGGGGTCTCTCTGGCTGGTCTTGGGCTGCAAAGACTCACCAATCCCTTCCTACCTACCTAAGGATTATACCTGGGAAGACCATGGCTATTCACTGATCCAGCGGCTCTACCCTGAGGGTGGGCAGCTGCTGGACAAGAAGTTCCAGGCAGCCTATAGCCTCACCTACAATACCATCGCCATGCACAGCGGGGTGGACACCTCCGTACTCCGCAGGGCCATCTGGAACTATATCCACTGCGTCTTTGGCATCAGGTGAGCTCATAGCCCTTCATTTGGGGCATGTGTGCGCTGCAAGTCTTCATTCTGGGTTCACAGTTGTTTTCATTTTCTTTTTGGTTTTTTTTTTTCTTTTCCTTCTTGCCTATACTGTTTTTCAAAGCAAATTGTGATTTTAAAAGATGATAGTACTCATTGTTTGAATGTTGTAAATGAAACTCTTTAATTGCACTCCCAGAGATAATTATTGTTTGATATATATGTACATATATACACACACACACACACACATATACACATATACATGCATATACACACATACACTATATATATGTAGAGAGAGTTATGTTTGTATTTCCATTCCAAGTAGTAATTCTTCTCTCATAATAAATAAGGACAACATAAATGCTCAGTAGGGGACTTTAAATAATGATATGTCTATTCAGTGAAATATTATGCAGCTGTTAAAAATTACAATAGGCCGGGCGCAGTGGCTCATGCCTGTAATCCCAGCACTTTGGGAGGCCGAGGCGGGCGGATCATGAGGTTAGGAGTTCGAGACCAGCCTGACCAACATGGTGAAACCCCATTCTACTGAAAATACAAAAATTAGCTGGGTGTGGTGGTACACATTTGTAATCCCAGCTACTCAAGAGGCTGAGGCAGGAGAATTGCTTGAACCTGGGAGGTGGAGGCTGAAGTGAGCCGGGATCGTGCCACTGCACTTCAGCCTGGGTGACAGAGCAAGACTGTCTCAAAAAAAAAATTACAATAGAGGCCAGGCGCAGTGGCTCACGCCTGTAATCCCAGCACTTTGGGAGGGCAATGTGAAAGGATTGCTTGAGACCAGGAGTTCAAGACTAGCCTGGGCAACATAGTGAGACCCCCATCTCTACAAAAAAATAAAAATTAGCTGAGTGTGGTTGTTGCATGCCTATAGTCCCAAGTATTCTAGAGGCTGAGACAGGAGGATCACTTGTGCCCAAGAGCTCAAGGCTATAGTGAGCCATGATTGCACCACTGCACTCCAGCCTGGGCAACACAGCAAGACCCTTCACTAAAAAAAATAAAATAAAATAAAGTAAAATAAAATAAAAATTGTCCATTACACTATCTGCTCTTACTATTGTCAGTTCTCTTGTTCCTGTGTTTTTCTTTCCTTTTTTTTTTTTTTTTTTTTTTTTTGAGGCGGACTTTCAATCTTGTTGCCCAGGCTGGAGTGCAATGGCGTGATCTCGGCTCACTGCAACCTCCACCTCCCGGGTTCAAGGGATTCTCCCGCCTCAGCCTCCTGAGTAGCTGGGATTACAGGCATGTGCCACCACACCCAGCTAATTTTGTATTTTTAGTAGAGATGGGGTTTCTCCATGTTGGCCAGGCTGATCTCGAACTTCTCACCTCAGGTGATCTGCCCACCCCAGCCTCCCAAAGTGCTGAGGTTACAGGCATGAGCCACCGCGCCCAGCCTTTATTTATTTATTTATTTATTTATTTATTTATTTATTTTTAAGACAGAGTCTCGCTCTGTTGCCCAGGCTGGAGTGCAGTGGCTCAATCTCTGCTCACTGCAACCTCCACCTCCCAGGTTCAAGCAATTCTCCCTGTCTCAGCCTCCTGAGTAGCTGGGATTACAGGCATGTGCCACCATGCCCAGGTAATTTTTTATATTTTAAGCAGAGACAGGGTTTCACCCTGTTAGCCAGGATGGTCTTGATCTCCTGACCTCATGATCTGCCCACTTGGCCTCCCAGAGAGCTAGGATTACAGGCGTGAGCCACTGCGCCCGGCTTTTTTTTTTTTTGAGACAGAGTCTTGCTCTGTCACCCAGGCTGGAGTGGAGTGGAGTGATCTCAGCTCACTGCAACCTCCAGCTCCTGAGCTCAGGTGATCCTTCTGCCTCATCCTTCTTAGTAGCTGGAACTACAGGTGGGTGCCACCATGCCCAGCTAATTTTTGCATTTTTAGTAGAGATGGTGTTTCACCATGTTGGCCAGGCTGGTCTCGAACTCCTCACCTCAAGCTATCAGCTTGCCTCAGCCTCCCAAAGTGCTGGGATTATAGGCGGGAGCCACCACACCGGGCACCTTTCTTAGCGTATATAATTTACAAAAACAATGTCAGTTGCCATTTCCTTCCCTCCTCATTTCAGTTGTTTTATTCATTTACTCAAACATGAGCATGTTTTAGTGAACACATGATTTTTTTCCCTGCCTTTCTCACTTAACAGTTTATACCACACACCAAACAATTATCCCCCAATTTTAAAAAAGGTACGTGCTCCTCGTAGAAAGTTTGTGTTTCTGTGTATTACTAGCTGTAAATCATATTTCACTGAATGGGTTGAGCTATACTTAATGAACCATCCTCTTACTCTAGTCACTAGTAGGTTTCCAACCCGTGGCTGGCCAAGGACAGGCTTCTTAGAATGTGGCTCAGGCTGGTTTCTGCCCAGCCCTCAGGTCCAGGCTTCTCCGCTCTCCAACATGGTTCTTGCTCCTATTTCTTTGTCTTCCAAATCTGCCCTCCAGTTTCCAGCCAGTCATTCCTCTATCTACACTGATCTGTTTTGACATTGGCTCCCCTCGCTCACCAGACTGGGGATGACTAAGTGGCTTCTAGACTCATCACCAACTTGCTTTTTGGCTTTGAAGAAGTTAGTCATCTTCTCCAGGGCTTAGGTTGCCCATTTGTAGAATGAGTACAAGCTCCTTTTTACCCTTATCCTCTTCCTTCTCCTCCACTGACCTCCTCCTCTACCTTCCATGGCCTTTACTACAGAGTAGTGGACATGGCCCCTGAGCTAGGCAGAGCTGGGTTTAAAACCCATTCCTGGCCGGGCGTAGTGGCTCACGCCTGTAATCCCAGCACTCTGGGAGGCCGAGGCAGGCGGAGTTCGAGACCAGCCTGACCAACATGGTGAAACCCCATCTCTACTAAAAATACAAAAATTAGCCGGGCACAGTGGTGTGTACCTGTAATCCCAGCTACTCAGGAGGCTGAGGCAGGAGAATTGCTTGAACCCGGGAGGCTGAGGTTGCGGTGAGCCGAGATCACGCCATTGCACTCCAGCCTTTGTGACAGAGCGGGACTCCGTCTCAAAAGAAAAACAAAGACCATTCCTTGCTGTATTAACTAGGGCAAGTGACTTCCTTTCTCTAAATCTCAGTTTCCTCATCTCTAACGTGGGGTTGATGAATGTAGCAGATTGCATACACCATCCAATCTTGTACACAATAGTGTAGAGTAGTTTTGAGGATTCCACATGGCACGTAGTTGGTATTCAATACAGCATGCTCATTCTCTGCATTCCTTGACGTGGTCCCCTGCCAATGTGGCAGCCTGTGATACACGATATCAGCTGTTTCTCCAAGAGGAACTAGGCTTCTTGTTGCTTCTACCTTCTGACTTTTCTCAGCACTCTCTGTTCTTCCCTCTGTAGGGTGGGGTTGGGGGGAGGGAGCTGCCTCTGGGAAGAGAGCGTGAGTAATGCTGCTGGGACCTTTCCATTCAGATATGATGACTATGATTATGGGGAGGTGAACCAGCTCCTGGAGCGGAACCTCAAGGTCTATATCAAGACAGTGGCCTGCTACCCAGAGAAGACCACCCGAAGAATGTACAACCTCTTCTGGAGGCACTTCCGCCACTCAGAGAAGGTATGACCCATACAGGCAGGGCAGGATGGAAGTAGACAAGCCCAGCCAGTGGAGAGGGCAAGGGGTTAGGACCCAGTGAGAGTCCCCAGACTGAGTCTGTCCTGCTAGGTGGGACGCCTGGGCCTATTCCTCTGGATTGAAGTCCTATTCCACTGTGAGGTTTCAGAGTCTGTTTACTCACCTGTAACATGGGAATGTGGGTGCCTGCTTCACATTAGTAGTAGCTTGGTGGACCTGGGTTCAAATCATAACACTATCTCTTGATAGCAGTGTGACTTTCGGCAAGTCACATCATCTTGCTGAGTTTTTTTTTTTTTTTTTTTTTTTTTGAGATGAGTCTCCTTTTGTTGCCAAGGCTGGAGTGCAGTGGCACCATCTTGGCTCACTGCACCCTCCACCTCCCAAGTTCAAGCGATTCTCCTGCCTCAGCCTCCTGAGTAGCTGGGACTATAGGCACGTGCCACCACCCCTGGCTAATTTATTGTATTTTTCGTAGAGATGGGGTTTCACTGTGTTAGCCAGGATGGTCTTGATCTCCTGACCTTGTGATCCACCTGCCTCGGACTTCCAAAGTGCTGGGATTATGGGTGTGAGCCACCGTGCTCGGCCTCTCTGAGCTTTTTATCCTTTTTTTTTTTTTTTTTTTTTTTTTTGAGAGAGAGTCTTGCTCTGTTGCCCAGGCTGGAGTGCAGTGGTGTGATTTCAGCTCACTGCAGCCTCCACTTCCTGGGCTCAAGTGTCCTCCCAACTCAGCCCCCAGAGGGCCTGAGGCAACACCAGCTGATTTTTTAAATTCTTAGTAGAGAGAAGGTCTCACTGTGTTGTCCATCCTGGTCTCAACCTCCTGAGTTCAAACGATCCTCCTGCCTCAGCCTCTCAAAGTTTTTTGTTTTTGTGATGGGGTCACACTATATTGTCCAGGCTGTATTTGAACTTCTGGACTCAAGTGATCCTCCCGCCTCAGCCTCCCAAGTAGCTGGGATTTTATCTTTATAATGGGAATAAATACTGCTGTATTTCAAGGTTGCTGGGAAGATAAAATTTAAAAAGTACATAAACCTCTGCAACCTCCGCCTCCTGGGTTCAAGCGATTCTTCCTGCCTCAGCTTTCCAAGTAGCTGGGATTACAGGCACCCACCACCACGCCCAGCTAACTTTGTATTTTTAGTAGAGATGGGGTTTCACTATGTTGGCCAGGCTGGTCTCGAACTCCTGACCTCCTGATCCACTCGCCTCGGCCTCCCAAAGTGTTGGGATTACAGGCGTGAGCCACTGCACCCGGCTGTTTTAGCTTTAAGGAATACAGAGCTTAGTCATGATAGGAATGAATGTGCTTGTCCTTGTACTAAACTGCTCAGAGCCTTAGCAGATGCTGGGGCAGCTCTGTAGGAAAGGAAATGGTGAGGTGGGTGGGTCAGATATCGAGGCAGTGTGGGAGGGGTGTGGGGGGTGAGGAGTGACATCAGTTGCCAACATGCCTTCCTCTGTGTCCCAGGTCCACGTGAACTTGCTGCTCCTGGAGGCGCGCATGCAGGCCGCTCTGCTGTACGCCCTCCGCGCCATCACCCGCTACATGACCTGACTCCTGAACAGGACCTGGGCCCGGTTCAGCTCCCCACAAGGACTTCTCTGTCTGGAGACAGCCCCAGACTCTTTTGTGTCTCATGCCCACCCTCCCCACGCTGGAGTGGGCTTGTGTGTGATGTGCAGTCCCGAAGCCACGCCCTCCCTTCTCCTCACTGGAACGGACAGTTCATTGCACTGACTCTGGGATCTCAGCCCTGCTTCTGGGAGCTGGAAGAGCGCTAGGAGATCCTAAGGGACCACACCCTTCCTCCTTCCCCTGCCCCCAGAGGCAGAGGGCACAGGAAAGAAGACGGGCCAAGCTCGGACGTAATGTGCCACAAGTGTTGTGGCTTTCCTGAACTGGGAAGTCCCTGGCTGGCCCCCGAGGGAGAGGGGCAAATGCCTCTGGGACTGACACTCCAGGCAGCATTGCCTTCTCTCCCCTGTCATTCCCAGGTTTCATTACCTCCTACTTGCCATTCACCCATCAATGTGAAAGTCAGGGTCACAGCTGGTCTGTGTGTCCAGTTCCCTAAAAGCCTATTCTGTTGGGCAGCCTGAGGCTGTTGCCTGAATCCTAGTTCAGTTTTTTTACTTCCTTTGCCCTTTTTTCCTTTTCTCCATGCTTAATGGTGTGAGGCCTCAGGAGAGAGGCCAAGTACATAAAAAAAAGCAGATTATCTCTAGAGAGTTTGAGCCTTTGCTGGTCACATTGCCTTCTGAAGAGGAGGGAGTATTAGATTATAAATCCTCTTTATTTTGGTCCTTTATGCTTGAGGTTCCAACCTGGAGCCACGGTGTGTGAGAGGAGGAGGAGAGGGAGAATTCTGTTCTCCCAGAGCTGCACCTGCCTCGCAGAGGCCGGCACCCCACTCTCCTGCCTCCAGTGGCCCTGCCGCCGATGTCTGCCAAAAAGTTGAGCCTTTCTAGATGGCTTAGGTGGCACCATGGCTCAGCAGGAGGGGCGGGAGGCACCAGGGTTCTTGTTTGGACCCTGCCCCTGAGCCATGGCCAGGTGACCATGGCTACGTTGCCAAACCTCTGACTGCCACAGCTGCAGACTGAGAGGGTGGGTCTGAGTCCCCACAATGTCTGAAGCTGCCCCTGGGATTCTCAGGCCAACCTGCCAACAGCAAGCGGATTTTGCAAGATCAGGGACCCCACTTCTGCAGCCAGTGTCTCCTGGTGCCTTCTGAGGACCCTCACCCCCATCCCAGTATCTCATCTGTCCCCTCTCCTGGGGCTTAAGTGGATTGCTTCGAGGCAGAAGCAGCCAAGGACCGATTCCAGGCACTTTCCGTAGCAAACGACTGTGAATTACGACTTCTCTTGCCCTTCGTCTAGCAGTCTGTGCCTCCTCTCTGACCGGTCTGGAGGACACTGAAGAAAGGCGAGGGCCGTGCTGCTGCTGGGCGGGGCAGGAGAGGAGCCTGGCCAGTGTGCCACATTAGATACCCGTGCAGGCGCGGAGAAGCAACTGGCATCCCCTTCAGGCCTGAAAGCCCTCCCTGCAAGAAGGTGTGCAGGAGAGAAGAGGCCCCGGTGTGGGGATTTGGGTTCTAGAGGGGATGTGATGACTGTCCACTGGGTGGGTAGGGAGTGGTATCCAGTGTTCAAGTGCAGAAATCTTTGGCTTTGCTACCAGTTCCATATGACGAGAAATAAACGTTCGCTGAGGTTTTGTTTCATACTCCCTTTTTATGGGCCGTTTTTTCAATTTCCTGAAGGTCATGGTTCACCTTGTAGCATAGGCAGAGAGCTGCGATTGCATCATGGGCCTGACCTGATAGCCCCTGCCCTGCTGAGAACTTGTGCCCAGTGATTGTAGGTTGGGACTGTTGGCACTGAAAGTCTACTTGTCCCTTGGACATCCAGTCCTGTCACCCTTCTGTGGCTGCCCTGGCATTGTGGAGTAATAATGACTATGGCGTTTTTCTAAGCCTGGCCGTGGGCTGGGTACTCTGAGAGCATTCCTCTGAATTTGCAGCAATCCCGTAGGAGAATTGAGACAGGTGAATTGACATTGTTAAGGCCACATGGCTAATTGGTGGGGGAGCCAGGATTCCCCCCTGCTCCGCTAGACCCTGAGGCCTTGACATTTTATCTTGCTGTTTTGCCCACTGCTGGACTACCCCTGTGACAAAGAGGCTGTTTGATTCTGGAAGGACGCCCTTGTGTCCCCAACCCCACCACATTATGATCACCTGCTTCTCATCCTTCCCCCTCCAGCACCAAGGAGACAACACCGGGAACAAAGAGTTAGATGCACCCCCCAAGCTGTGCCAGTGCCGTTTATGGCTGTGTGACCTTGGTCAAGCTTCTTAACTTCTCTGGGCACCAGGAACTAGTTAGCTTACCAGGAAAACCACATCATATAAGAGCTAAGGTCACTCCTGCGGGCTTCCTACTTCCTCTAAATACCGCTGTCAGAACACTAGGTCTCTTCCAGGCAGCCTCCCCTGGTGGACTTTGTGTTCCCCTTCCCCTTGAGGTATCTGTTCATTTTCGCAGGATTCCTATACACTTCCCCTTCCTCTAGAGTCATTTGAGAGGGTGTGGGAGAAAGTGAATCACACTTGGAGTACAAAACCTGGATTCTGGTTCTGATTGAGCCACTCACTATATCGCTGGGGAGAGTGATTGATTTCCCTGTGCCTCAAGTTTCCTCGGCCCTAGAAATGGGGATAAAAGTTTTCCATTTCTTTTCCAGTTGGCATGCATTGGGTGTTTGTTTGAGATGGAGTCTCGCTCTGTCACCCAGGCTGGAGTGCAGTGTCACAATCTCAGCTCACTGCAACCTCCGCCTCACAGGTTCTAGCAATTCTCCCACCTCAGCCTTCCTAGTAGCTGGGATTACAGGCACATACCACCATGCCCGGCTAGTTTTGGTATTTTTGGTAGAGACAGGGTTTCCCCATGTTGGCCAAGCTGGTCTGGAACTCCCGAGCTCAAGTGATCCACCTGCCTCAGCCTCCCAAAGTGCTGGGATTGCAGGCATGAGCCACTGCATCCAGCCTACGTGGCATGCATTGAGTGTGACTGTTGCCAAATGTTTTCAAGTTTAATCTCCCAATCTTCAAAACAACCCTGTGAGGAAAGGGTCTGTTCCCATTCTATAGATGTGGAAATGGAACCTCAAATGAGAATCTGGGAAACACCAATTTAACAGACAGACCCAAATTCAAATTCCAGCTTTGCCATTTAATGTCTGTCTGATCATGAGCAAGTTGCTTCAATACTCCCTTCTCAATTTCCTTATCTATGGGATGGAATTAATACCTAAGGTTACAGGAGGGTTGTGAAGATTAAATAATGCATAAAAACCACCTAGCACAGTTCAGGTACCTGGCACCTAGCATTCGTGAGCTGTTCAGGATTCAGAAGTTTGCCCAAGATCATGCAACTCAGGTAGAATTTGAATCCTTCTCATTCTGATTCCAGAGTTCTTTGTATTGCCTTTTTTTTTTTTTTTTTTTTTTTTTTTTTTTGAGATGGAGCTGGAGTGCATTGGTGTGATCTCGGTTCACTGCAACCTCCCCAGGTTCAAGTGATTCTCCTGCCTCAGCCTCCCCATGTTACCAAGGGTGGTCTTGAACTGGGCTCAAGCAATCTGCCCGCCTCAGCCTCCCAAAATGCTGGGATTACAGGTATGAGCCACCATGCCCAACCCTGTATTGCATTAGTTTTGCTTCCAAAGTGCCTAAATCCTCAATATGCATTAAAAAAAAAAAAAAAAATCATGGCCGGGCGCGGTGGCTCACGCCTGTCATCCCAGCACTTTGGGAGGCTGAGGCGGGTGGATCACAAGGTCAGGAGATCGAGACCATCCTGGCTGACATGGTGAAATCCCGTCTCTACTAAAAATACAAAAAAAAAAAATTAGCCTGTAGTCCCAGCTACCCAGCATTATTTAATCCTCACAACCCTCCTGTAACCTTAGGTATTAATTCCATCCCATAGATAAGGAAATTGAGAAGGGAGTATTGAAGCAACTTGCTCATGATCAGACAGACATTAAATGGCAAAGCTGGAATTTGAATTTGGGTCTGTCTGTTTGGTGTTCCCCAGATTCTCATTTGAGGTTCCATTTCCACATCTATAGAATGGGAACAGACCCTTTCCTCACAGGGTTGTTGTGAAGATCGGGAGATTAAATTTGAAAACATTTGGCAACAGTCACACTCAATGCATGCCACGTAGGCTGGACAGTCCCAGCCTGTAGGCAGGAAAATGGCATGAACCCAGGAGGCGGAGTTTGCAGTGAGCCAAGATTGCGCCACTGCACTCCAGCCTGGGCGACAAAGCGAGACTCCTCTCAAAAAAAAAAAAATCATGTTTATTAGGCTGGACCTGATGGCTGACACTCGTAATCCTAGCACTTTGGGAGGCCGAGGCAGGCAGATCATTTGAGGTCAGGAATTCAAAACCAGCCTGACCAACATGGTGAAACCCTGTCTCTACTCAAAATACAAAAATTAGCCGGGTGTGGTGGTGGGTGCCCGTAATCCTAGGTACTCGGGAGGCTGAGGCGGGAGAATTGCTTGAGCCCGGGAGGCAGAGGTTGCAGTGAGCAGAGATTGCGCCATTGCACTCCAGCCTGGGTGACAGAGTGAAACTCTGTCTAATAAATAAATAAATAAATATTTTAAAAATCATGTTAAATTTGCACATGGAATTGAAAACTCAGCTTCAGACTGGATCTAATGAATCTATTTTAGACTTCTGTAGCCTGCAACTCAAGACCTCTGCACATCTACCCAGGTTGGAATTTGCAGAAGGTTGTCAGTAGCTCAATTCTTTTTCTTTTGTTTTTCTGTTTGCTTGTTTGTTTTTGTTTTTTTGTTTTGAGACAGAGTCATGCTCTGTCTCGCAGGCTGGAGTGCAATGGCGTGATCTTGGCTCACTGCAACCTCCGCCTCCCAGGTTCAAGTGATTCTCCTGCCTCAGCCTCCTGAGTAGCTGGGATTACAGACATGCACTACCATGCCTGGCTAATTTTTGTATTTTTAGTAGAGACGGGGTTGTACTATGTTGGCCAGGCTGGTCTTCAACTCCTGACCTCAGGTATCCACCTGCTTCAGCCTCCCAAAGTGCTGGGATTACAGGCGTGAACCACTGTGCCTGGACAAATTATTTAAATTACAATTTTGATTGGCACCTCAAAGGGAAAACATGAGGTGCTGTGAGGGCATTCCCCACCCAGCAAGAGGCCTTTTCTTCCAAGGGAATATGTTGGACTTTTGCAGAAGCTCCAACACATCCAAGAAGAGCAGTTTCCCATGCACTGAAGCACCTTCTTGAAACCTCAGGGTTCCATGGAACAGAGTTCGAAAACTGCTCATTCATATTCCTCTGTAGTGGATGCCGTCATGTGCTGCCCAGCCTATGGCACTCATTTTCCCACATCTCCCACTCCATCAAGTTGCTGAAGAATTTCAGCTGAGTCTCTCTCTGGGAACTATCCTGAGTTGAAGGGAGCCACTTAGCTCATGGTCACGCCTCCTTCCAGCAGTCTGCCTCCAATGACTGGTTGATGGGAGAGAAGAGTACGGAGGCCTGGCCCCTCAGCCTCCATTTGAAACAACTCTGAAGGATTATCCCAGCTTTATTGTCCCCCTTAGGATCAGATGAGTCCTCTGTTGCAGCGGCATTGCAGCCCAACTGCTGCCCAGTTACACTTCTCACTGTCCTGTAATATCATTCCCCAGTAAACCCTCTGTAGGCAAATCTCCATCTCAGTCTCCTTAAAAGAGTACTTAAAACACTCTTATTACAGATGGTTAATATAAGGACCAGACTGGGGAAATGACCTACCTGAGGTCTCACAAGCCTGAACCTTCAGATCCTCTTCATAGTCTGTCACCACCCTGTGCCACAGTCCTACAACTTCCTGCCCTGACTTTCCCTGCCTGAGGCCAGAGGCCACAGCTGTAATGGCCAGAATAGGTTCTCACTCCAATGGCTGGAGACCTTGGACAAGTCGATTCCCCTCTCTGGGGAGGTTAAGTATTGCCCGAGTACAACATCTTCTCTCAAGTCTACCTCTGTGCAGTGCGCCTGGTCCTGAGAAAAACCATGTCTCAGCTGGTGATGGCAGCAGAAATTCCTTCCTGCCACGTCTGAATCACCTCTGACCTCACAATTGGACTATATTTGGAGTGGTCGTGGGAAGCCTTGAGTTCTGTCCCATTTCTGAATTTCCAAATTCACATTTCAAGAAGGAACCTCTTTTCTTTTTCTTTCTTTGAGACAGAGTCTTGCTCTGTCGCCCAGACTGGAGTGCAGTGGCACGATCTCGGCTTACTGCAACCTCCGCCTCCCAGGTTCAAGCGATTCTCCTGCCTCAGCCTCCCGAGTAGCTAGGATTACAGGCGTGTGCCATCATGCCCGGCTAATTTTTGTATTTTTAGTAGAGACGGGGTTTCACCATGTTGGCCAGGCTGGTCTCAAACGCCTGACCTCGTGGTCCACCCACCTCGGCCTCCCAAAGTGCTGGAATTACAGGCGTGAACCACTGCGCCCAGCAGGAAGCTCTTTTCTTTGTTCATGCCAGCATTATCAAGTGCTTTATTGTGTCCCAGCCCCTGCTCATCTGGCAGTACAGCAGTGAATAAGGCAGAGACAGTTGTGGTCCTCATGGGCCTTTAAACCCCAGCGGGAAAAATGAACATCACACAAATTCTTTTTTTTCATTTTTTGAGATGAAGTCTCGCTCTGTCGCCTAGACTTGAGGGCAGTGGCGCAATCTCTTCTCACTGCAACCTCTGCCTCCTGGGTTCAAGCGATCCACCTCAGCCTCCTGAATACCTGGGATTACAGGCGCGTGCCTCCGCGCCCGGCTAACTTTTTGTACTTTTAGTGGAGGCGGGGTTTCACCATATTGGCCAGGTTGATCCTGACCTCAAGTGATCTGCCTGCCTTGGCCTCCCAGAGTGCTGGGATTACAGGCGTGAGCCATCATGTCCAGCTCATCACACAAATTCTTGTCATAAGCCCTAGCGAAAGACAGAGCACAGGGAACTATGAGAAAGTGCAGCCTACCCTGGACTTGAAGGATGAGAAAGGATCGGCCAAGGATGGGAGGGGAGAAAAGAGCATGGAGCAAAGATGACTGCCAGCAGAGGAAACAGCATGGGGAAAGGATTTGAAGCAGGATGGAGAAGGCAGCCTTGTAGGGACAGAAGGAGCTGGGAGAACATAAGAAAGGCTGAGGCTGGAGAAGAAAGCCCCAGAGCAGATCTAGCAGGACCTCACAGAGCACATTAGGAATTTTGGACTTTATTCTATGGGCAATGGGAAATCTTCAAAGGAAATTTTGCTCTTTATTACAAAATAGATTATATTTATTAGAAGAAGGAGTGGAGAAAGTAGTAAGGCTTATTTAGGAACTTCTTTGTGCCAAGTATCCCATGAAGTACATCACAGGCATGTTTTTCGTTTTCGTTTTAGTTTTTTTTTGAGAAAGGGTCTCTCTCAGTGGCACCATCACAGCTCACTGTAGCCTCGACCTCCTGGGCTCCAGCCATCCTCCTGCCTTAGCCTCCGAGTAGCTGGGACTACAGGTGCAAATCACCATGCCTGGCTAATTTTTTATTTTATTTTTTGCAGAGTCGTCGGTCTTGCTATGTTGCCCAGGCCGATCTTGAACTCCTGTGCTCAAGCGATCCTCCTGCCTTCTCCTCCCAAAAGTGCTGGGATTACAGGTGTGAGGCACCACACCCAGCCCGGCAGGATCTTACTTAATTTTCACTGCAATGGGCCGGGCACGGTGGCTCACGCTTGTAATCCCAGCACTTTGGGAGGCCGAGGCGGGCGGATCACGAGGTCAGGAGATCGAGACCACGGTGAAACCCCGTCTCTACTAAAAATACAAAAAATTAGCCGGGCGTGGTGGCAGGTGCCTGTAGTCTCAGCTACTCGGAGAGGCTGAGGCAGGAGAATGGCGTGAACCCGGGAGGCGGAGCTTGCAGTGAGCTGAGATTGCACCACTGCACTCCAGCCTGGGCGACAGAGCGAGACTCTGTCTCAAAAAAAAAAAAAAAAAAAAGAATAATTAAAAAAAAAAAAAAATTTCACTGCAGCACTAGATAGTAGAGCCCACTATTAGGTCCTTTTTTTTTTTTTTTTTTTTTTTCCAGATGGAGTCTTGCTTTGTTGCTCAGGCTGGAATGCAGTGGAGCGATCTCGGCAGCCTCCACCTCCCAGGTTCAAGCAATTCGCCTGCCTCAGCTTCCCGAGTAACCAGGATTACAGACACCCACCACCATGCCCAGCTATTTTTTGTATCTCTTAGTAGAGATGGGGTTTCGCCATGTTGGCCAGGGAGGTCTTGAAATTTCTGACCTCAGGTGATCTGCCCAACTCAGCCTCCCAAAGTGCTGGGATTACAGGCATGAGCCATCATGCCTGGCCTTTTTTTTTTTTGAGACGGAGTTTTGCTCTTGTTGCCCACACTGGAGTGTAATGGCACAATCTCGGCTCACCGCCACCTCTGCCTCCTGGGTTCAAGCGATTCTTCTGCCTCATCCTCACAAATAGCTGGGATTATAGGCGTGTGCCACTACACTCAGCTAATTTTGTATTTTTAATAGAGATGGGTTTCTCCATGTTGGTCAGGCTGGTCTCGAACTCCCGACCTCAGGTAATCCGCCTGCCTCAGCCTCCCAAATTGCTGGGATTACAGGCCTGGCCTTTTTTTTTGAGATGGAGTTTCACTCGCTCTGTCTCCCAGGCTGGAGTGCAGTGGTGTGATCTCGGCTCACTGCAACCTCTGCCTCCTGCGTTCAAGTGATTCTCTTGTCTCAGCCTCTCAAGTAGCTGGGGCTACAGGTGCCTGCCACCAGGCCCAGCTAATTTTTGTATTTTTAGTAGAGATGGAATTTCACTATGTTGGCCAGGCTGGTCTTGAACTCCTGACCTTGTGAGATCCACCCACCCTGGCCTCCCAAAGTGCTGGGATTACAGGCATGAGCCATCGCACTTGGCCTTTTTTTGTTTTGTTTTGTTTTGTTTTGAGATGGAGTCTTGCCCTTTCACCCAAGCTGGAGTGCAGTGGTACAATCTCGGCTCACTGCAACCTCCTCCTTCCAGGTTTAAGCCATTCTCCTTCCTCAGCCTCCAGAGTAGCTGGGATTACAGGCATGCACCACTACCCCCGGCTAATTTTTGTATTTTTAGTAGAGACCAGGTTTCACCATGTTGCCCAGGCTGGTCTTGAACTCCTGAGCTCAAGCGATCCACCCACCTCAGCCTCCCAAAGTGCTGGGATTACAGGTGTGAGCCACCGTGCTCAGCCTATTATTTCCATTTTAAAGTGGATCCCAAACACCACCCAGAGGATCCATCTTCCTTCTTTAACCCTTACAAAGTGCTTCTGGTTTGAAGAAATACGTGTGGAATACATGCTTGTATCCACCAGGATACCTGGGCTAGTTCTGGGCCCGGGTGGCAGTGCTCGAGAAATAGTAGCTTCCTGATCTGTGGACACGGCCTCTGCTCTGGCTGTCTCTCCCTGCCTGGTTGTCTGTTAAATGGCCAGCTCTCAGATCCTCAGCACCAGTCTAGTGTCATGGAAAGAGCTTGGACTTTGGAACCAGACAAATGAGGCTCAAATCTGAGTGCAAATCCATCTGGAATGAGGCAGAATTTAAATAAACAAAACCAAGTACCCGTATGGCTCTTGGTAACTTCCTTTAATTTCTTCATCTATAAAATGGGAACATTACCATCTACATAAAAAAATTATTGCTGGGCGCGGTGGCTCATGCCCGTCATCCCAGCACTTTGGCAGGCTAAGGCAGGTGGATCACTTGAGGTCAGGAGTTTGAGACCAGCCTGGCCAACATAGTGAAACCCCGTCTCTATTAAAAATACAAAAATTAGCTGGACTTGGTGGCAGGCACCTATAGTCTCAGCTACTTGGTAGTCTGAGGTGGGAGAATAGCTTGAACTTGGGAGGTGGAGGTTGCAGTGAGCTGAGATGGCACCATTGCACTCCGCCCTGGGCGACAGAGTGAGACTCTGCCTTAAAAAAAAAAAAAAAAATGTCAGGATCAAATGAGAAAATGTTGGATTCCATAGGCCGGGCTTTAAAAAGAGAAAGAGAAAATGATTATAAAGTGCCTGTTTAGTTAAGTTCTTCTTTTCAGCAGAAGACAGAGTCAGTGCCATTTTCTTAGATTCAAAGCCACAGTTTCCTCATCTATGAAATGGGAGTGGTGAGATAAAAGATAATATAGAATTCCCACAACCTGGAATGCTCTTCTCCAGACAAGCTCTTTCTAAACCTGCAGTTTTCACCTTTAACATAGTCTCATCAGAGAGTTCGGACCTGACCCCCGTTTCTCAACCTCACCCTGCCCCTTCCCATTTCTTCTCTCTTCAACACGTTTCATAATCTTTATTGTTTGCTGCCTGTCTCCATGTTCACCGTCGTAGCCCAGTGTCTACCATATGCTAGCATAAGTGCTCAATAAATGTTTGTCGTTTTCATTACATTTTTTTTCTTTCCAACTTTTATTTTAGGTTCAAGGAGTCATTAAATATTTTGGCGGCAGAGTGGAGTGGCTCATACTTGTAATCCCAGCACTTTGGAAGGCTGAGGTGGGAGGATCGCTTGAGCCCAGGGGTTCAAGACCAGCCCCTGGTCTTGAATGAGACCCAGACTCTACAAAAAGTAGAAAAATTAGCTGGAGGTGGAGGCACGCACCTGTAGTCCCAGCTACTTGGGGGGCTGAGATGGAAGGATTGCTTGAGCCTGGGAGATCGAGGCTGCAGTGAGCTGTGATTGCACCACTGCACTCCAGCCTGAGTGATGGAGTGAGACCATGTCTCAATATCTAAATATACACATACATATATAAATATAAATATATATATATATATTTTTTTTTTTTGAGATGGAGTCTTGCTCTGTCGCCCAGGCTGGAGCACAGTAGCACTATCTCGGCTCACTGCAAGCTCTGCCTCCTGGGTTCACGCCATTCTCCTGCCTCAGCCTCCCAAGTAGCTGGGACTACAGGCGCCCATCACCACACCTGGCTCATTTTTTGTATTTTTAATAGAGACGGGGTTTCACCGTGTTAGCCAGGATGGTCTCGATCTCCTGAACTCGTGATCCGCCCGCGTCGGCCTCCCGAAGTGCTGGGATTACAGGCGTGAGCCACTGCACCCCTGCCTATGAAGGAATTTTTAAATAATAATATGCAGAGTGAACATTCTTCCCAGAAGACACTGTGGGCTGAGGAAGCCAGGGAAGTTTCCTAGAAGTGGTGGCACTTCAGCTGGGCCTGCAGTGCTCCTGGGTAAGAATTTTGGGAAACAAAGCTCAGAGCCAAAGTCACTGACCAACCAAAGAAGAACCCTCTAAGCCTCTTTTCCTGTTTCACATTGATATCTTCCTCCAATCTGCATTTCCCTGCTGCAATTTATTTTTTCCTTTCAAACCAAATTTATAGAGTAGAATCTGCATATAATAAAATGCACACTTTTTTTTTTTTTTTTGAGACAGTCTCACTCTGTCATCCAGGCTGGAGGGCAGTGGCATGATCTTGGCTCACTGCAACCTCCGCCTCCCGAGTTCAAGCGATTCTCCTGCCTCAGCCTCTGGAGTAGCTGGGATTACAGGCGACCGCCACCACGTCCGGCTAATTTTTTATATTGTTAGTAGAGACGGGGTTATACCATGTTGCTCAGGCTGGTTTCGAACTCCTGAGCTCAGGCAATCCATCCGCCTCAGCTTCCCAAAGTGCTGGGATAAAAGGCATGAGCCACCACGCCTGGCCAAAACGCACTGATTTTAAATGCAGACATTTCCATGAGTTTTGACAAAAGCACATGCCTGTGCAACTACCATCCAAATCTAATTTCCTTGTGCTCCTTTGCAATGAATATCCCATCCTGCTTTCCGGCCCCAGGCACCCACTATCAGCTTTCTGTTATTACAAATTAGTTTTGTTTTTGTTTCTGTTGTTGTTATTCTTAATCCATTTAATTCTTTAGCAGATGACAAAGTTTTGCATTCAAAAATTAGCTTTTAAGTTTAGAACACAAACGTAATGCAACAAAATGTATTACTTCACTAGTCTTAAGACAATATTGTCATTCTAGAGTGTTTGCTAATGAATGCAGAAGTCATTAGATAAATTGACAGTAACCTGTTGAAGAAAAGAAGTATAATAATCATAATTTACACATTTACTGAAGAGAGTATGATCATTAATAAAAATTATACCTACACATCGGGTGTGGTGGTTTACATCTGCAATCCCAACTTCTCAGGAAGCTGAGGTGGGAAAACTGAAGCTGAGCCCAGGAGTTCCAGAAAAGCATGGGCAATGTTGCAGGATTCCATTTCAAAAAAATTATACCGCACTTTGGGAGGCCGAGGCAGGTGGATCACAGAGTTTGAGACTAGCCTGACCAACATGGAGAAACCCTGTCTCTACTAAAAATATATAATTAGCCAGGTGTGGTGGCACATGCCTGTAATCCCAGCTACTCCGGAGGCTGAGCCAGAAGAAATCGCTTGAACCCAGGAGGTGGAGGTTGTGATGAGTCGAGATCGTGTCATCGTACTCCAGCCTGGGCAACAACGGCAAAACTCCATCTCAAAAAAAAAAAAAAAAAAATTATACCACACTTGGGAGGCCAAGGTGGGTGGATCACCTGAGGTCAGGAGTCCAAGACCATCCTGACCAACATGGAGAAACCCCATCTCTACTAAAAATACAAAATTAGCCAGGCGTGGTGGCACATGCCTGTAATCCCAGCCACTCAGGAGGCTGAGGCAGGAGAATCACTTAAACCCAGGAGGCAGAGGCTGCGGTGAGCTGAGATCGTGCCATTGCACTCCAGCCTGGGCAACAAGAGCAAAACTCTGTCTCAAAAAAAAAAAATTATACCTACAAAACTTACAATAAGTACATAGATAACCTGATCACTTCTTGAGAAATGATGACATATAAATGGCAATATTTTCTATTAACAAATATTGGTTATTATTCTTATTTTTGAGACAGGGTCTCACTCCACCACCCAAGCTAGAGTGCAGTGGCACGATCATGGCTCACTGCAGCCTCAGCCTCCCGAGCTCAAGTGATCCGCCCACGTCGGCCTCCCAAAGTGCTAGGATTACAGGCCTGAGCCACCGCACCTGGCCTCATTGTGTAATCTTTTGTGTTTGTCTTCTTCGTTACCATAAAGCTTTTGAAGCTAATTCATGTTGTTGTGTGTATCCATAGTTCATTCCTTTTTGTTGCTGAGCACAATACTATTGTATGGATATATTACAATTCATTTATTCATTCATGAGTTGATAGACATTTGAGTTGCTTCCAATTCTGGCTATTATGAGTAAACCTGCTATTTATGTGGACATACTCAGCTATTTTTATTTTTTATTTTTTGTAGAGATGAGGGTCTCCCTATGTTGCCCAG
Organism: Hylobates moloch; assembly: GCF_009828535.3. Classification (NCBI taxonomy): domain Eukaryota; kingdom Metazoa; phylum Chordata; class Mammalia; order Primates; family Hylobatidae; genus Hylobates; species Hylobates moloch. The sequence goes on from NW_026652284.1 coordinate 26,331,078, forward strand.
ACTGGCCTAGAACTCTTGGGCTCCAGTGATCCTCCTGCCTTGGCCTCCCAAAGTGCTGGGGCTCCAGAGATGAGCCACTGCACCCAGCTCCAGTTCCAGTTGCTCTGCATCTTTGCCAACACTTGGTATTGTCAGTCCTTTGACAGTGTTGTTGACATTGGTCTAGTGATTAAAACCCTATGCACTGGAGCCAGAGTTCAAATTCCAGCTCTACCATTTGTTGTATGACTTTAGGTGAGTTATTTCACCTCTGTTAGTCTCAGTTTACTCTTCTGGGAAAAGGGATAATAGTTCATAAGATCCTTATGTCTATTCAGTTAAATCAGTGGTTCTTACTTAGGGATGATTTTGTCCTCACAGGATATTTGGCAAAGTTTGGAGTCATTTTTGGCTGTTACAGGATGCCTCTGGCATCTCAGTGGGTAGAGGCCAGGGATGCTGCTAAACGTCCTCCAATGCATAGGGCGGTCCCTTTGAACACGGAGTTATCCAGTCCAAAAAGTCAATGGCCCTGAGCTTGAGAAATTCTAAATTGTATGATGCATGTAATGTGTTCAATACAACACCTGGCACATATCAACTGCTTATTTTTTATTTATTTATTTATTTTTTTTTTTTTTTGAGACGGAGTCTCGCTCTGTCGCCCAGGCTGGAGTGCAGTGGTGCAATCTCGGCTCACTGCAAGCTCCGCCTCCCGGGTTCACACCATTCTCCTGCCTCAGCCTCCTGAGTAGCTGGGACTACAGGCGCCTGCCACCACGCCCGGCTAATTTTTTGTATTTTTAGTAGAGACGGGGTTTCACCGTGGTCTCGATCTCCTGACCTCGGGATCCACCCGCCTCAGCCTCCCAAAGTGCTGGGATTACAAGCGTGAGCCACCGCGCCCGGCCTTATCAACTGTTTAGTAAATGGAAAGCAAACAGACTTTGGGGAAAAACATGTTTTCAGGAGGCGCAATCTGAGTTTGCTGGATCCAAATCATCATGGTCCTTTTCCCAAATATCTACCACAAGGCTGTTATGACGTGAGGAGGCTCACAACGAAGAACGACTGGTTTTATCACATAAATACCTCAGAAGCCAAAAAGTGAGCAATATGTTCAAGGCAGCAGACCTGTAGCCTTGGACCTTGGACTCCTCTGTGTGGGGGAGGATGGGAAGGCTCGCACGTTCCATGCCTCCTCCCCCGCCAGGCAGCATGTCGCCTGGCTGGAGTTCCAGCTGTTGTCAGGGTCAGCGCAAACAGAGACCTTTGGGCTGCCCAAGATACAGGACTTACAGCCCACAGACTCCTCCCAGTTTACCGGAGTGTTTGGAAGACATTCCAGGTCAGCAGGAATTAAGTAGGGCCCCAGAGGGGAGTGTGTGTCACGTGGTTGATGACACAGCCAGGATGAACTGGAGAAGGGCAAAGCACAGTCCAGAGGAAAGTGCAGTCAAAGCAGAATTGATTCAACAGAGTCAAGCGTTTAGCAACATTCGTTGTGCGCCTACTGTGCCAGCCTCTTCCTCTCCTACGTGGGAGGCCCTTTGGAATAGAGGTTAGGAGGACAGTCTCTATGTAGAGACGGACATTTGAATCCCAGCCCTGCCAGCACTAGGTGTGTGTCCTTTGCAAGGCACATCATCTCTCTGAAACACATGGTATACATGCAATAAATTATGTGTGTACGTATGTCTCAGTCCTCACAAAAAGATATTTATGGTAAGAGCTATTACCATTCCTATTTCACAAAAGAATAATCCAAGGCTCAAAGAGGTGAAGGACTTTGTCCAATGTCCTAGGACTAATTAAGTAGCAGAGGATCACTGTGACAGGCTTTTAGGGAAATGGAAAGATGAGTAAGATGGAGTCCCCGACTTCGACAAGCCTGGGGTCTCATAGAGGAGATAAAGGCAGGTAAAAGTCTAATTTCCAGCAAAGAGACAACGAGAGGTGCTAATAAAGAGCATTCAGCGGCCAGGCGCGGTGGCTCACGCCTGTAATCCCAGCACTTTGGGAGCCCGAGGCCGGTGAATCACGACGTCAAGAGATCAAGACCATCCTGGCCAACATGGTGAAACCCCGTCTCCACTAAAAATACGAAAATTAGCTGGGCGTGGTGGCACACACCTGTAGTCCCAGCTACTTGGGAGGCTGAGGCAGGAGAATTGCTTTTGAACCCAGGAGGTGGAGGCTGCAGTGAGCTGAGATTGCACCACTGCACTCCAGCCTGGCAACAGAGAGCGTCTCCGTCTCAAAAGAAATAATAATAATAATAAATAAAGAGCATTCAGGTGTGGTTAAGGTAGGATTGAGGTCAATTCCAGGTGGGGGCAATTAGGAAGGCTTCACAAAGGAAGTGGTGGCTCAGCTGGTCTTTGAAGGTGAGTCAGATTGAAAGCACAGAGACCGAAGTTCCAAGAAATGCGACCATTGTGTTGGGCCACAGGATGTGTACATGTCAGGGTGGTCACAGATCTGGCAAGGAAAGTTGATAAATTGGGCCAAGATTATTTGGTGAAAATGGTCTAGGATTACAGGCCCGATTCTTTTTAATAATATTTGAGTCTTGCTGGGCGTGGTGGCTCACGCCTGTAATCTCAGCACTTTGGGAGGCCAAGGTGGGCGGATCACTTGAGCTCAGGAGTTCGAGACCAGCCTGGCCAACACAGTGAAACCCCGTCTCTACTAAAAATACAAAAATTAGCCAGGTGTGGTGGCTCACACCTGTAGTCCCAGCTACTTGGGAAGCTGAGGTAGGAGGATTGCTTGAGCCCAAGAGTTTGAGACCAGCATGGACAACACTCCATCTCTACAAAAACAAAAAAGTTAACTCGGCATGGTGTTGTACACATGTTGTTCCAGCTATTCAGGAGGCTGAGGCTAAAGCGGAAGGACTGCTTGGGCCTGGGAGGTCCACGCAGCAGTGACCTGTGATTGTGCCACTGCACTCCAGCCTGGGCAACAGAGCGAGACTCTGTCTCAAAAAAAATACAATAAAATCATGTTATCAGTGAATAGTATGAGCATGGAAAGATAGATCCAGTATATTGTTTAGTGATAAATCAAGTTACAAAACAGTATGGACTATACGATTTCTTTTTTCTTTTCTTTTTTTATTTTTTATTTTGAGATAGAGTCTCGCTTTGTCACCCAGGCTGGAGTGTAGTGGCACCATCACAGCTCACTGCAGCCTTGACCTCACGGGCTTAGGTGATCTTCCCACCTCAGCTCCTGAGTAGCCGGCAGGCACCACCACACTCAGCTAATTTTTTGTATTTTTTTGTAGAGATGGGGTTTCGCCATGTTGCCCAGGCTCAAACTTCTGGCTCAAGTCATCTGCCTGGGCTGGCCCAGTATGACTTCTTTTGTTTGTGTAAAAATATACGTATTCAGTTAATAGGGTTGATAACAAAGAAAATAAATAAATAAGAAAAAACAAAAATAAATACATAAAAAAAAATAGATTTATATGTAGAACCAGGATGGTGGCACAGACCTGTAGCCCCAGCTACTCAGGAGGCTGAGATGGGAGGATCACTTGGGTCCAGATGTTCGAGTCCAGCCTGGTCAACATAACAAGACCATGTCTCTAAATATATATTGTATTTATATTTTTATATGTCTGTAAGAAAAATACCCAAAAGACATTGAAACACAGTATCATTACCTCTTTCTCATTTCTTCTTTGTTCATTAACCCTCAAGTTTGTTTAGGTATTCACCTTTCAGAAAAGGTGACCACAGCCAGAGGTTAGCTGGAGGCTTAATTCTAAGTCAATCATGGTAATGCCAGTGATTGGGCTAGGGGCAGTCACGTGATGGAGTTTTGGCCAATGAGATGGGAAAGGGAGTCCACTGGGAAGCTTGAGGGAAAAGTTTCTTGGTTTAAAAAACAACAAAGACGCCAGGCCGCGGTGGCTCACGCCTGTAATCCCAGCACTTTGGGAGGCCGAGGTGGGCAGATCACGAGGTCAGGAGATCGAGACCATCCTGGCTAACATGGTGAAACCCCGTCTCTATGAAAAATAAGAACTTAAAAAAAAAAATTAGCCGGGCGTGGTGGCGGGCGCCTGTAGTCCCAGCTGCTCCAGAGGCTGAGGCAGGAGAATGGAGTGAGCCTGGGAGGCGGAGCTTGCAGTGAGCCGAGATTGCGCCACTGCACTCCAGCCTGGGCGACAAAGCAAGACTCTGTCTCAAAAAAAAAACAACAACAACAACAACAAAGACGCCGGGCCGCAGTGGCTCACGCCTGTAATCCCAGCACTTTGGGAGGCTGGTGGGCAGATCACAAAGTCACAAGTTCAAGACCAGTCCGGCCAACATAGTGAAACCCCGTTTCTACTAAAAATACAAAAAATTAGCCGGGTGTGGTGGCGGGTGCCTTTAATCCCAGCTACTCGGGAGGCTGAGGCAGGAGAATCCTGTGAACCTGGGAGGTGGAGTTTGCAGTGAGCCGCGATTGCGCCATTGCTCTTCAGCCAAGGTGACAGTGTGAGACCCTGTCTCAAAAACAACAACGACAAAGAGGCAGGGCGCGGTGGCTCACGCCTGTAATCCCAGCACTTTGGGAGGCCGAGGCAGGCAGATCATCTGAAGTTGGGAGTTCCAGACCAGCCTGGCCAACATGGTGAAACCTCTTCTCTACTAAAAATTAGCTGGGCGGTGGTGCATGCTTGTAGTTCCAGCTACTCGGGAGGCTGAGGAGGGAGGATTGTTTGAACCCGGGAAGTTGAATCGCGGAGGTTGCAGTAGCCGAGATCCCAACACTGCACTCCAGCCTAGTTAACAAAGTGAAACTCTGTATCGAAAATAAATAAATAAATAAATAAATAAATAAATAAATAAATAAATAAATAAACAAACAGTGCTGGGTCTATAGTCCCAGCACTTTGGGAGGCCGAGGCGGGTGGATCACCTGAGGTCAGGAGTTTGAGACCAGCCTGGCCAACATGGTGAAACCCTGTCTCTACTAAAAATACAAAAAATTAGCCGGCCATGGTGGCGGGCGCCTGCAATCCCAGCTACTTGGGAGGCTGAGGCAGGAGAATCGCTTGAACCCAGGAGAAGGAGGTTGCGGTGAGCCGAGACTGTGTCATTGCACTCCAGTCGGGGCAATAGAGCAAGACTCTGTCTCCAAAAAAAAAAAAGGCCAAAAGTGGAAACAAGGCCGGGCGCGGTGGCTCACGCTTGTAATCCCAGCACTTTGGGAGGCCGAGGCGGGCGGATCACGAGGTCAGGAGATCAAGACCACGGTGAAACCCCGTCTCTACTAAAAATACAAAAAATTAGCCGGGCGTGGTGGCGGGCGCCTGTAGTCCCAGCTACTCTGGAGGCTGAGGCAGGAGAATGGCGTGAACCCAGGAGGCGGAGCTTGCAGTGAGCCGAGATCGCGCCAGTGCACTCCAGCCTGGGCGACAGATGAGACTCCGTCTCAAAAAAGTGGAAACAACCCAAATATCCATCAACCATGAATGGGTAAAAGATATATAGTATGTCTATATAATGGAAGATTATTCAGTAATATAAAGAAATGAGCTACTGATACATTTTGCAACATGAATGAACCTTGAAAACATTACGCTAAGTAAAAAGAAGTCAGCACAAAATACCACATGCTTTATGATTCCATTTATATGAAATGACCAGAATAAGCAAATTTATAGGGACAGAAAATAGGAGGGTTTTTTTGTTTTGTTTTGTTTTTTAGAGAGAATCTCATTCTGTCACCCAGCTGAAGTGTGCTCATCATAGCATAACACCGCAGCCTCAAACTCCCAGGCTCAAGTGATCCTCCTGCCTCAGCCTCCTGGGTACCTGGGACACCATGCCTGGCTAATTTTTTTTTTTTTTTTTTTTTTTTTTTTAGTATGTTTTGTAGAGACAGGGTTTTGCTGTGTTTCCCAGGCTGGTCTCGAACTCCTGGGCTCAAGCCTCCCAAAGCAAGCCAAAAGGCTCAAGCCTCTTGTCTCAGCCTCCCAAAGTGCTGGGATTATAGGCATAAACCACCAAAAAGTAGATTAGCTGTTGCCTGGGGTGGAGGGGAGGAGAGTTGCAGAAAACTGGAGAATGACAGATAATAGGCGCTAAATTTCTGTGGGGGATGATAAAAATGTTCTAAAACTAAGTGTGGTGATTGTTGCACAATTCTGTGAACATACTACAAACCATTAACTTGTTTTGTTCTGTTTTTTTCATTTTTTTCTAACCCTCTTCATTAAGGTATGATTGATACATAAAAAGCTGCACTTATTTAACATATACAACTAGATGAGTTTGAGATGTATATTTGATGGGTGAATTATATGGTATGTGAATTATATCTCAATAAAGTTACTATTTTAAAAAGAGAGGAAGGTATTTCCAGGAATCGGTAGCCCTTCTTTGTTCCATTACAATCTAGTGGAGCTGGATGTCATGTCCTCAGGCAGTTCTTGGAACTATGAAAACAATCTTTTAACCACGGAAGAGCAAAAAATGGCAACGCGACAAGAATGGAAAAACAAACAGAGAATTCAGGTCTTTGATAAAATCTTGGAGCTACTGAAAGAACCAATTCTAGAGCTTCTCTATTTTGGGGCTTCTTAATATAAGACATAATAAATTTTTCTTAAATAATTCTGACATTTTATTTCTAGTAATTTATTGAGGTAAAATCCACATAACCATAAAGTTAACTTTTGGGGGAGGGGTATGATAGGGTCTCACTCCGTTGCCCAGGCTGGAGTGCCATGACACAATCATAGCTCATTGCAGCCTCAAACTCCCGGGCTCAAGCAGTCCTCCCATCCCAGCCTCCTTAGTAGTTAGAAATACAGGCACACATCACCAAGCCCAACTAATTAAAATTAACCATTTTGGCCACGTGCAGTGGCTCATGCCTGTCATCCCAACACTTCAGAAGGTCGAGGAGTGAGGATCACTTGAAGCCAGGAGTTTGAGACCAACCTGAACAGCAAAACAAGACCCATTGCAAAAAAAAAAAAAGAAAGCCAGGCATGGTGTCATGCACCTGTAGTTTCAGCTACTTGGGAGGCTGAGGCAGGAGGATCCCTTAAACCCAGGAGTTCGAAGCTGCAGTGAACTAAGATCTCACCACTGCACTCCAGCCTGGGCAGCAGAGTGAGATTCTGTCTTAAAAAATAAATTAACCATTTTAAAGTAAACACTTCAGGGGTCTTTAGTACAGTCACAATGCTATGCAACCACCACTCTATCTAGGTCCAAAACATTTTCATTATTTCACCAATTTGCATTTTGTCCCTGTAGATTTATCTTTTTTTTTTTCGAGACAGAGTCTCACTCTGTTGCCCAGGCTGGAGTGCAGTGGCGTGATCTTAGCTCGCTGCAACCTCAGCCTCCCAGGTTCAAGGGATTCTTGTGCCTGAGCCTCCTGAGTAGCTGGGATTACAGGCATGTGCCACCACGCCCAGCTGATTTGTGTATTTTTAGTAAAGACGGGGCTTCACCATGTTGGCCAAGCTGGTCTTGAACTCCCAGCCTCAAGTGATCTGCCTGCCTCGGCCTCCCAAAGTGCTGAGATTACAGGCGTAAGCCACCACGCTGGCCTGATTTATCTATTCTGAATGTCTCATATAAATAGAATTATGCAGTGTATGATCTCTTGTGCCTGTCTTCCTTCATTTGGCATAAAATATTTTGAGGCTTATTTAGATCATAGCAGTTATCAGCACTTCATTCTTTTTTATGTCTAAACAATATCCTTTTGTATGTATTTGCTACAATTTGTGTATGAGCCATCCATTGATGGACACTTGGCTATTTTGACTAGTGCTGCTATGAAAAAGCGTGTACAAATAATTGTTGGAGTACATTTTTTCAATTATTTCAGGTGTATGCCTAGGAATGGAATTGCAGGGTTATATGGTAATTCTGTGTTTAACTTTTTTTTTTTTTTTTTTTGAGACGGAGTCTCTCTCTGTCGCCCAGGCTGGAGTACAGTGGGGCCATCTTGGCTCACTGAAACCTCTGCCTCCCGGGTTCAAGCGATTCTCGTGCCTCAGCCTCCCGAGTAGCTGGGACTATAGGCACACGCCACCACGCCCAGCTAATTTTTGGTATTTTTTTAAGTAGAGCCCAGGTTCCATGAGGTCAAACTCCTGACCTCAAGTGATCTGCCCGCCTCAGCCTCCTAAAGTGCTGGGATTACAGATGTAAGCCACTGTGTCTGGCCGTCTATGTTTAACTTCTTGAGGAACTGCTCAAATGTTTTCCACAGAGGCTGAACCATTTGGCCTTCCCACCAGCAATGTATAAGGTTTGTATTATTCCATATTCTCACCAGCAGTTATTATTACTATTTTTTTAATTGTTAAAGCCATCCTAATGCATTTGAAGTGGTACTTCATTGTTGTTGATTTTGTTTTTACTTGCAGCTAGAAACATATAAATTGATACAGGTGTTAAAAGTGGCAGAATTATGGTTGTTTAAAATATTTTCTTCATTTTGATTATCTATATTTTGTAATTTTTCTGTAATCATACTAATATTTATTAGGTCCTTACAATGTATCAGTACTAATGCTAATATACAATGTACTAAGCATTTTGTATACATAATATCACTTATTTCTTATTTCGCACAACAAATCTATAAGACAAGTAAAAACTAAGGGACAGGGAGGAAAAGCAACTTACTCCAGGACACACAGAATGTTTTAAGCATAGGGCCTAGGATTTTTTTCTAATTGAACTTTTAATTTTGAGATAATTACAGCTTCACATGCAGCTATAAGAAATAATATAGGCCAGGCAAGGTGGCTCACACCTGTAATCCCAGCACTTTGGGAGGCTGAGGTGGGCAGATCATTTGAGCCCAGGAGTTACAGACCAGCCTGGGCAGCATAGGGAGACTCTATCTCTACAAAAAATTGTTTTTTTTTTTTTTTTGAGACGGAATCTCTCTCTGTCGCCCAGGCTGGAGTGCAGTGACGCGAACTCGGCTGACCGCAAGCTCCACCTCCCGGATTCAAGCCATTCTCCTGCCTCAGCCTCCTGAGTAGCTGGGACTACAGGCGCCCGCCACCATGCCCAGCTAATTTTTTGTATTTTTAGTAGAGACAGGGTTTCACTGGGTTAGCCAGGATGGTCTCCATCTCCTGACCTCGTGATCCGCCCGCCTCGGCCTCCTAAAATGCTGGGATTACAGGCATGAGCCACCGCGCCCAGCTCAAAAAATGTTTTAAAATGAGCCAGGAGTGGTGGCACGTGCCTGTGGTCTTAGCTACTTGGGAGGGTGAGGTGGCAGGACAGCTTGAGCCCAGGAGGCCGGGGCTGCACTGAGCCATGATTGTGCCACTGCACTCCAGCTTGGGTGACAGAATAAGACCCTGTTTCAAAAAAGGAAGGAAGGAAGGGAGGGAGGAAGGGAGGAAGGGAGGAAGGGAGGAAGGGAGGGAGGGAGGGAGGGAACAAAGAGATCCTATGTACTCTTTACCTAGGTTCCCCCGATGGTAACATCTTGAAAAAATACAACACAGTATCACAACCAAGATATTCACATTGACACAGTCAAGACACAGAATATTTCCAACACTACCAGGATTCCTCATATTGACCTTTCAATAGCCAGCCCCACTTCCTCCTGCCTCTACCTCCTCCTTTACACTGGTAATTCTGTCTCCATTTTTATAATTTTGTCATTTCAAGAATTTTATATAAATAAATTATACAGTGTTTAATCTTTTGAGACTGGCTTTTTTTCACTCATCATGATTCTCTGGAAATTCATCCAGGTTGTTCCAAGTATTCTTATTTGTTCTTTTTTTTTTTTTTTTTTTGAGACAGGGTCTGGCTTTGTCACCCAGGCTGGAGTGCAGTAGCGCAATCAGAGCTCACTGGCATCGTCGACCTCTCTGCCTCAAGTGATCCTGCCACTTCAGCCTCCCGAGTAGCTGGGACTACAGGTGTGTGCCACCATGCCCAGCTAATGTTTGTATTTTTTTGTAGAAGTGGAGTCTCTCTACGTTGCTCAGGCTGGCCTTGAGCTCCTGGGCTCAAGTGATCCTCCCACCTCAGCCTCCCAAAGTGTTGAGATTACAGGCATGAGCCACAATGCCCAGCCTCGTTTCTTTTTCTTTCTGGGTACTACTCCATGCTGAGTGGTATTCTGTGGATGTACCACGGCTTGTTTAACCATTCACCTATTGAAGAACATCTGGATTGTTTCCAGTTTGAGGAAACTACCAATAAAACTGCTTTAAACATTCAACTACAGGTTTTTGTCTTAATGTAAGTCTTCATTTCTCTGGGATAAATGCTCAGGATTGCAACTGCTGGGTTGTATGGTAGCTGTGTGATTCTTTTTTTTTTTTTTTGAGATGGAGTTTTACTTTTGTCGCCCAGGCTGGAGTGCAATGGCAGGATCTTGGCAACCTCCTTCTCCCGGGTACAAGCGATTCTCCTGCCTCAGCCTCCCGAGTAGCTGGGATTACAGGCTCCCACCACCACTCCCAGGTAATTTTTGTATTTTTACTAGAGATGGGGTTTCACCATGTTGGCCAGGCTGGTCTCAAACTCCTGACCTCAGGTGATCCACCTGCCTTGGCCTCCTGAAGTGCTGGGATTACAGGCACGAGCCACCGTACCCACCTATGTGGTTCATTTTTTAAGAAACTGACAGGCCAGCCACGGTGGCTCATGCCTGTAATCCCAGCAGTTTGGAAGACTGAGGCAGGTGGATCACCTGAGGTCAGGAGTTCAGGACCAGCTTGGCCAATATGGTGAAACCCTGTCTCTACTAAAAATACAAACGTTAGCCAGGCATGGTGGCGCATGCCTGTAATCCCAGCTACTCAGGAGACTGAGGCAGGAGAATCACTTGAACCTGGGAAGCAGAGGTTGCAGTGAGCCAAGATTCCGCCACTGCACTCCAGTCTGGGCGACAGAGCGAGACTCCATCTTAAAAAAGAAAAAGAAAAAGAAACTGACAAACTGTTTTCCAGAGTGCAGGGCCTAGGATTTTAATCACACTATTCTACTGCTTATAAATTAACCTATAAAATTTTTAATTTTTAAAAGAATTAAAAGAAATTTTCTTCCTGTTATGGCTGTGATGAACTTTAGTGAGCATATAGTAAAAAAAAAAAAAAAGGCAATATAAGTTATTTTTTATTTTAAAAACTCTTCACAGGACACTTACAGATTGAAATACATACAGCCAAGGGCTGCTGAGCTGTTGGCCTTCGGGGAAGCTTAAGCACTTCGTCTTTTCTCTGGCATGTGGTCTTTGTGGGACCCCAGATGCCAGGATCACATGTTCTCTGCTCACTGAGCTCTTAGGAAGGCCCTGTGCTACCCTGTAGGCAGAAATTACCCTTTTTGAATCAGGTAAGCAACAGAAACCTCCTCAGCTTTAAGCTAGAAAGGGAACTCTCTTTCTGAAGATACAGGAAGTGCAGCTGAGCCATGCGAAGGACCGGAGTTAGGAAATGGAGAGTTCTGCAGATCCAATCAGCCAGTCCAGGGGGCCCGTCCCGTGGTGCAAGTGCAGTCGCAGGCAAACAGGCCAACAAAATAATTAAGATCCTGGGCTCAGGAGTCCAACAACTCGAGTTGAAATCCTGGTTCTACCACTTACAAGCCACGTGACCCTAGGCAAGTTACTTAACCTCTCAGACCCCAGTTTCCTTATCTTAAAATGGGGTACTAAGCCTGGGCAACATAGTGAGACTTTGTCTCTCTCTAAAAAAAAAAAAAAATTTAGCCAGGCGTGGTGGCACCCACCTATGGTCCCAGCTACTTGGGAGGCTGAGGTGAGAGGAACACTTGAGCCAGGGAGCTTGAGGCTGCAGTGAGCCATGATCGCACCACTGCGCTCCACCAGGGTGACAGAGCAAGACCATGTCTAAAATAAAATAAAATAAAATAAAATAAAATAAAATAAAATAAATAAAATAAAATAAAATAAAATAAAATAAAATAAAATAAAATATAAAATAAAATAAAATAGAATGGGGTAATAATTGTATCTACATTATTAGGTTCATATGGAGATTAATGAGTTGATGCATATAAAAAACGCTTTAAAGGAGTCAGGCAGGCCGGGCTCAGTGGCTCATGCCTGTAATCCCAGCACTTTGGGAGGCCGAGGCGGGCGGATCACCTGAGGTCAGAAGTTCAAGACCAGCGGCCGGGCGCAGTGGCTCACGCCTGTAATCCCAGCACTTTGGGAGGCTGAGGCGGGTGGATCACGAGGTCAGGAGATCGAGACCATCCTGGCTAACACGGTGAAACCCCGTCTCTATTAAAAAATACAAAAAAAAATCAGCCGGGCGTGGTGGCGGGCGCCTGTAGTCCCAACTACTCGGGAGGCTGAGGCAGGAGAATGGCATGAACCCGGGAGGTGGAGCTTGCAGTGAGTCGAGATTGCGCCACTGCACTCCAGCCTGGGCGACAGAGCGAGACTCCGTCTCAAAAAAAAAAAAAAAAAAAAAAAAAAGAAGTTCAAGACCAGCCTGACCACATGGAGAAACCCCGTCTCTACTAAAAATATAAAATTAGCTGGGTGTGGTGGCGCATGCCTGTAATCCAAGCTACTCAGGAGGCTGAGAGAGAATTGCTTGAACCCAGGAGGCAGAGGTGGCGGTGAGCCAAGATCGCGCCATTGTACTCCAGCCTGGGCAACAAGAGGGAAAAAAGGCCGGGCACGGTGGCTCACGCCTGTAATCCCAGCACTTTGGGAGGCTGAGGCGGGCGAATCACAAGGTCAGGAGATCGAGACCATCCTTGCTAACACGGTGAAACCCTATCTCTACTAAAAAAAAAAATACAAAAAATTAGCTGGGCGTGGTGCCGGGCGCCTGTAATCCCAGCTACTCGGGAGGCTGAGGCAGGAGAATGGCATGAACCCGGG
>NW_026652284.1:26353932-26371002 GCF_009828535.3 Hylobates moloch
TTTTTTTGAGATAGAGTCTCGCTCTGTTGCCCAGGCTGGAGTGCAGTGGCACCACCTTGGCTCACTGCAACCTCCGCCTCCCAGGTTCAAGCGATTCTCCTTCCTCAGCATCCCGAGTAGCTGGCATTACAGGTGTGTGCCACCATGCCCAGCTAATTTTTACACTTGATCTTAGCCAAAAGGCCGAGAAGCGATGCCCAGCTAATTTTTGTGTTTTTAGTAGAGATGGGGTTTTCGCCATGTTGGCCAGGCTGGTCTTGAACTCCTGACCTCAGGTGCAGGTGATCCGCCCACCTCGGCCTCCCAAAGTCCTGTGATTACAGGCGTGAGCTACCACACCTGGCCAGTAATTCTTTCTACCACAGTCTCTCCTTCAATATTTCCACTGGAAGGGAGTCTACTTCGTATCCGGGCCCCCCTTCCATTACTGGACACCACCACTGTGACAAGTTGTTCCTTATATTAAGCTGAAATCTATATCCCTATAATTTTCACCCAACAATTCTAGTCCTGTCCTCTGGAACTATACAAAAGCAGTCAGTTTCTCTCAGGAGGCTATTATAGATTGAAGGTTGTGTCTCCCCAAAATTCATATGCTAAATCCTGGGAGAAGTAGAAATTTGCCCAGCACTACATAGGCACTGTGAACACCTGGAGGGCCTTTAAAAAAAAGAATCCTAACCTCCAATGTGATGGTGAGCCTTTGGAAGATAATTAGGTCGTAAGGGTGAAGTCTTCATGAATGAGATTAGTGCCCTTGTAGGAAAAAACAAGAGAGATGATTTTTCTGTCAGCCATGTGATGATATGAGAACACAGCCACCTGCAATTCATGAAGCCGACCCTCACCAGACACTGTATCTATCAGCACCTCAATCTTGGACTTCCCAGCCTCCAGGAAATATGTGAAATCATTCGTTGTTTTGGCCACCCAGTCTTTGGTAATTTGTTATAGCAATCCAAACTAACACAGAGCAAAGTCTTAGTACAATAAATCTCTGGAGGCAGACAGATTTGGCTTTTAATCCTGACTCTGACACTTATCAGCAATGTACCTAACTTCTCAGAGCCTATTTCCTCATCTGCTAAGTGGGCTGAAGTCCCCATGCTTGTGAGAGTTAAATGAGTTAAATATACCCTAACCCTAACCCTTGCCCTTTCCTCTTCATCTGTCCTCAATCCCCACTGGCTTTGTCATATATTCATATACTGGAAGACATATGTCATGTTCCACCCTTCGTAAGTCTTTTCTAATTAAACATTCCCCAGTTCCTAAACCATTCTGCTAACAGTGAATCTGATTCATTGCATACCTACAATATACAGTATATACCAGGCACTTCCAAAGGCCTAAGAAGTTAAACTGCCTAGACCCACACAAGCAGTGGCCAGAATTATAGATCTGTCTGACTGTAAAGCCACACCTTCAAATCTAGATCCTATAGCAGTACTGTCCAACAGAAATATGTGAGTCACATATATACTTTTAAATATTCTAGGCCAGGCATGGGGCTCACACCAGCAATCTGGGAGGCCCAGACAGGGGGATCACTTGAGGACAGGAGTTTGAGACCAGCCTGGCCAACATGGTGAAACCTGGTCTACTTCAAGAAAAAAAAAAAAAAAAATTAGGCGGGCGTGGTGGCATGCGTCTGTAGTCCCAGCTACTCAGGAGGCTGAGGCACGAGAATTGCTTGAGTCTGGGAGGCAGAGGTTGCAGTGAGCCAAGATTATGCCACTGTACTCCAGCCTGGGAGACAGAGCAAGACTCTTGTCTCCAAATAAATAAACAAAAATATAAATAAATAAATATTCTAGTATCACCTTGTAAAAATAAGCTGGGCTCAGTGGCTCACACCTGTAATCCCAGCACTTTGGGAGGCTGAGGCAGGTGGATCACCTGAGGTCAGGAGTTGAAGACTAGCCTGGCCAACATAGTAAAACCCTGTCTCTACTAAAAAATACAAAAATTAGCCAGGTGTGGTGGTGGGCGCCTGTAGTCCTAGCTACTGGGGAGGCTGAGGAAGGCGAATTGCTTAAACCTGGGAGGCGGAAGTTGCAGTGAGCCAAGATCACGCCACTGCACTCCAGGCTGGACGACAGAGCAAGACTCCATCTCAAAACAAAACAAAACAAATAAAAACAAAGAAGTTAAATTAAATGTAACAAAATATTTTTATTTAACCCCAATATCCAAAATATTATCATTTCAGCAAGTACTCTATATAAAAAATTATTGACTTGGTGTTGTGGCTCACACCTATGATCCCAGCACTTTGGGAGGCCTAGGCAGCAGAATTTCTTGAGCCCAGGAGTTGGAGACCAGCCTGGTCAATATAGTGAGACCCTGTCTCTACAAAAAAACGAAAGAAAAAAAAGGCTGGGGCTGGGCGCGGTGGCTCACGCCTGTAATCTCAGAACTTTGGGAGGCCGAGGCAGGCAGATCACCTGAGGTCAGGGGTTCAAGACCAGTTTGGCCAACATGGCGAACCCCGTCTCTACTAAAACTACAAAAATTAGCCAGGTGTGGTGGATCATGCCTGTAATCCCAGCTACTCAGGGGGCTGAGGCACAAGAATTACTTGAACCTGGGAGGCAAAGGTCGCAGTGAGATGGTGCCACTGCACTCCAGCCTGGGTGACAGAGTGAGACTCTGTTTAAAAAAATATATATATGTATATATACATTTTTACATATATTATGTATATATATGTGTGTGTGTGTATATGTGTGTGTGTGTGTGTATATATATATATAATATATATATATATGATTCCTCACTTCAAGATGTTTACAATCTATCCAGGGCGATAAGCCATGCACAAAATACATTCATAGATCCAGTGAGTCTCCCAAAAAATGAAAAAATATTTTTGAAAAAATGAATTTAAAAGAGTGAAGAGTGAAAACAATAAAATAGAATGCACCTGTAATCCCAGCCACTTGGGAGGCTGAGGCAGGAGAATAGCTTGAACCCAGGAGGCGGAGGTTGCAGTGAGCCAAGATCGCGCCACTGTACTCCAGCCTGGGCAACAGAGCGAGACTCCGTCTCAAAAAAAAAAAAGGCCAGGCGCAGTGGCTCACGCTTGTAATCCCAGCACTTTGGGAGGCCGAGGTGGGTGGATCACGTGGTCAGGAGATCGAGGCCATCCTGGCTAACATGGTGAAACCCCGTCTCTACTAAAAATACAAAATATTAGCCGGGCATAGTGGCAGGCGCCTCAGCTACTCAGCTGAGTAGCTGGGCAGCCAGCTACTCAGGAGGCTGAGGCAGGAGAATGGGAGAATGGCGTGAACCCGGAAAGTGGAACTGGCAGTGAGCCGAGATTGCGCCACTGCACTCCAGCCTGGGGGACAGAGCGAGACTCTGTCTCAAAAAAAAAAAAAAAAGCTAATAGCTACTGCTTATTAAATGCCTACAGGCCAGGCACGATGCCTCATGCCTGTAATCTCAGCACTTTAGGAGGCCAAGATGGGAGGATGGCTTGAGGCCAGGAGTTTGAGACCAGCCTGGGTCTCACATAAGTAAGACCCCATCTCTAAAAAAATAAATACAATTAAATAAAAATAAAATAAAAATATTAAGTGCTTACAATAAGCCAAGCACTATGTTAAATGCTTTATAACCATCTGGTTTGATTTTGGCAAACTCCTTTGAAAGTACTATTATTATCTCTATTTTACAAAAAAGGAAGCTGAGGCCCAGGGAAGGGAAGTGAATTGCCCAAGGTTGCACAGCTGGTAGTGGCAAAGTACAGGGGTGAGCCCCATCCTAAGCTTTAGGCATCATATCCTTATAAGAGAAACCCATCCCTGTAATCTCCAGGCTTCCTTCAGGTATTATCATATTGTTTACCCATTTTCTGTCTATCTCCCCTACCTTTTTAAAAAAATTTACTCTTCTTTAAAATACCAGCTAAAATCTGGGTAAACCCTATGGTGCCTCAAATGACCTGTAATTCACTGGACTTTCTATGCTGCAATTAGTGTCTGTATCAGAAAAGAGAGGCCAAAGAAGTTCACAGCCTCCTCTAATCATTACAGCACTTGAGAGCTGGTCACTCTGCCCAATCTTGTGAATCACCAGGTCGATCAGGAGGCACATCCTAAACCCTAGGGCATATGCAACTCTAATAACTGCCAGAGTGCTATGCAAGGCCCAGCCTTGTCAATCTTCTTTTCCTATTTAGTACACTCTTTCAAGATGATCTCATTCAATGTCATGGCTTTTAGCTACCATCTATGAGTCTATGGTTTTGAAATCTCTATCTGTAGCCCATTTCTCTCCCCTGAACTTTGCCATTTGGGTGTCCCACAGACATTTGATGCTCAATGTGTCTACATATAAACTCATCTTTCCTGTCTCACCCACACTGCTCTGTGTTTCCTAGCTTAGAGAAAAAAAGTGCTACAATAGCCACCCAAGGTAGAAATCTGGGCATTTGTGACTCCTTCATCTCTCTGTCTTTGAATTATTTTACATATATATATATATATATATATATATATATATATATATATATAGACAGAGTCTTGCTCTGTAGCCCAGGCTGGAGTGCAGTGGCGCGATTTCAGCTCACTGCAACCTCTGCCTCCTGGGTTCAAGCGATTTTGGTGCCTCGGCCACCTGAGTAGCTGGGACTACAGGCGTGTGCCACCATGCCTGGCTAATTTCCTCTTTTTAGATTTTTAAAATCTTTTTCTGACAGTTGTTTCTCAGTTAAAGTTGTACCAAAGCGCCTAACTGGTCTTTTCTCTTTAATGTTTTTCCAGACAATATCTCCCTCTGTTGCACACGCTGGAGTGCAGTGGCGCTATCTCAGCTCACTGCACCCTCTGCCTCCTGGGCTCAAGCAATCCTCCCACCTCAGCCTCCCAAGTAGCTGGGACTGCAGGTGCGAGCCACTACGTTCAGCTAATTTTTATATTTTTTGTAGAGACAGGGTTTCGCCATGTTGTTCAGGCTGGTCTTGAATTCCTGAACTCAAGCCATCGGCCCGCCTTGGCCTCCCAAAGTGCTGGGATTACAGGCCTCAGCCACCGTGTCCGGCCTGGTCTTTTTTCTCTAGGCTGTCTCCTTTCCCAAACTTTTCTCCATGTTGCAGCCAGCGTTCTTTTAAAGCTCACATGTATTCTTTAGTATAGCACTGCAGAATACTCCCAGATCTGGACCTACTCCTTTTCCAGACTCTTTTTTTTTTTTTTTTTTTTTTTTTGAGACAGTGTCTTTCTCTGTAGCTCAGGCTACAATGCAGTGGCGCGATCTCGGTTCGCCGCAACTCCCGCCTCCCGCGTTCAAGCGATTCTCCCACCTCAGCCACCCTAATAGCTGGGATTACAGGCGCTCGCCACCATGCCCGGCTAATTTTTGTATTTTTAATGGAGACGGGGTTTACCATCTTGGCCAGGCTGGTCTCGAACTCCTGACCTCAAGTGATCCACCTGCCTCAGCCTCCCAACATGCTGGGGTTACAGCCGTGAGCCACCGCGCCCAACCCCTCAGTTCTTTTTTCTTTTTAAACCCATTATAATCTCTGTAAGTCCTATCAGTTCCAAGAGACTTTCTACACAAACACATCTTCAGGTTGTCAAATCTAAAAAGACTTTCCCAGAGGCTGGCCTATGACGTCAAGGATCCAGGTAGCGCCCGGAGGAAAGCGCCAAAGGAGGCCGCCATCTTTCATACAGCAGCCCGGCATTTTGCGCATGCGCTTCTGATTATCCTCAATGAAGCTCTTCGGCCTTCTCGGCACCCATACGTTTGGGAACGGCAGTTTCGAGGTTTGTGAGACGTCGGCTTCCGACCGGAAGTGAGAAGAGGAGGAAGTTAGCTGGTTGCACCGGTCTGGGGGCTTCCCGGGCTCGGGTAACCAGAGTCCTGGGGTCTAATCGTCGCTCAAAGGCTCCTAGGTGCGCGGGTGGATATAATTCCCGGCTTCTGGAGAAGACACTAGAGCCTCAAGGAGGTGTGCTTCTAGTGTTTAAGTGGACACGTGTTCTGGATGCCGGCTTAGAAGGACCTATATACCATCATCTTAAAATAACTTCCTCTTGGCTCTCTCTCTTTTTTTTTTTTTTTTTTGAGACGGAGTTTCGCTCTTGTTGTCCAGGCTGGAGTGCAATGGCGCGATTTCGGCTCACCGCAACCTCGCCTTCCGGGTTCAAGCGATTCTCCTGCCTCAGCCTCCCGAGTAGCTGGGATTACAGGCGCTCGCCACCAGGCCTGGCAAATTTTTTGTATTTTTAGTGGCACTGGCCTTCAAACGGGGTTTGAAGACGAGGTTTTTTCATGTTGGTCAGGCTGGTCTCAAACTCCCAACCTCCAGTTGATCCGCCGGCCTCGGCCTTCCAAAGCACTGGGATTACAGGCGTGAGCCACCGCGCCCGGACTTGGCTCTCTTTAAAAGGCATTTTTAGGCTAGCCGCAGTGGTTCTCCCGCCTGTAGTCCCAGCTACTCGGGAGGCTGAGGCGGGAGGATTGCTTGAGCCCAGGAGTTCGAGGTTATAGTGAGCTAGGAACTCCCCACTGCACTCCAGTCTGGGCTACAGAGGGAGATCCTGTCACCAAAAAAAGAAAAAGGTACGAGGGAAGGCATTTGCAGAGAGATAGAACGCCTAGATTCTAGTTTGGTCCAAACTCTGCTACCAACTTGCTGTGTGTATCCTTCTGTCCCTCTCCAAGTCTCAATATCCTCATCTATGAAGTGAAGGTCCCGTAAGTCCTTTTTCAGTTCTTCTGAGTTTTGTTGCCTTTTTATTACCTCGTTGAGCCACATAGCCTTGGGAGTTAAAAATCACTGGCCTTTGGCCAGGCGTGGTGGCTCACACCTGTAATGCCAGCACTTTGGGAGGCCGGATCACCTGAGGATCACCTGAGGCCAGGAGTTCGAGGCCAACCTGGCCAACATGACGAAACCCCGTCTCTACTAAAAATACAAAAAAAGTTAGCCGGGCGTGGTTGCGGGCACCTGTAATCCCAGCTACTCGGGAGGCTGAGGCAGGAGAATCGCTTGAACCTGGGAGGCGGAGGCTGCAGTGAACAGAGATTGCGCCATTGCACTCTAGCCTGGGCGACAAGAGTGAAACTCCGTCTCAAAAAAAATCACTGGCCTCATTTTATAAGGAAGACATTGAGTCCCAGGGTGTGGGGTTATAGATAGGACTTTCTCAAGATTGCACAGGTAACTTGGAGGTTTCAGAACTTGAGACTAGAAGGTAATGCTGTAACTCCATGAGCAAGTCTCCTTTTTATATTTCTGTATCGTCAGTTCCTGGAACTGGCCATATAAGGAGATACTCAAACGTTTTTGAATGAATGAATCTTTGATTTGAAGGCCCGTGCCACAACAGATCTGGTCTCTCTCCACCACTCTGATGTATAAACAAGTGAACTCTTTTCCAGGTATATCCCGTGCCTTACCTGACTGGGGGCTCTGAGTCCAGTTGTGTTGTCTTCAACTTAGACACCATGGAAGCACCTCCAGTCACCATGATGCCTGTCACTGGGGGCACCATTAACATGATGGAGTACCTGTTGCAGGGTAAGTGAACCAGGGCACTTGGATTACCTGTTTTCCTCATCTCTGTTCAGCTTCCCTTAAGATGAGAGACTTAACACAAAAGCAGCCTGCACAGTTTCTGGCACCCAGCTATGTTTTTAACTGTTACTTTAAATTATAGTTTTATATGCACTAAACATAATAAATTTGCCATCTTGGCTGGGCACGGTGGTTCACACGTGTAATCCCAGCACTTTGGGAGGCCGAGGCAGGCGGATCACGAGGTCAGGAGATGGAGACCATCCTGGCTAACACGGTGAAACCCTGTCTCTACTAAAAATACAAAAGAAATTAGCCCGACGTGGTGGTGGGCACCTGTAGTCCCAGCTACTCAGGAGGCTGAGGCAGGAGAATGGTGTGAACCTGGGAGGCAGAGGTTGCAGTGAGCTGAGATTGCGCCACTGCACTCCAGCCTGGGCGACAGAGCGAGACTCTGTCTAAAAAAAAAAAAAAAAAATTGCCATCTTAACATATTTAAGTGTACAGTTGAGTATTGTTAAATATATTAACATTGTTAAACAACAGATCTTTAGAACTTTGGTTTATTGTGAGTAGCTTGAAAAAATTCTTAGTATAACCTTTTTTTTCTTTGAGACAGAGTCTCAATCTGTCACCCAGGCTGGAACGCAGTGGCACAATAACAGCTCACTGCAACCTTTATCTACTTCCGGGGTTCGAGGGATTATTGTGTCTCAGCCCCGTGAATAGCTGGGATTGCAGGCGTGCATCACCATGCCCAACTAATTTTTGTATT
Source organism: Hylobates moloch (assembly GCF_009828535.3). Lineage (NCBI taxonomy): Eukaryota > Metazoa > Chordata > Mammalia > Primates > Hylobatidae > Hylobates > Hylobates moloch. The sequence continues at coordinate 26,362,245 of NW_026652284.1, forward strand.
TTTAGTAGAGAGTTGTGGTTTCATCACGTTGGCCAAGCTGATCTTGAACTCTTGCCCTCAAGTGATATACTTGCCTTGGCCTCCCAAAGTGCTAGGATTACAGGGATGAGCTGCAGTGCCGGGCCTAAAATACTTAAGTTTTTCATCCTATAAAACTGCAACTCTATACCCATTAAACACTAATTCCCACTCCCCTCTATGCCAAACCCTTAGCAACTATCTTTCTAGGTCCTGTTTCTCTGATTCTTTTTTTTTTTTTTTAAGACGGATTCTCGGCCGGGCGCGGTGGCTCAAGCCTGTAATCCCAGCACTTTGGGAGGCCGAGGTGGGCGGATCACAAGGTCAGGAGATCGAGACCATCCTGGCTAACACGGTGAAACCCTGTCTCTACTAAAAATACAAAAAAAATTAGCCGGGCGTGGTGGCGGGTGCCTGTAGTCCTAGCTACTTGGGAGGGTGAGGCAGGAGAATGGCATGAACCCGGGAGGCAGAGCTTGCAGTGAGCTGAGACCGCGCCACTGCACTCCAGCCTGGGCGACAGAGGGAGACTCCATCTCAAAAAAAAAAAAAGACGGATTCTCACTCTGTTGCCCAGGCTGGAGCACAGTGGTGCAATCTCGGCTTACTGCAGCCTCTGCCTCCCAGATTAAAGCGATTCTCCTGCCTCAGCCTCCTGAGTAGCGGGATTACAGGTGTGCACCACCATGGCCAGCTAATTTTTGTATTTTTAGTAGAGACGGTTTCTCCATGTTGGCCAGGCTGGTCTCGAACTCCTGACCTCAGGTGATCCACCCGTCTCAGCCTCCCAAAGTGCTGGGATTACAGGCGTGAGCCACCACACACAGCCAGATTTTGTAAACAAGTATCTGAATATGTTCCTAACATTTGAGCCATAGCCGTGGAGGCAGAAAGATCACTAAAAAAAAATGCATGTCAAGCCAGCTATTACAGGTTTATGCCTGTAATTCCAGTCGTTTGGGAGGCTAAGGCTGCAGTATTGCTTGAGTTCAGGAATTCAGGATTAGTCTGGACAACATAGCAAGAACTCATCTCTACTAAAAAAAAAAAAAAAAAAAATTAGCTGGGCATGGTGGTGTGCACCTGTAGTCTGAACTACTTGGGAGGCTGAGGTGGGAGTATCACTTGAGCCGAGGGGATGGAGGCTGCAAAGAGTTATAATCACGACACTGCTCTATAGCCTGGAGACAGAGCAAGACCCTATCTAAAAAAAAAAAAAAAAACCATGCCATAAAAATAAAGCAGGAAAGTGGCTAGAGATTGGCAGGACACGTACTATTTTATTAGGGTGGTCAGAAAAGGCCTTGATGATAAAGTCACTTGAGCAGAGACCTGACAAAACTGATAGAGTAGACATGCAGATGGGAAGAACATCCTAAGCATAGAGAATAGGAGAAGGGGTCTGGCAGGAAGGTCACTCCTGGAGAGAGTGATCAAGGGGACGAATAGAAGGAGATGATGTTTGGCAGGTAGCAGAGACCATAATATGTAGGGCCTTGTCGACAATGGTAAAGATGTTGGCTTTTATTCTGAATGACACAGGAAGCCACTGGAGTGTTCTGAGTAGAGAAGTGTTGTTATCTACCCAATAATTTAATAGACCATTTGGCTTTCATATGGAGAAGAGAGGAAGAAGGCAAAGGTAGAAACAGGCTATTGCAAAGACCAGGCAAGAAATGAGGGTGACTTCACTTGAAGGAACTAGGTTGAAGTGCCCAGAGGAGTGAGAAGTGATTGCATTCTGCATTTATTTCAAAAATACGGATTCAATGGAAGGTGTGAGAGAAAGAAAGAAGTCAAAGATGATTTTCTGGTTTTTGGCCTGGGTAACCAACTAAAAATAGAGAGTTGCCATTTACAGCGATCTTGAAGACTGCAGGATGAATAAGATTTTGGAGGAAAAAACCAACAGTTTGATATTGAACGTGTTAAGATAAAGATGTCTGTTAGGCATCCAAGTGAGGAAACTGAGTAGTTAGTTGGATGTTTTCATCTGTAGTTCAGAGATAAAAATGTGGGAGTCCTCAGGGCCTAAATGATATTTATTTATTTATTTATTTATTTATTTTATTTTTTTTTTTTTTGAGACGGAGTCTCGCTCTGTCACCCAGGCTGGAGTGCAGTGACGCAATCTCGGATCACTGCAAGCTCCGCCTCCTGGGTTCACGCCATTCTCCTGCCTCAGCCTCTCCGAGTAGCTGGGACTACAGGCGCCCGCCACCACGCCCGGCTAATTTTTTTGTATTTTTTTAGTAGAGACGGGGTTTCACCGTGGTCTCGATCTCCTGACCTCGTGATCCGCCCGCCTCGGCCTCCCAAAGTGCTGGGATTACAAGCGTGAGCCACCGCGCCCGGCCAGCCTAAATGATATTTAAAGCCATGGGACCAAATGAAGTCACCTAGGCAGGAAAAGAGTATTGATACAGAAGAGGACCAGGATTGAGTGCTAGTCCTGCAGCGTTTAGGGAAGATGAGAGAGACCAAGCAAAGAAGACTTAAACGGAATGGTCAGCAAGTTAAGTGAAGACAAGAAAGTTTTGTCTCAGAGGCCAAGGGAAGAATAGATTTCATAGTGGGTATAAGCTACTGTAACAATTGTATTGGCCGTGCACAGTGGCTCACGCCTGTAATCCCAGCACTTTGGGAGTCCGAGGCGGGTGGATCACGAGGTCAGGAGATCGAGACCATCCTGGCCAGCAAGGTGAAACCCCGTCTCTACTAAAAATACAAAAAATTAGCCGGGTGTGGTGGCGGGCGCCTGTAGTCCCAGCTACTCGGGAGGCTAAGGCAGGAGAATGGCATGAACCCGGGAGACGGAGCTTGCAGTGAGCTGAGCTGAGATGGCATCATTGCACTCCAGCCTGGGCGACAGAGCGAGACTCCGTCTCAAAAAAAAAAAAAACAGTTGTGTCAGATGTTGCCAAGAGGATGAAGATTCTCTGAAGCAATTCACTCTCTTCTACTTACATATAGAAGAGGAAAACTTTTCCTGATAAAAAGGAAACTTTAGCCAGGTGCAGTGGCTCCATGCCTGTAATCTCAGCACTTTGGGAGGCTGAGGCAGGCGGATCACGAGGTCAAGAGATCAAGACCATCCTGGCCATCGTGGTGAAACCCTGTCTCTACTAAAAATACAAAAATTAGCTGGGTGTGGTGGCAGGCGCCTGTAGTCCCAGCTATTCAGGAGGCTGAGGCAGGAGAATCGCTTGAACCCAGGAGGTGGAGGTTGCAGTGAGCCGAGATCGCACCACTGCACTCCAACCTGGAGACAGAGCTAGACTCCGTCTCAAAAAAAGCGGGGGAGACTTTATATTTCTTCTATAGATGGAAGACTTTGATTTGTTGGAAATAGAAGGCAATTGTTAAAATATATAACAAAATAGTGTTATTTGTTGGTGGCTTGTGCCTGTAATCCCAACACTTTGGGAGACCAAGGCCAGGAGTTCAAGACCAACCTGGGCAACATAGTAAGACCCTATCTTTACAGAAATAAATAAGTGCATAACTAAAACAGTATTATCACATTCTAGATAGACACTGTTGCTGATTAAAGGCTCTAAGCGGGCCTGCTGGAGATGAGCATTAGAGGAGGCCTAAAGACTTTGTAGTGCTAAATAAGAAAATTCCAAAAAATTGAAAAGGGAAATAACTTTCTCACAACGTTATACAATACCTTGGTAGTGTAATTTCTGTAAAATCTCATGTTTGGCCCTATGTTTTATGAAATGCTTCACTAAACTGTTTTGTTTTTTCTTTTTTTTTTTTTTTTTGAGACGGAGTCTCGCTCTGTCACCCAGGCTGGGGTGCAGTGGCACCATCTCGGCTCACTGCAAGCTCCGCCTCCCGGGTTCACGCCATTCTCCTGCCTCAGCCTCCCGAGTAGCTGGGACTACAGGCGCCCACCACCACGCATGGCTAATTTTTTGTATTTTTAGTAGAGACGGGGTTTCACTGTATTAGCCAGGATGGTCTCGATCTCCTGACCTCGTGATCCGCCCGCCTCGGCCTCCCAAAGTGCTGGGGTTACAGGCGTGAGCCACCATGCCCGGCCGGTTTTTCATTTAAGTTTTTTCGATTGTATGCTGACTCCATGACCTAAAATCAAACACAGGACTCGGTGGTGCTTTTTCCGTTTTCAGGAAGTGTTTTAGATCACAGTCTGGAAAGCCTCATCCACCGTCTTCGTGGTTTATGTGACAACATGGAACCTGAGACTTTCCTTGACCATGAGATGGTATTCCTCCTTAAGGGCCAGCAAGCCAGCCCGTTTGTTCTCAGGGCCCGACGCTCTATGGACAGGGCAGGGGCAGCCTGGCATCTGCGCTACCTGGGACAGCCAGAAATGGGAGACAAGAACCGCCACGCCCTGGTGCGAAACTGCGTGGACATTGCCACATCCGAGAACCTCACCGACTTCTTGATGGAAATGGGCTTCCGCATGGACCATGAGTTTGTTGCTAAGGGACATTTGTTCCGTAAGGGCATCATGAAGATTATGGTGTACAAGATTTTCCGCGTCCTGGTGCCAGGGAACACAGACAGCACTGAGGCCCTGTCACTCTCCTATCTCGTGGAATTAAGTGTGGTAGCACCCGCTGGGCAGGACATGGTCTCTGATGACATGAAGAACTTTGCAGAACAGCTAAAACCTCTGGTTCACCTGGAGAAAATAGACCCCAAGAGGCTCATGTGACTAAGGGGATCTGTCCACATTTGGGGCCTATCCTTACTTGTTTGAAAAAATATGTTTGCTTTTTTTTATTTTTTGTTTCGTTTTTGAGACAGAGTCTTGCTCTGTTTCCCAGGCTGGAGTGCAGTGGCGCGATCTCGGCTCACTGCAACCTCCACCTCCCGGATTCAAGCAGTTCTCCTGCCTCAGCCTCCTGAGTAGCTGAGATTACAGGAGCGTGCCACCATGCTCAGCTAATTTTTGTATTTTTAGTAGAGATGGGGATTCACCATGTTGGTCAGGCTATTCTCGAACTCGTGACCTCGTGATCCACCCACCTTGGCCTCCCAAAGTGCTGGGATTACAGGCATGAGCCACCGTGCCTGGCCAAAAAAATATGTTTTAAATGCCCCATTTCACCATTGCCAGGCAGGCATTCTTCCTTCAGGGAGAGGATGGTGAGAATTAATTGGTTCTTTGCACTGTTCTCCTCATGTGGTGATTTCACTTTCATGACAGCCTTTCTACATTAAAGGCTTAGAATATCAGAGAGAATCTATCTAATCCCACTGTATTAAGAGGGGAAACCAGGCCAAGCGCAGTGGCTCACACCTCTAATCCCAGCACTTTGGGAGGCCGAGGTAGGTGGATCACCCGAGGTCGGGAGTTTGAGACCAGCCTGGCCAAATGGTGAAACCCCATGTCTACGAAAAATACAAAATTTAGCCGGGCATGGTGGCGGGCACCTGTAATCCCAGCTACTTGGGAAGCTGAGGCTGGAGAATCGCTTGAACCCAGGAGGTGAAGGTTGCAGTGACCAGAGATGACACCATTGCACTCCAGCCTGAGTGAGAAGAGCGAAACTCCGTCTCAAAAAAAAATGAAGAGGGGAAACCAGAATAAATTAGCTTTTGGAAAGGAAAATTTCTTGTTTGGCCATTGGTGTTTAAGGTTTGTAACATTAGAGGCTGTGAGCTTGTGTTATATGGTAATAAAGCCGATGAAGAGAAATGTCTGTGTAATTCTGATTCTTTATTCCCTCACCCTGTAAACTTGGTGTGTATTCATTACCAGTTGAAGCAAAAAAATGACCGTTCCTAGTTTTAATTATGGTAGAGATGAGGATGAGAGTTTTCACCTTTCATAAAAGTAGCACATTTATTGTTGAAAACTTTTAAAATATAGTACAGATAAAAAATAACACCTATTATCCAAAGAGAAGTACTAGTTCTATTTTGATATTTATCCTTCTAGTCTTTATTTTTTATAAATTTATGTATATGAAATATGTTTATTTTATAAAAAGATTCCATATATACTGGTTTATAACCCTTTTTTCCCATTCATCTATCATTAACATCTTTCTAGGACATTTGTCTACACTCTCCTTTTGTTAATTTTTTTTTTTTTTTTTTGAGACAGTTTCGCTCTTGTTTCCCAGGCTGGAGTGCAGTAAAATGATCTCAGCTCACTGCAACCTCCACCTCCCAGGTTCAAGTGACTCTCCTGCCTCAGCTTCCCAAGCAGCTGGGATTACAGGCATGCGCCACCACACCCGGCTAATTTTTTTTTTTTTTGAGACGGAGTACAGTGGCACAGTCTCGGCTCACTGCAAGCTCCGCCTCCCAGGTTCACGCCATTCTCCTGCCTCAGCCTCCCGAGTAGGTAGGGCCACAGGCGCCCGCCACCACGCCTGGCTAATTTTTTGTATTTTTAGTAGAGACAGGGTTTCACCATGTTAGCCAGGATGGTCTCGATCTCCTGACTTCGTGATCCGCCCGCCTCGGCCTCCCAAAGTGCTGGGATTACAGGTGTGAGCCACCGCGCCCGGCCTTAATTTTTTGTATTACATTTTTTATTTTCGAGACAGGGTCTCACTGTCGTCCAGGCTGGGGTGCAGTGGCATGGTATTTTTAAGAGACGGAGTTTCAGCATGTTGGTCAGGCTGGTCTTGAACTCCCTGCCTCAGCCTCCCAAAGTGCTGGTATTACAGGCATGAGTCACTGCACTCGGCCAAAATTTTTTCTTTTTAAAGCTAGTTTATTGAGTTCGTGTTATGTGTCAGTGCTATCCTAAGTGCTTCAGGTATGTTAAACCCATTTTGTAAACCAAGGAGCTGGTACATATAGATTAATCAACTTTCCCTGAGCTATACAGCTACTGATTGGCAGAGCTGGTATTTAAATATTGACAATTATAATTGCTATTTCTATTTCATCATATGGATTTGCTATAAGTTATTTAATTGAATCCTCTATGATTTTCAGTTTGATCCCATTTTTTTTTGCTTTTATAAGCTGTGTAACAATAGAGCTTTTATTTATTTTTTGAGACAGAGTCTTGCTCTGTCGCCCAGGCTGGAGTGCAATCGCATGATCTCAGCTCACTGCAACCTCCGCCTCCTGGGTTCAGGTGATTTCCAGTTAATTTTTATATTTTTAGTAGAGAGGGAGTTTCACCATGTTGGCCAGGCTGGTCTTGAACTCCTGAACTCAAGTGATCTGCCTGCCTCAGCCTCCCAAAATGCTGGGATTACAGACATGAGCCATTGTGCCTGGCCCGATATGTACTTGTTACTCTACGTAAATCTAACTCATAACTTCCAACTTGCTTATGCTTTCATACTAATGTAAGTATTAGTATTTAAATAGTGCTTGCTCCATGACAGGTACTTTATTTTTATTATTTATTAATTCATTTATTTTTTGAGACAGAGTCTTGCTCTGTTGCCCAGGCTGGAGTGCAGTGGTGCCATCTCGGCTCACTGCAACCTCCTCCTCCCGGGTTCAAGCGATGCTCCTACCTCAGCCTCCTGGGTAGCTGGGATTATAGGCGTGTGCCACCACGCCCGGCTAATTTTGATTTTTTTTTTTTTTTTTTGAGAGGGAGTTTTGCTCTTGTTGCCAGGCTGGAGTGCAATGGTGCAATTGCAGCTCACTGCAACCTCTGCCTCCCGGGTTCAAGTGATTCGCCTGCTTCAGCCTCCCGAGTAGCTGGGATTACAGGCGCCCACCACCACAGCCGACTAATTTTTGTATTTTTAGTAGTGACGGGGTTTTACCATGTTGGTCAGGCTGCTCTTGAACTCCTGATCTCAGGCCATCCACCTGCCTTGGCCTCCCAAAGTGCTGGGATTACAGACTTGAGCCATCGCACCCAGCCATGACAGGTACTTTAAATGTTTCAACTCATGTACTTCTCGTAACAACTGTATGAGGGTTGTGAGTGATTCCATTTTATAGATGAGGTTATACAGAGAGGTTTCTCAATTTTTTTTTTTTTTTTTTTTCAGATAGTTTTCTCACTCTGTTGCCTAGGCTGGGGCACAGTGGCACAATCACAGCTCACTGCAGCCTCGACATCCTGGGCTCAGGTGGTCTTCCCACCTCAGCTTCCCGGGTAGCTGGGACTACAGGCATGCACCACCACACCTGGCTAATTATTGTATTTTTTTGTAGAGATAGGGTTTCACCACGTTGCCCAGGCTGGTCTAAAATTTCTGGGCTCAAACAGTCCACCTGCCTTGGCCTTCCAAAATGGTGGGATTACAGGCATGAGCCACTGCAACCAACCTCAAATTTCTTTTTTCTGTTGTCCAAAGTCGGAACTAGTAAGTGGTAGAGCCTGAATTTCAAATCAGGCAGCTCATCTCCACAATCTAGGCACATAATCACTGTGTATTACTCATTTAGTCCCTTTATATCATAGAAACCTAGACTGCTGCTGGGTGGGTAATTCATGCCTATAATCCCAGCACTTTGGGAAGCTGAGGTGAAAGGATTGCCTGAGGCCAGGAATCTGAGACCAGCCTGGACAACATAGTGAGACCCCATCTCTAAAAAAACAATTTTTTTAAGCTTGGCATGGTGGCACAGGCCTGTAGTCCTAGCCACTTGGGAGGCTGAGGCAGGAAGATCATTTGAGCCCAGGAGGTTGAGGCTGCAGAGCTATTATGGTGTCATTGCACTCCAGCCTCAGGGACAGCGAGACCCTGCATTTATTAAAAACAACAACAGGCCAGGCGCGGTGGCTCATGTCTGTAATCCCAGCACTTTGGGAGGCCGAGGCGGG
>NW_026652284.1:26381259-26432409 GCF_009828535.3 Hylobates moloch
GTCTCTAGCCCCGCAGCCCCGGCCCCGGCTTCCGGCGCCGCTGTCCTATAGACATTTTTAGTATGTGAAACTAAGGTATCTATATTCTTTGCCCATTTTTTATATTTTATTTTCAATGGTATTGATCTGCAGAACCTTTGTATATTCTAGATATTAATCCTTTGCTTAAAACATTGCAAATATCTTCTCTCAGTCTGTCACCCTTCTGTTAACTTTATCTGTGACGTCATTAATTAAGCAGAGGTTCTAAATTTTGACTATATTATGGTTTGGAATCTTGTTTCTTTGTTTTTCTTTTTGAGACAGAGTCTTACTCTTTCGCCCAGGCTGGAGTGAAGTGGTAGGATCTCAGCTCACTGCAACCTCTGCCTCCCGGGTTCAAGAGATTCTCATGCCTCAGCCTCCTGAGTAGCTGGGACTATACGTGCGCGCTACCACGCCCGGCTAAATTTTTTTACTTTTAGTAGAGACAGGGTTTTACTATGTTGATCAGGCTGGTCTCGAACTTCTGAGCTCAGGCAATCCTCCCACCTCAGTCTCCCAAAGTGCTAGGATTACAGGCATGAGCCACGGCGCCCTGCCTAGAATTTCGTGTGGGAAGCCTTTATTTACCCCAGGGAACAGATTTTCCTTCTTAGCTTTTTAGTTTTAACTTTCACATTTAGGTCTTTAATCCATCTGGAGTCTATCTTCTAGGTGGTTTCAAGTAAAAATCCAGCTTTCTTCTCCCTGCAGTGAATTAGTTTTTCTACCACCATCTGAAAAACAATTTTCAGTGCTTTCTCATGCTACCGTTGTTACATATTAAGTTTCCTCGTATATACTTTATTTTTAAGCTCTCCATTCTATTTCATTTTTTATTTCTTTGTTTCAGTGCCAGCAACACAATGTTTTTATTGTTATGGCTTTATAGTAGAGCCATTTCTACCAATAGGGCAGGTATCCTTACCTTTTTGTCCTCTAAAATAGACTTATAGTGTAGTAATATTTCAAAAAATAGTAATAAAGAAAAGAAAATAGATTTAGCATCCAGGCATGATGGCTTATGCTTATAATCCTAGTACTTTGGGAGGCCGGGGCAAGAGGATCACTTGAGGCCAGGAATTCAAGACCAGCCTGGGCAACATATTGAGAACTTATCTCTACAAAAATTTTTTTTGAATTAGCCAGGTGTGATGGCATGCACCTGTGGTTCCAGCTATGTGAGAGGCTGAGGTAGGAGGATCTCTTGAGTTTGGGCGGTTGAGGTTGCAGTGAGCTGTGATGACATCACTACATTCCAGCCTGGGTGACACATTGAGATCCTGTCTCAACAGCAGCACAAATATAGACTGGGTTTTATTCTTTCACCCTCATTTTAGAGTAAGTTGTAGATTCTCAATATTACTACTGGAATTTTTATTGGAATTTCATTGAATCTGTATTGATTAATTTGGAAGAGAACCAACATCTTTTCTTTTTTTTTTTTTTTTTGAGACGGAGTCTTGCTCTGTCGCCCAGGCTGGAGTGCAGTGGTACGATCTCGGCTCACTGCAAGCTCCACCTCCAGGTTTCACGCCATTCTCCTGCCTCAGCCTCCCGAGTAGCTGAGACTACAGGTGCCCGCCACCACGCCCCAGCTAATTTTTTGTATTTTTTAGTAGAGACGGGGTTTCACCGTGTTAGCCAGGCTGGTCTCAAACTCCTGACCTCAAGCAATCCACCTGTCCCAGCCTCCCAAAGTGCTGGGATTACAGGCATGAGCCACTGCACCCAGCCTCTTTATTTTTTTTCATATTACTATCTGACTTTATTATTTTTTATTTTTATTTTTGTCTTTTGGGACGGAATTTCACTCTTGTTGCCCAGGTTGCAGTGCAATGGCATGATCTTGGCTCACGGCAACCTCCACCTCCCAGGTTCAAGGGATTCTCCTGCCTCAGCCTCCCGAGTAGCTGGGATTACAGGCATGCACCATCATGCCTGGCTAATTTTGTATTTTTAGTAGAGACGAGCTTTCTCCATGTTGGTCAGGCTGGTCTCGAACTCCCGACCTCAAGTTATCTGCCCACCTCGGCCTCCCAAAGTGCTGGGATTACAGGCGTGAGCCACCGCACCCAGCCCAATTTTAGTATTATTAACAAGACTGTATGCTTCCTAAGGAGAGGAGTTGTGTTTTGTAGTATAGCATAATGATTAAGAGCACAAACTTCGGAATCTTAGGTTTAAATCTAAACTCCACTGCATGTATGTTGTTCAAGCTGGGTAAACCTCTGTAAGCCTTAGTTTTCTTGTCTGCAAAATGTATATGATCACAGACTGTTCCTAGAGACTGTTGTAGAGATTAAATGAGATAATCTACTCATTTAGCACAGTGCCTGGCACATAATAATTGATCAATAAATAAATATTTATGCCAGGCACTATGTTAAATGTTTTATTTAGCAGTGTTCTAAATACTTTTTATTTCTATGAACCCCATAACCCCTACCTAGCTTAGTACTACTCATATAATGACCTTTCAAATATTTGTTGAGTGAATGAGTGAGTGAACTTGTGAATGCTGACTTGGAGACCAAAAGAATCTTGCCTGTGTAAGCTGGTTTGTCCCAGGTTAACATTCCTCTTCAATGAGGTGGTATGTACGCCGTGAGGCTCAGCATCTGTATTAAGCAGGAGGAAATTGTTGAAAGGGTAGCTTTTTTTTTTGAGACGGAGTCTCACTGTCTTCCAGGCTGGAGTGCAGTGGCACGATCTTTGCTCACTGCAAGCTCCACCTCCCAGGTTCACACCATTCTCCTGCCTCAGCCTCCCGAGTAGCTGGGACTACAGGCACCCGCCAACACGCCCGGCTAATTTTTTGTATTTTTAGTAGAGACAGGGTTTCACCGTGTTAGCCAGGATGGTCTCGATCTCCTGACCCCGTGATCCACCCGCTTCGGCCTCCCAAAGTGCTGGGATTACAGACGTGAGCCACCGCGCCCGGCCTAAGGGTAGCTTTTTGACCATGGCTTTCTCCTTTTTTTTTTTTTTTTTTTTTTTTTGAGGCAGAGTCTCGCTCTGTCGCCCAGGCTGGAGTGCAGTGACGCAATCTCAGCTGACTGCAACCTCCACCTCCCGGATTCAAGCAATTCTCCTGCCTCAGCCTCCCAAGTAGCTGGGATTACAAGCATGCGCCACCACGCCCAGCTAATTTTTTGTATTTTTAGTAGAGACAGGGTTTCACCATGTTGGCCAGGCTGGTCTCAAACCACTGATCTCAGGTGATCCACCCGCCTCGGCCTCCCAAAGTGCTGGGATTACAGACATGAGCCACCATGCCCAGCTTATTTTTTTTTTTGAGACAGAGTCTCACTCTGTCACCCAGGCTGGAGAGCAGTGGCACAATCCCGGCTCACTGCAACCTCTGCCTCCCAAGCAATTCTCGTGCCTCAAGCGATTCTCATACCTCAGCTTCCCAAGTAGCTGGGATTATAGGAATGTACCACCATGCTCAGCTAAATATTTTGTATTTTTAGATAAAATTTTTAGACAGGGTTTTGCCTTGTTGGCCAGGCTGGTCTTGAACTCCTGGGCTCAAACAATCTGCCTTTTTCGGCCTTCCAAAGTGCTAGGATTACAGGCGTGAGCCACCGTGCCTGGCCAACTGTGGCTTTTTCACTCTGAAGAAGCCATTCACGCTTTAGTACTCTAATTTATTTCTCAGAACTGAAAAAATGAATTTTAAAAAGTTGCTCTAGGTAGCCAGGTATGGTGGCTCACACCTGTAATCCCAGCACTTTGGGAGGCCGAGGCGGGTGGATCACAAGGTCAGGAGATCGAGACCATCCTGGCTAACACGGTGAAACCCCGTCTCTAATAAAAATACAAAAAATTAGCCGGGCGTAGTTGCAGGAGCCTGTAGTCCCAGCTACTCGGGAAACTGAGGCAGGAGAATGGCGTGAACCCAGGAGGCGGAGCTTGCAGTGAGCCAAGATGGTGCCACTGCACTCCAGCCTGGGGGACAGAGCGAGACTCCGTCTCAGAAAAAAAAAAAAAAAAAAGTTGTTCTAGGCAAAAATGTTAAAATTTACAACATTTAAGATCATGGAGAACATGGAGAAAGGAGTACATTTTTGGAGGAAATAAAAATCAATGCCAACTCTTCTTAAGCTCATTTAGCCTGAGAAAATAATTAAGAATTTTCACAAAGGTTTAGTATAAGGTTGCTTATCTTAGTGATGTGTGTGATTTAGCAAAAAATGGACCTCCCAAAGTGCTGGGATTACAAGCGTGAGCCACCGCGCCCGGCCTTATTTATTTTTTTGAGACAGGGTCTCGCTCTGTTGCCCAGTCTAGAATACAGTGGCGCCAACATGGCTCACTGCAGCCTTGACCTCCAGAGCTCAAGCAATCCTCCCTCCTCAGACTCCCAAAGTGCTGGGGTTATAGGCGTGCACCACCATGCTTAGCGGAAATAATCTTGATGTGTAATAAAAGGGAATGGAATAATTAAATGAAACCGCACATCCATACAATAAGATACAGCCATACGAAAAGAATTCGTAGAAATGAATTTAATGGAAAAATATTCCAGATACTTATTAACTGTGTGGCCTAAGGCAAATTACTTAACTCCTCTGCCTTAGTGTCCTTATCATTAAATGGGATACTAATATTGCCTTCTTTATAGTGTTATCATGGGGTTTAAATGAGTTATTATATGTAATAACATTTGGGATAGTACCTGGCCTAGAGTAAACATTATATACATATAAGTTGTAATTATTATAAGAAAAGCTTTAAAATAATATGTTAATGTGCTACTTTTTTATAGTACATGTACGTAGATATAATGGTATGAAAGTAAATATTTCAAAACGTTAATAAGTGGCTCACACCTGTAATCCCAGCACTTTGGAAGGCCAAGGCAGATAGATCATTTGAGGTCAGGAGTTTGAGACCAGCCTGAGCAACGTAGCAAGACCCCGTCTCTACAAAAAAATACAAAAATTAGCTGGGCGGCCGGGCACAGTGGCTCACGCCTGTAATCCCAGCACTTTGGGAGGCTGAGGCGGGCAGATCACGAGGTCAGGAGATCGAGACCATCCTAGCTAACACGGTGAAACCCCGTCTCCACTAAAAATACAAAAAATTAGCCGGGCAAGGTGGCAGGCGCCTGTAGTCCCAGCTACGTGGGATTATCTGGGCATGGTGGTACACACCTGAAATCCCAGCTACTCGGGAGGCTGAGGTGGGAGAATCACCTGGGCCCAGTAGGTTGAGGTTGCAGTGAGCCAAGATGTCGCCAGTGCACTCTAGCATGGGTAACAGAGTGAGACTCCATTTCAAACAATAACAACAACAACACACACACACAAAAAACATAAAACAGAGAAAGAGTATTGCTTTAGTAGGGGAGTAAGGATGTCTGGGATTTTCTACCTTGCCTGTGCCATGCTTGTTAGCCCCTGTGGCCAGTATATGAGTGTGAAGAAGGAGTCCGCCTTCTCCATCTCCTTTGAAAACTGATCTCCTCCTTTTTCAAATGAGAAAGGATCCCCAGGATGCTTTTAGGCAATGACAGTTTCTTTTTTTTTCCTTTTTTTTTTTTGAGACGGAGTCTTGCACTGTCGCCCAGGCCGGAGTGCAGTGGTGCAATCTCGGCTTACTGCAACCTCTGCCTCCCGGGTTCAAGCGATTCTCCTGCCTCAGCCTCCCAGGTAGCTGGGATTACACGCGCTGGCCACCATGCCCAGTTAATTTTCTGTATTTTTAGTAGAGATGGGGTTTCCCTATGTTGGCCAGGCTGGTCTCGAACTCCTGACCTCAGGAGTTCCCAGCCAACAGTTTCTTGACAGATCAGATATGGGGCCCAACGATAAAGAACCAACATTTAACTCTAGAGGCAGACAGGATGTGAGTCATCACACTGGCCTTTCATCAAGTTGACTATAATTGTTTCTGTGTTTGTCCTCGGTGGTATGAACGTGAACTGACAAGACTAATTTAGAAAAACAAGCAAATATATCAGAAGATAAACATTTAAATAAGTAGTTTCCTTCAAAGTATTTATTTTGATAAATGAACACTTTAGCATTGTTCAAGTAATCGCTGGATTTTTGGGGTGGGTTGGGGAGATGTCAAGCAAATTGATTTCAAAATAGGTTTACAGTACTATTTTAGGTATGGTATTTCTTGAAGAAAAAAAGTATATCCATTACTCTTGCTAGGTTGGCCAGGCTGATCTTGAACCCTGGCCTCAAGTGATCTTCCCACCTCAGCCTTCCAAAATGCTAGGATTATAGGCATGAGTCACCATGCCTGGCCCTAAAATGTTTTTTTTTTTTTTTTTTTTTTTTTTTAGATGCGGTTTTGCTCTTGTTGCCCAGGCTGAAGTGTAGTGGCGCAATCTCGGCTCCCTGCAATCTCCACCTCCCGGGTTCAAGTGATTCTCGTTCCTCAGCCTCCTGAGTAGCTTGGATTACAGGTGCCTGCCACCACGCCCAGCTAATTTTTCTGTATTTTTAGTAGAGACCGGGTTTCACCACATTGGCCAGGCTGGTCTTCAACTCCTGACCTCAGGTGATCTGCCCGCCTCGGCCTCCCAAAAAGTGCTGGGATTACAGGCCTGAGCCACCACGCCCAGCCACTTATATTTCTTAGTAATAAAAATCTTGAAACAGAGATGCATTTGGCCAGGCGCGGTGGCTCACACCTGTAATCCCAGCACTTTGGGAGGCCAAGGTGGGTGGATCACGAGGCCAGGAGTTCAAGACAAGCCTGGCCAAGATGGTGAAACCCCGTCTCCACTAAAAATACAAAACATTAGTCGGGTGTGGTGGCACATGCCTGTAATCCCAGCTACTCAGGAGGCTGAGGCAGAGAATTGCTTAAACCTGGGGAGCAAAAGTTGCAGTGAGCCGAGATCATGCCACTGCACTCCAGCCTGGGTGACAGAGTGAGACTTCCTCTCAAAAAAAAAACAAAAAACAAAAACAAAAAAAAAAGAGAGAAGCAGTTAAATAAATTTTGGCAAACCCATTTGGTGGAATATTATGCAGCCGTTAAAATTATTATTATTTTAACTGGGTATCTCAGCCTTAAAATATATTTTGTTTTTTTTCCCCTCCTTTCCTTCTTAATCTTTTTTTTTTTTTTTTTTTTTGACTGCATTTCGATCTTGTTGCCCAGGCTAGAGTGTAATAGTGTGATCTCTGCTCACTGCAACCTCTGCCTCCTGGGTTCAAGCGATTCTCCTTCCTTAGCCTCCTGAGTAACTGGGATTACAGGCACCCACTACCATGCCCGGTTAATTTTTGTATTTTTAGTAGAGATGGGATTTCACCATGTTGGCCATGCTGGTCTCAAACTCCTGACCTCAGGTGATCCACCCACCTCGGCCTCCCAAAGTGCTGGGATTACAGGTATGAGCCACTGCAACTGGCCTTCCTTCTTAATTTTAAGATGTAGCCTTGAAACCTATTTTAGAATTCTCTTCCCTCCCTTTCCCACCTGACACTTTGTTGTACCATGCAAACCTATCTGAGTATATGTTCATTTAGAAATTCCAGGGGCTGACCGGGCGCAGTGGCTTATGCCTGTAATCCCAGCACTTTGGGAGGCCAAGGTGGAAGGATCACAAGGTCAGGAGTTCAAGACAAGCCTGACCAACATGGTGAAACCCCATCTCTACTAAAAATACAAAAATTAGCCAGGCGTGGTAGTGGCGGGCACCTGTAATCCCAGCTACTTATGAGGTTGAGGCAGGAGAATCGCTTGAACCCAGGAAGCGGAGGTTACAGTGAGCTGAGATCATGCTACTGCACTCCAGCCTGGGCAACAGAGCGAGACTCCATCTCAAAAAAAAAAAAGAAAAAAATTCATTCCAGGGGCTGATCTTGAAACCAACCAGGCATGGAGACCCAGCGCAGAATTCTTCCCCATGAGATTACCTCAGTGTGGTTAATCAACAGTCTCGCTGCAGCTGAAATGGGGCCAGCCAGCCAGCACTCCAGGTGGACAATAACTCAACATAGTCATTGGAAAGAGACATACAGGCCTGTACCCTGCATCACTCCTGCATGCTTCCCATACCAGTTTCCATTTTTAAACAACTCCACTTAGCCCCAAATTAGAGATGCTTTCTTTGTGACTTGAGCCCAGCCATCTCCTCAACTTCTAGAATTTAAATTAAAGCTGCAGGCCAGGCACCTTGGCTCACACTTGTAATCTTAGCACTTTGGGAGGCCGAGGAGGGCAGATCACTTCAGGTCAGGAGTTCAAGACCAGCCTGGCCGGCACAGTGAAACCCAGTCTCTACTAAAAATACAAAAATTAGCCAGAAATCGCTTGAACCCGGGAGCTGGAGGTTGCAGTGAGCCAAGATGGTGCCACTGCACTCCAGCTTGGGCAACAGAGTGAGACTTTGTCTCACTCTTAAATAAATAAGTAAATTAATTAATTAAAGCTGCAGGCCGGACAGGCGCCGTGGCTCAAGCCTGTAATCCCAGCACTTTGGGAGGCCGAGGCGGGCGGATCACGAGGTCAGGAGATTGAGACCATCCTGGCTAATCCAGTGAAACCTCGTCTCTACTAAAAATACAAAAAAATTAGCCAGGCGAGGTGGTAGGCTACTTGGGAGGCTGAGGCAGGAGAATGGCGTGAACCCTGGAGGCAGAGCTCGCAGTGAGCCGAGATGGCGCCACTGCACTCCAGCCTGGGCAACAGAGCAAGACTCCGTCTCAAAAAAAAAAAAAAAAGAAAAGCTGCAGGCCAGGCATGGTGGTTCACGCCTGTGATCCCAGCACTTTGGGAGGCTAAGTCAGGAGGATAGCTTCAGCCCAGGAATTCAAGGTCAGCAACAGAGCAAGGCCCCATGTGTACAAAAAAAAAAAACAAGGCCAGATGCGGTGGCTTACGTCTGTAATCGCAGCATTTTGAAAGGCTGAGATGAGTGGATTGCTTGAGCCCAGGAATTTGAGACCAGCCTGGGCAACATAGCAAAACCCTGTCTCTACCCAAAAATTACAAAAATTAGCCAGGCATGGTGGTATGTGCCTGTAGTCTCAGCTACTTGGGAGGCTGAGGTAGGAGGATCGCTTGAGCCTAGGAAGAGGTTGCAGTGAGCCGAGATCATGCCACTGCACTCCAGCCTGGACAACAGTGAGACCCTGTCTCAAAAATAAAACAATAATAAAAAAATTTAGAAGGAATCAAGATATCCTACAGTAATGATAGGAAACAACTTACATAGTGAAAACCATGCAACTATTTAAAGTGTTACTGTAGAAAAACTTCATGTATCATGCATATAATCCCAGCTACTTGGGAGGCTGAGGCAAGAGGATCACTTGAGCCCGAGGAGTTCAAAACCAGCCTGGGCAACATAGCGACACATGTGCCTACTAGAAAGAGATACAAAATGGTTAATAGGTAGTGGGATTATGCATCATTTAATTTTTGTCCATATTGCTTTTTTATAATTTTTTTTTTTTTTTTTGAGACAGAGTTTCGCTCTTGTTGCCCAGGCTGGAGTGCGATGGCACGATCTCGGCTCACCACAACCTCTGCCTCCCAGGTTCAAGCAATTCTCTTGCCTCAGCTTCCCGAGTAGCTGGGATTACAGGCATGCACCACCGTGTCTGGCTAATTTTTTGTATTTTTAGTAGAGACAGGGTTTCTCCATGTTGAGGCTGGTTTCGAACTCCTGACCTCAGGTGATCCGCCCACCTCGGCCTCCCAAAGTGCTGGGATTACAGGTGTGAGCCACCGTGCCCGGCTATGAGTTTTGTTTCTTTGTTTGTTTTTGCGGAAGAGGGTTGAGACAGGGTCCTACTCTCTGGCCCAGGCTGGAGTGCAGTGGTGTGATCATGGCTTACTGTAGCCTCTACCTCCTGGGCCCAAGCAATCCTTCCACTTCAGCCTCTCGAGTAGTTGGAACTACAGGTGCATGCCACCATGCCAACTAGTATTTAAATTTTTCTGTAGAGACAGGGTCTGGCTTTGTTGACCAAGCTGGTTTCGAACTCCTGGGCTCCAGTGATCCTCCCTCCTCAGCCTCCCAAAATTCTGGGATTACAAGCATGAGCCACCTCATCTGGCCAACAGTTTCCTAATATCACATGATACCCAATTATTATTCACAGTTCCATAATTGCCTCAAAAATGTATTTTTTTTTTTTTTTGAGACAGAGTTTAGCTCTTATTGCCCAGGCTGGATGGAGTACAATGGGAAGATCTTGGCTCACCGCAACTTCTGCCTCCTGGGTTCAAGCGATTGTCCTGCCTCAGCCTCCCAAGTAGTTGGGATTACAGGCATGTGCCACCATCCCCAGCTAATTTTTTGTATCTTTAGTAGAGATGGGGTTTCTCCGTGTTGGTCAGGCTGGTCTCGAACTCCCAACCTCAGGTTATCCGCCTGCCTCGGCCTCCCACAGTGCTGGGATTACAGGTGTGAGCCACCACTCCTGGCCTAAAAATGTCTTTTTATGGTTTGTTTGAGTCAGGATCCAAACAAGGTCAACATGTTACATTTGCTTGTGATGTCTTTGCTTCCTTTTTAAAGTATAACGTTTTCCTCCTCTCAATACCAGGAAGCCCATCTTCTTTTGGAGACCCTAGATTACCCTAGTGGCCTCCTGGGGGGAGAATATTGGCGTGGCGAGCAGATGGCAACGGTTGCGCTAGCCCAGAAGCTGTAGTATTACTACCTTTTTTTTTTTTTTTTGAGCTGGAAGTCTTGCTCTGTCGCCTAGGCTAGAGTACAGTGGCGTGCTCTTCGCTCACTGCAACCTCCACCTCCTGGGTTCAAGCGATTCTCTTGCCCGAGTAGCTGAGATTACAGGCGGCCACCACAGCACCCAGCTAATTTTCGTATTTTTAGTAGAGACGGGGGTTTCGCCATCTTGGCCAGGCCGGTCTCGAACTCCTGACCTCATGATCCACCCGCCTCAGCCTCCTAAAGTGCTGGGATTACAGGCGTGAGCCACCACGCCCGGCCTTTTTAGTTTGTTTGTTTGAGACAGAGTCTCGCTCTGTCACCCAGGTTGGAGTGCAGTGGCATGATCTCAGCTCACTGCAACATCCACCTCCCGGGTTCAAGCGATTCTCCCGCCTCAGCCTCCCAAGTAGGTGGGACTACAGGCGCATGCCACCATGCCCAGCTAATTTTTTGTATTTTTAGTAGAGATGGGGTTACACCGTGTTAGCTAGAATGGTCTTGAGCTCCTGACCTCGTGATCCACCAACCTCGGCCTCCCAAAGTGCTGGGATTACAGGCATGAGCCACTACACCCAGCCCCTCCCTCCTCTTGAGGATTCCTTTTGCTTTTCTCCTGTATTGACTTTCCTATTTCTTGTTTCCAGAATTTTTTTTTTTTTTTTTTTTTTTTTTTGAGACGGAGTCTCGCTCTGTCGCCCAGGCTGGAGTGCAGTGGCGCAATCTCTGCTCACTGCAAGCTCCGCCTCCCGGGTTCACGCCATTCTCCTGCCTCAGCCTCTCCGAGTAGCTGGGACTACAGGCACCCGCCACCACGCCCGGCTAATTTTTTGTATTTTTAGTAGAGACGGGGTTTCACCGTGGTCTCGATCTCCTGACCTCGTGATCCGCCCGCCTCAGCCTCCCAAAGTGCTGGGATTACAAGCGTGAGCCACCGCGCCCGGCCCTGTTTCCAGAATTTTATCTAAAGTTACCTGAACTGTATCTTTGTTTGCCCTCCGGTTTTGGTAGACCATATCTGCCAGTAGTTTCTTGTGAAATGATGTATCAGAGGTAAAAATGTTTAGATCTTGTATATCTGATTATGTCTTTACCCACATATTTAAATGATGGTGTTAATTTTTTTTTTTTTTTTTTTGAGAGAGTCTCGCACTCTGGCCCAGGCTGGAGTGCAGTGGCGCCATCTCGGCTCACTGCAAGCTCCACCTCCCAGGTTCATGCCATTCTCCTGCCTCAGCCTCCTGAATAGCTGGGACTACAGGTGCCCGCCACCACGCCCTGCTAATTTTTTGTATTTTTAGTAGAGACGGGGTTTCACTGTGTTAGCCAGGATGGTCTCAATCTCCTGACCTTGTGATCTGCCCACCTTGGCCTCCCAAAGGGCTGGGATTACAGGCGTGAGCCACCGTGCCCGGCTAATGTTAATGTTTTAACAAGGTACAGAATCCTAGGTTGGAAATCATCACCTTTCAGAATTTTGAAGGCATTCCTCCGTTCTTTTACTTCAAGTTTTGCCATTGAGAGGTTTAAAGCCATTCTGATCTCTGATCTGCTATGTGGGACTTACATCTTTTCTGTTTGGAAACTGATAGAATCTTGTCTTTGTCTGCAGGTCCTGACATGTCACAGTGGTGAATCATGATATAGATTTATTCTCATTCATTGTGCTAGGCACACAGTGGGCCCTTTCAATCTGGAAATTTATGGAAAATATTTTAAATTATTATTATTATTATTTTTTTTTTTTTTTTGAGACGGAGTCTCACTCTGTCCCCCAGGCTGGAGTGCAGTGGTTCTCGGTCCACTGCAAGCTCCACCTCCCGGGTTCACGCCATTCTCCTGTCTCAGCCTCTCCTAGTAGCTGGGACTACAGGCGCCCGCCACCACGCCCGGCTAATTTTTTGTATTTTTAGTAGAGATGGGGTTTCACCGTGGTCTCGATCTCCTGACCTCGTGATCCGCCCGCCTCGGCCTCCCAGAGTGCTGGGATTACAAGCATGAGCCACCGCGCCCGGCCTATTTTAAATTATTTTATGATATTTCCTCAACTTTTTTTTTTTAGATGGAGTCTCTGTCGCCAGGCTGGAGTGCAGTGGTGCCATCTTGGCTCACTGCAACCTCTGCCTCCTGGGTTCAGGCGATTCTCCTACCTCAGCCTCCCGAGTAGCTGGGATTACAGGTGGCCACCACCACGCCTGGCTAATTTTTGTATTTTTTAGTGGAGACAGGGTTTCACCATGTTGACAAGGCTGGTCTTGAACTCCTGATCTCAAATGATTAGCCTCCCTCAGCCTCCCAAAGTGCTGGGATTACAGGCGTGAGCCACCACACCTGGCCATAAATAAATATTTAATTAAAATAAGAAAAAGTTTTCTCTCTGCATTGTCTCAATTTCCTACAAGTTTCTTTCTTCCTTTTTTAAATTTTACTGTTTTATAACCACAACAAACTAGTACAGAGAATGCCCTGTACAAAACACAGTAAAGGTTCAAAGACCGAGGTGTTCCCTTAGCAAGGCTGAAAATTTCAGTCTCTGGTATTTGGAATTTAGGGTGCAGTCCTTGTTTTTGGATGGATACTGGGTGTGTGTCACAGTCCATGCTTTTAAACAGATTTGAACAGAAGAATGGCCATTTGGCCCAGGTAAAAGTAGATGAAGTGGCCGGGTGTGGTGGCTCACGCCTGTCATCCCAGCACTTTGGGAGGCCGAGGCGGGCAGATCACCAGAGGTCAGGAGTTCAAGACCAGCCTGGCCAACATGGTGAACCTCTGTCTCTACTAAAAATACAAAATTAGCCGGGCATGGTGGCACATGCCTCTAATCCCAGCTACTCAGGAGGCTGAGGCAGGAGAATTGCTTGAGCTCAGGAGGTGGAGGTTGCAGTGAGCCGAGATTGCGTCATTGCACTCCAGCTCCGGGCGACAGAGCAAGTCTCCGTCTCAGAAAAAAAAAGAAAAAAGTAGATGAAGTATTTGGTTTTGAGACGTGACAGCCTGCTGGCAGCCCTCACAGCCCTCGCTCGCTCTGGGCGCCTCCTCTGCCTGGACTCCCACTTAGGCGGCACTTGAGGAGCCCTTCAGCCCGCCGCTGCACTGTGGGAGCCCCTTTCTGGGGTGGCCAAGGCTGGAGCCGGCTCCCTCAGCTTGCGGGGAGGTGTGGAGGGAGAGGCGCAGGCGGGAACCGGGGCTGTGCGCGCAGTGCTTGCAGCCAGCGTGAGTTCCGGGTGGGCGTGGGCTTGGCGGACCCCGCACTTGGAACAGCCCACCGGCCCCATCGGCCCTGGGCAGTGAGGGGCTTCACACCTGGGCCAGCAGCTGCTGTGCTCAATTTCTCACTGGGCCTTAGCTGCCTTCCCGCGGGGCAGGGCTCGGGACCTGCAGCTCGCCATGCCTGAGCCTCCCCCCTCCCCATGGGCTCCTGTACGGCTGGAGCCTCCCCGACGAGCGCCGCCCCCTGCTCCACGGTGCCCAGTCCCATCGACCACCCAAGGGCTGAGGAGTGCGGGCGCACGGTGTGGGACTAGCAGGCAGCTCCACCTGCAGCCCCGGTGCGGATCCACTGGGTGAAGCCAGCTGGGCTCCTGAGTCTGGTGGGGACGTGGAGAACATTTGTGTCTAGCTCAGGGATTATAAATACACCAATCACCACCCTGTGTCTAGCTCAGGGATTGTAAATACACCAATCGACACTCTGTATCTAGCTAATCTGGTGGGGACTTGGAGAACCTTTGTGTCTAACTCAGGGATTGGAAACGCACCAATCAGCGCCCTGTCAAAACAGACCACTCGGCTCTACCAATCAGCAGGACGTGGGTGGGGCCAGATAAGAGAATAAAAGTAGGCTGCGCGAGCCAGCAGTGGCAACCCACTCGGGTCTCCTTCCACACTGTGGAAGCTTTGTTCTTTTGCTCTTTGCAATAAATCTTGCTGCTGCTCACTCTTTGGGTCCACGCTGCCTTTATGAGCTGTAACACTCACCGCGAGGGTCCGCAGCTTCATTCTTGAAGTCAGTGAGGCCAAGAACCCACCAATTCTGGACACGGTTTCATGTGTCATATAACTAGCAAAATTCCTCCCCACCATGCAGTGCCACATGGGATTTTACTTCTGTCACATTCCTTCTTGGTATGAGCCGCAATGTCCTTCTCTATGTCATATTTCTCCAGCGCCTGAGTAACACACTCTGCCGAGTCCTGTTGTCTCTTCCGACATGTCTGCATTTTTTATCACAGCCTTTGGGTCACACATGGTTACCGTGGGGAAGGGGCCTGGCTGACTGCAAAGGTCTCCTGGGGGAGGTGCTAGCATCTCTGAGGCCCCGCTGGAGCTGCCGTCGCTACCGACGCCTTGGCGCGTCTCACAAGTTTCTTTCTTTTGTTTGTTTTGGTCTCTATCTTTTCTCTTAGAGGAAAACCTTGTGTTTGGTAACCCTTGGCATCCTGCCCATGAATAAAAGTTGGAGACTAAAAGCTGATTGGAAGTTCTGTGCATGAAGATGGGAGACACAAGCCATGAGGTCATTTGTCTATGAACCAGTGTCCCTTAGGTCATTGATCATGAAGAGGTATTTTGGGGGAGATCCCAGTACCATTATCTTTAGATCTTTCATATTTGGCTTCATTTTCCCCAAAGAAGAAGACTCATTTGCCCAGCATTCTGGGAGCAGAGTGTGGGAAAAGCCAACCAAATTCTAATTCCCTTTTTTTGAAATAGGCCCATTAACTATGCCTGCTGACCCTTATTCCAGAGATTGTCTGTTTTACTCTCTCAAGAGAATAAACCTCTGTACTTTTGCCGAGAGGCTGCGGTAGGGGAAGTGACCTAGGTCTTCCACCAGTCCTTGTGGTTGCAGCTGCACTTCACCCCTACTTCCAGGGTTACCAAAGGTATGTTAATTCCTGAGTATATCTGACTACTTCTTCACTTTCTCATTTCTGGCCCAGATGCAGTATTCTTGGGCCTGCCAGGCTTATTCCTACTCATCTTTTTTTCTACCTGTAACATTCTATTGCATTTACTGCCCCATCATTACAAATACGGCCCACTGCAGCCTCGACCTCCTGGGCTCAAGTGATCCTCCCGCCTCAGCTTCCCATGTAGCTGGGACCACAGGCACTCACCACCAAACCCAGGTAATTTTTTAAAAATTTTGTAGAGATGGGGTCTCACTTTGTTACCTAGGCTGGTCTCAAACTCTTGGGCTCCAGCAATTCTCCTACCTCAGCCTCCCAAAGTGTTGGGATTATAGGCATGAGTCACTGCCCTGGGCCAATACCATGTTGTTCAATACATCTCTTAAGCTTATTCCTCATGTCTAACTGAAATTTTGTATCCTTTGAGTAACATCTTCCCAATTTCCCCATTCGCAAAATGCAATTTTTGATTTTAAGAGACACATTTTTCCCACTTTTTTGTGTCTATGAAGTCAAAATGCTTAGCAGAGGTCCAAGTATATTGTAAGCATTCAATAAACACTATTTTAGGGCAGGGCACGGTGGCTTACACTTGTAATCCCAGCACTTTGGGAGGCCGAGGCAGGCGGATCACCTGAGGTCAGGAGTTCAAGACCAGCCTGACCAACATGGTGAAACTCTGTCTCTACTAAAACTACAAAAATTAGCCAGGCATAGTGGCACACACCTGTAATCCCAGCTACTCAGGAGGCTGAGGCAGGAGAATCGCTTGAACCTAGGAGGTGGAGGTTGCAGTGAGCCGAGATCGCACCATTGTACTCCAGCCTGGGCGACAGAGTGAGACTCCATCTCAACAACAACAACAACAAAAACGTTGAAGACATGATTACTATTACGCACACTAAACCATAGTTAACATTCTGAAACCTGTTTATTCCACATAATGCAATCTGCTAGCCATTCTTCTACATCAGTGTAAGTAGAGCTACCTTACTCTCTTTAAAGTTATATGATATTTTATAGAATAGATGTACTATTAATCATTCCTCCATTAATGGATATCTTTCATAGTTTTTCTTTTTCTTTTCTTTTTAATTTTTTTTTAACAAATAGAGATGGGGGTCTCACTTGTTGCCCAGGCTAGTCTCAAACTTCTGGGCTCAAGCAATCCTCTGGCCTCGGCCTCCCAAAGTGCTGGGAGTACAGGTGTGAGCCACTGCGCTTGGTCTTTTTTTTTTAATAAAAAAAATAACTTTTTTCTGAAATATCAATAGTAGACAGCCTGGTAAAACATGTTTATATATTATGCTAGTATTTCTGCAGCATAAAGACCTGGAGGTGGAATCACTCCATTCTACTTGTATGGAAAATGTCTAATAGAAATTTCCATTGTGAAACAGGCATATGAGTCATTAATTAGGACCCTGATTTGGGCAGGCAATATGTAAATATGGGATCGCTTGACCCCAGGAGTTTGAGACCAGTCTAGGAGACGTGGCAAAACCCTGTCTCTACTAAAAATACAAAAAGTAGCCAGGCATGGTGGCACACGCCTGTAATCCCAGCTACTCAGGAGGCTGAGGCACAAGAATTGCTTGAACCCAGGAGGCAGAGGTTACAGTGAGCCGAGATCATGCCACTACATTCCAGTCTAGGCAACAGAGTGAGAATCTGTTTCAAAAAATAAAAAGAAGAAGAAGAAAAAAGAAGACCTAAATCTCAATTATGACTTTGCCCCTTATCTTGGGAGTTGTTTTTCACTAATTTATTCAAAAATATTTATAGAATTATCTCTACTCTGTGCCAAGCTCAGTGTTAGGGCCTAGAAATACAGAACTGAGAAATACACAGTCCTTGACCGGGCATGGTGGCTCACACCTGTAATCCCAACACTTTGGGAAGTCGAGGCGGTGGATCACCTGAGGTCAGGAGTTCGAGACCAGCCTGGCCAACATAGTGAAACCCCATCTCTACTAAAAATACAAAAAATTAGCTGGGCGTGGTGGTGGGTGCCTGTAATCCCAGCTATTTGGGAGGCTGAGGCTGGAGAATCGCTTGAACCCGGGAGGTGGATGTTGCAGTGAGCCAAGATTGCGCCACTGCACTCCAGCCTGGGCTACAAGAGCGAAACTCTGTCTCAAAAAAAAAAAAAGAAAAAGAAAAAAAATACACAGTCTTTGCCCTTAAGAAATTTACACTAATTGTTGGGGGGACAGACACAAACAGATGCTACTTGCTAACCATGTGACCTTGGAAAATTGCTTAACATCATATGTGTCTGTTTCTTTTTCTGTAAAATGGGTAATTGTCCTCATATCACAGGGTTGTCATGAGGATTAAGTGAAATAATGGGGAATGCCCTGCACAGTGCCTGGCACATAATATGCACTCAATTAATGGATGCTATCATTGTTTTTTAGTAATAATATATAATAAATAATTTGTTGTGGTTGCTGTGATAGAAGTTCTACCTGTCTGAACTCCAGTTTCTACAATATTAAATGAATTGTTGAGATAATAATATAACATATACTAAGTGGTACTCAATAAGTATTAGTTTATTTTCCTGCATTTTTATGTTGAGACAAAGGACCGGTATGCAGATGGAAACACAAACATCTATATGTCTGGACACAACATTGATCTTCCTGGTTCATGTGTCACAGAGCCAATTCTGTGCACTTCCTTAGCCACACAGATTTCACCTGTGGCCATATCTGAACATATGGAACAAGACTGCATACCTCCCTGCTGATAGTCACAGGTAATCACGGAGACAGGATGTTCACACCGCCCAGGGCTCATGGTTGCCTAGTGTGGAATTACTTTTTCCCTCCTAGTTTACAAAGCACAGCAGTGTGGTACAGCTTGTACCACATTCTTAATGGGGTCACTTTTTTGTCTGACACTGATTTTTGCAAAATAGTTTATTTTCTTTCCTACATGTGTATAAAACAAGAATTAAAGGAAATATATCTTGATACCAAGGATTCTAAACTTCAGTTATTAATTAAATTTAAAGATAATTCTAGAGGCAAATTTTGGCAGAATGAAATGATAGAATGAAGTTCTTTACTTTCTTGGAGAGTTTTAAAACCACCAATATTTATTTTTCCTTTCTGGATATGTGCTTAGCTACATAGAATGCCACATTCCCCTGATTTTTGACTAGCTGACCCTCCTTACAGAGGTAGCGTGGTGTAATTGTCTAGAGCTCACATTTGGAGTCAGGAATATCTGGGTTTGATCTCTAGTTCTTCTATTTTATTGTCTCTGGAATCTCAGGCAAAAATCTCCAAAGCTCATTTCCTTACCTGTAAAATGAGAAATAATAATATCATTAAACTATGATATCAGCCTTTTGGAATGAACATGAGAGTTAAAGGAGATAATAACGTAAACTGCTTAACACAGAGCTCACAGTAAGCACTTTTAATTTTTAGCTAGGATCATGATCTTTTTTTTTTTTTTTTTTTTTTTTTTTTAGATGGAGTCTCTCTCTGTTTCCCAGGCTGGGGTATAGTGGTGCAATCTCAGCTCACTGCAACCTCCGCCTCCTAGGCTCAAGCAATTCTCCTGCCTCAGCCTCCTGAGTAGCTGGGCCTACAGGGACACGCCACCACACCCAGCTATTTTTTTTTTTTTGTATTTTTAGTGGAGACAGGGTTTCACCATATTGGCCAGGCTGGTCTCAAATTCCTGATCCCAGGTGATCTGCCTGCCTCAGTCTCCCAAAGTGCTGGAATTACAGGCTTGAGCCATCACGCCCGGCCAATCATGACCATTTAAATTTTCATTAAGGTACCTCATGCAGTGCTTGGCATATGGTTGATGCTCAAACCTGTAGCTATTGCAATAAGTTACCTACAGTTTCTAGCTGCTAAGGTTATGGCTTTGTTATTTATTTTTAATAAAATTGTTAGTGATTAACACGATCTTTAGCCTAGCACCTAGGAACTTGCCTCATCATCCTGGAAACTGACAAGGCCTGGCACCATGCCTGGCACGTAGTAGGCACTCAATACATAGCTGTTGAATCATATTAAATTGAAATGAATATCCATTCAGACATTAGCACAAGAGCTGTGTCACTAAATAGCTGTCATTGCAAAATTTACAGACAACAATGACACAGACATGCTTGCATAGTTTGTAAGCCACGATTTCAACTTCCTGCATTGCATACATCTAAATTAATAATCCCATTCCACTCACATGATCCTTAGAAAGAAAGGGCAAACTAAGAGAAATATCTGGTTTAGCAACTAAAAGAATGAGCTCTAGTCTAGGTAGATAGAGGCTTACATCCTGGCTTCAACACCACCTAGTGGGTCAGTTACTTAATCTCTGAGTTTCAGTTTTCTTATTTGTGAAAAGGGAATAATAATAGAATCTATTTAATGAAGTTATTGTGAGAATAGTGCTTTCCATCTGCTGTTCTCTTTGCCTGAGACACTCTTGTTTCATGAAGGGTGAAACCCCATGTTTGGATTGTGTGTGT
Organism: Hylobates moloch; assembly: GCF_009828535.3. Lineage (NCBI taxonomy): Eukaryota > Metazoa > Chordata > Mammalia > Primates > Hylobatidae > Hylobates > Hylobates moloch. The sequence goes on from NW_026652284.1 coordinate 26,401,352, forward strand.
GAGTGTGTGTGTATGTGTGTGAGTGTGTGTGTGTGTGTGTGTGTGTGTGTGTGTGTGAGAGAGAGAGAAAGAGAGAGAGACACAGGGTCTCGCTCTGTCGCCCAGGCTGGAGTGAAGTGGCTTGATCTTGGCTCAATGCAACCACCGCCTCCCAGGCTCAAGCTGTTCTCCTGCCTCAGCCTCCCAAGTAGCTAGGATTATAGGCATGTGCCACCATGCCCAGCTAATTTTTGTATTTTTATTTTTTGAAATTATCTTTTTTTTTTTTTTTTTTGAGAGAGGGTCTCACTCTGTCACCCAGACTGGAGTGCAGTGGTATGATCTCGGCTCATGGCAACCTCCACCTCCCAGGCTCAAGGGGATTTTCCTGCCTCAGCCTCCCAAGTAGCTGGGATTATAGTCGCGTGCCACTACTGCCCAGCTAATTTTTGTGTTTTTAGTAGAGTCAGGGTTTCACCATGTTGGCCAGTCCGGTCTCGAACTCCTGACCTCAAGTGATCCACCGGCCTCGGCCTCCCAAAGTACTGGGATTACAGGCTTGAGCTACCCTGCCTGGCCTCCATGTTTCACCTTGTTAATTCCCCCTGATTTTTCAGCTTGACTGTCACTTCTTCCAGAATGCCTTCCCTGCTGCCTATGGTAGGTTGGTTCACTGTTATATGCTCCCTGTAGCACCTGTCAATTACTCTTTATAATTACTTCCTTTTTTTTTTTTTTTGGAAACAGTCTTGCTCTGTCGCTCAGGCTGGAGTGCAACGGCGAGATCCCAGCTCACTGCAACCTCTGTCTCCTGGGTTCAAGCAATTCTCCTGCCTCAGCCTTCCAAGTAGCTGGTATTACAGACACCCGCCACCACACCCAGCTAAGTTTTTTTGTATTTTTAATAGAAACGGGTTTTCACCACGTTGGCCAGGCTGGTCTCCATCTCCTGACCTCAGGTGATCCACCTGCCTCTGCCTCCCAAAGTGCTGGGATTACAGACATGAGCCACTGTGCCCGGCCTGTAATTACTTCTTAAACGATTCACTTCCTTTCTGAACTGTGAATTCCCAAAGGAGAGGGATAGTATCTGTTTCATTTATTTCTGTCTCCAATGTCTAATAGTCTCTTGGTTCATAATATTTTGGGTGGACTGTTCTTGTTAACTCAGTGAAAAAAACAAGGTAATAATGCACATAAATACAGAGCCCAACATTTAGCAAACTCTTAATAAATGAGATTTGTTAGTAGTATTAACAACAAAGTATTGTACTGAGTTTACTTGCCTTGGGAAAACTAGTGGGAGGAGCAACAAATTAAGATAGGTATTGTGAATCTAGCTCCGTATCTCACTTGTGATATGCCCCTGACGAAGTGTCTGTTCTTCTCATTTTTCCACTATTTAAATGAACATAAGATATTCATCCTGGCATCCCACTTAACTTGGTTCCCGTAAAGTCTGCCTTTTGCCCGACCACACCTGAAAGGCTGTCCTGCGTGCTCCCAGTTTCTAGATTCCATACTATCCTTGTGCTTCTCTGCCTTCTCAGCTGTTAATTATTGATCCCTGACCTTTCTCCCTTCTATTTCTGTCTAGCTCCTCAGTTTGTTACACCAGTTGGCTACCTCCCAGCTTTTAGCTTTGAAATAAATTTGTCCGGCTGGGTGCGGTGGCTCACGCCTGTAATCCCAGCACTTTGGGAGGCCGAGGTGGGCAGATCACAAGATCAGGAGATCAAGACCATCCTGGCCAACACGGTGAAACCCCGTCTCTACTAAAAATACAAAAATTAGCTGGGTGTCGTGGCGGGCGCCTGTAGTCCCAGCTACTCAGGAGGCTGAGGCAGGAGAATGGTGTGAACCCGGGAGGCAGAGCTTGCAGTGAGCCGAGATCGCGCCACTGCACTCCAGCCTGGGCAACAGAGCGAGATTCTGTCTCAAAAAAAAAAAAAAAAAAAAAAGGAAATACATTTGTCCTCATGATAAAGACCAAAATCCTTAAGATGCTAATGGAAGCCTCATCTTCATATTGTCTTGCTCACTGTGCTCTGGCCACCTGGCTACCCTGAGGTTTCCTGGAGGCACGAATCTCCCTGACCAAGGCCTTTGGACCCAACAGTCCTTATGCTTGAAGCAGCATCCCCCGCCTCTTTATAGGGTTCACCTCCAGTCAACTCCTGTCTCAGCTTTAGCATCACTTCTTCAGGGAGCATTACTTAGCTTCCTCGGAAGAAATTAGGTTTCTCTGTTATATGCCACCTTCCATATAGATCAGTGTAATACACTGTCAGTACTTCACATTTTTTTGTATTTTATTTAATTCTTTTCTTTTCTTTTCTTTTGAGACAGAGTCTTGCTCTGTCACCCAGGCTGTAGTGCAGTGGTGCAATCTCGGCTCACTGCAACCTCTGCCTCCCAGGTTCAAGTGATTCTCCTGCCTCAACCTCCTGAGTAGCTGGGATTACAGGCTCTCGCTACCTCATCCGGCTAATTTTTGTATTTTTAATACAGACAGGGTTTCACCATGTAGGCCAGGCTGGTCTTGATCTCCTGACCTCAGGTGATCCACCTGCCTCGGCCTCCCAAAGTGCTGGGATTACAGGCGTGAGCCACCACACCGGCCTTATTTGTTTAATTTACAAAATTTGTTTTGAGGCTGGGCGTAGTGGCTCACACCTTTAATCCCAGCACTTTGGGAGGCCGAGGCAGGCAGATCACCTAAGGCCAGGAGTTCAAGACCAGCCTGCCTGACATGGTAAAACCCTGTTTCTACAAAAAAAAAAAAAAAAATTAGCCGGGCGTGGTGGCGTGTGCCTGTAGTCCCGGCTGCTCAGGAGGCTGAGGCAGGAGAATCTCTTGAACCTGGGAGGCGGAGGTTGCAGTGAGCCGAGATCCACCACTGCATTCCAGCCTGAGCAACAGAGCCAGACCCCGTCTCAAAAATAAATAAATAAATAATTTGGCTGGGCACAGTGGCTCACACCTGTAATCCCAACACTTTGGGAGGCCGAGGCGGGCGGATCGTGAGGTCAGGAGATCGAGACCTTCCTGGGTAACACGGTGAAACCCCATCTCTACTAAAAACATAAAAAAATTAGCCGGGCATGGTGGCGGGTGCCTGTAGTCCCAGCTACTCGGGAGGCTGAGGCAGGAGAATGGCGTGAACCCGGGAGGCGGAGCTTGCAGTGAGCCGCGATCGCACCACTGCACTCCAGCCTGGGTGACAGAGTGAGACTCTGTCTCACAAATAAATAAAATAAAATGAAATAAAATATAATAAAACTTTTTTGAGACAGGGTCTCACTCTGGTTGCCCAGGCTGGAATGCAGTGGTGCGATCTCAGCTCACTGCAGCTTCGACCTCTCAGGTTTCAGATGATTCTCCCACCTCAGCCTCCCAAGTAGCTGGGACTACAGATGTGTGCCACCACACCTGGCTAATTTTTTGTATTTTTAGTAGAGACCGAGGTTTCGCCATGTTGACCCAGGCTGGTCTCAAACTCCTGGACTCAAGCAATCCCCCCATCTTGGCCTCCCAAAGTGCTGAGATTATAGGCGTGAGCCACTGCGCCTGGCCCGGAGACGGAGTTTCGCCCTTTTTGCCCAGGCTGAAGTGCCGTGGCTCTATCTCAGGTCACTGCAACCTCCGCCCCCCGGGTTCAAGCAATTCTCCTGCCTCAGTCTCCTGAGTAGCTGGGATTACAGGCATGTGCCACCACACCCAGCTAATTTTGTATTTTTAGTAGAGACGGGATTTCTCCATGTTGGTCAGGCTGGTCTCGAACGCCTGATCTCAGGTGATCCGCCCGCCTCGGCCTCCCAAAGTGCTGGGATTACAGGCGTGAGCCACCGCACCTGGCAGATCTTCACATTTTAAAAGAGAAATTAAGAATTCAGGCTTGAATGTAAAATTCCTGTGGTTAAAATGTAAATCACTGTGGGCCAAAACAAAATATCTGTAGGTTAGTGACTGCCTGTGGCCTGCCTATTTGCAACCTGTGCTGCTCAACCTTTAGCTATACTTGGTAACTATTTCTGTGTTAATCATCACTCCATCATCATTCCACCTATTAACTGTCCACTCCATGCCAGGCACTGTCTTGGTGCTTTATGCAGATGATTTCATGTAATCTCCAAAACCATCTGTGAGGTCAAGTGAGGTTCAGAGAGGTTAAGACACTTGCCCACGGTCAGTAAGTGGTGGAACCAGATGCTATAGGTCTTTCCAATAGACTTTTGTGTGTCCAGATACAATTTGTCAGTTTAGAATGGGAGGGCCTTGAATCTTAAATTCAGCTGGAAAAAAAAAAAAAAAAAAGGATGAGAGAAGCTCTGAAGCTCTGCCTGACGATGACAACTTGACAACCATTAATATTTGTTGCATGCTCACTAGGTGCCAGGCATTGTGCTAAGTACTTTATGTGATCTAATTTAATCCTCACAACACTTATGTAAAGGAGCTACTGTTATCATCCCCATTTTATAGATGAGGAAACTGAGGTGTAGAATAGGTATCTGATTGCTGTGCACAGTGGCTCACACCTGGAATCCCAGCACTTTGGAAGGCCGAGGCAGGCAGATCACCTGAGACCAGGAGTTCGAGACCAGCCTGGCCAACATAGCGAAAACCTGTCTCTACTAAAAATACAAAAAATTAGCCGGGCATGGTGGCAGGCGCCTGTGAGGCAGGAGAATTGCTTGAACCCAGGAGGCGGAGGCTTCAGTGAGCCAAGATCACACCATTGCACCCCAGCCTGGGCAACAAGAGCAAAACTCAATCTCAAAAAAAAAGAATAGGTATCTGATTTACCCAAGGTATAGAACAGGTGTCTGATTTACCCAAGGTAAAGACAGAATTCAAACGCAGGCAATTGAATGCCACAGCTCCCTGCTTTTAGCAATTTGGTTTTGTGGCAGAGTATGGGATGATGACAGCAAAAAGGGAGAAATCTGTAAATCAGTCTTTCTCCAATCCAGAGCCTAACAGAGGACTCAATTGAAAGAAGAATCCCACCAGGTACTTCCAGGAACCTGATATTGAAAGATGTGGCCTGTAGGTGGCAGCAACATTCATAGTTTCTTCTCTAAATTCAGCAATGTTCAAAGCTATAGGGAGGAAATTATAAATTCACACTCATCATTTGCATATTATCTTCTGATTGGCCCAATCCATTCTTTGCCAATAAATTTGACTTTTAGTTTCTTAGCTCAGTGAGAACTGCCAGGCTTGAGAGAAGCCTCAGGATTTGAAGCTGCAGTGAAATCATCCAATCCAACAAGCATCATGGTGATTTTATTTATTTATTTATTTATTATTATTATTTATTTCTTTTAGATGCAGGGTCGCACTTTGTTGCCCAGGCTGAAGTGCAGTGGTACGATCATAGCTTACTGTAACCTCAAACTCCTGGGCTCAAGCGATTTTCCTGCCTCAGCCTCCTAAATAGCTGAGACTGTAGGCATCCACCACGGCTGGCTCATTTTTATTATTTTAATTTTTATAGAGATGGGAGTCTTGCTGTGTTGCCCAGGCCAGTCTTGAACTCCTGTGCTCAAGAGTGAGCCTTCTGGCCAGGTGCGGTGGCTCACGCCTGTAATCCCAGCACTTTGGGAGGCCGAGATGGGAGGATCACGAGGTTAGGAGATCGAGACCATCCTGGCTAACACGGTGAAACCCAGTCTCTACTAAAAATACAAAAAATTAGCCAGGTGCGGTGGCAGACGCCTGTAGTCCCAGCTACTCAGGAAGCTGAGGCAGGATTGCTTGAACCGGGAGGCAGAGGTTGCAGTGAGCCAAGATCACGCCACTGCACACCAGCCTGGGTGACAGAGCGAGACTCTGTCTCAAACAAAAAAAACAGTGAGCCTTCTGCCTTAGCCTCCCAAAGTGCTGAGCCAGGCCCATCATGGTGATTTTAAACTGTTCAGTGGAACTGTGTTTTAGTGATCCCCAACCCTTTTTGAGTTTGCATTTTAAAAAAATTATTTGGCTGGGTGTAGTGGTTCACGTCTGTAATCCCAGCACTTTGGGAGGTCGAGGCAGGTGGATCACCTGAGGTCAGGAGTTTGAGACCAGCCTGGCCAACATGGTGAAACCTCGTCTCCACTAAAAATACAAAAAATTAGCTGGGCATGGTGGCACGTGCCTGTAATCCCGGCTACTTGGGAGGCTGAGGCAGGAGAATCGTTTAAACCCGGGAGGCAGAGGTTGCAGTGAGCTGAGATAGTGCCATTGCACTCCAGCCTGGGGGGATAAGAGTGAAACTCCATCTCAAAAAAAAAAAAAAAAAAAAATTCAATAGCACTAAAGGGTATACAGTGAAAAGTCAATCTTTCTAGCATACTTACCCCAAATCCCACTATCTTCCTACCCCAGAGGAAAGCTGTGTATTCTTCCAGGTTTAGACTGAATAGAAAAGTATATGCATGGGCAGGTGTGGTGGATCACGCCTGTAATCACAGCACTTTGGGAGGACGAGGTGGGAGAATCACTTGAGCTCAGGAGTTCAAGACCAGCCTGGACAACATGGCAAAACTCTGTCTCTACAAAAAACACAAAAATTTAGCTGTGTATGGTGGTGTGCGCCTTTAGTCCCAGCTAGTTGGGAGGCTGAGGTGAGAGGATCCCCTGAGCCTGGGAGGTCAAGGCTGCAGTGAGCCATGATCAGCCGCTGCACTCCAGCCCTGATGACAGAGTGAGACTCTATCCCAAGTAATCCTTAAAAAAATGGCGATCTAAAAATATACACAGCCAGGTACAGTGGCTCATGCCTATAATCCCAGTACTTTGGGAGGCCGAGGTGTTTGGATCACCTGAGGTCAGGAGTTCGAGACCAGCTGGACCAACATGGTGAAACCTCATCTCTACTAAACATACAAAAAATTAGCTGGGCATGGTGGTGGCGCATACCTGTAATCCCAGCTACTTGGGAGGCTGAGGCAGGAGAATCACTTGAACCCAGGAGGTGGAGGTTGCAGTGAGCTGAAATCACGCCACTGCACTCTACCTGGGGAACAACAGCGAAACTCCATCTCAAAAAAATAAAAATAAAAATAAAACTATACACTTCTAGAAGAAAATTTAGGGGGACATTTTTGTGATCTTGGATTAGGCAAAGATTTCTTAGATATGACACCATCCATAAGATTAAAACATGGAAATATTGGACTTTCTCAAATATTTTATTTTATTTATTTTTATTTTATTTATTTATTTTTTGAGATGGAGTTTTGCTCTTGTTGCCCAAGCTGGGGTGCAATGGCTCGATCTCGGCTCACTGCAACCTCCTCCTCCTGGGTTCAAGCAATTCTCCTGCCTTAGCCTCCTGAGTAGCTGGGATATAGGCTTGTGCCACCGCGCCCAGCTAATTTTTTTGTATTTTTTAGTAGAAATGGGGTTTCACCATGTTAGCCAGGCTGGTCTTGAACTCCTGACCTCAGGTGATCTGCCCTCCTCAGCTTCCCAAAGTGTTGGGATTACAGGTGTCAGCCACCATGCCTGGCCTTCAAAAATTTTAAATTCTGCTGCGTGAAAGATTCTGTAAAGAGAATGAAAAGACAAGCCACAGCCTGGACACGGTGGCTCACGCCTGTAATCCCAGCACTTTGGGAGCCCGAGTTGGGTGGATCACGAGGTCGAGAGATCGAGACCATCTGGCCAACATGGTGAAACCCATCTCTACTAAAAATACAAAAATTAGCTGGGCGTGGTGGCATGCACCTGTAATCCCAGCTTCTCGGGAGGCTGAGGGGCTGAGGCAGGAGAATCGCTTGAACCTGGGAGGCATGGGTTGCAGTGAGCTAAGATCGCGCCACTGCCCTCCAGCCTGGCGATAGAGCAAGACTCTGTCTCAAAAAAATAAAAAAAGAAGAAAGAAAGACAAGCCATAGATTGGGAGAACATATTGTAAATCACATATCTGATAAGTATCACCGCAAAATCTCCTCTCATCCCCCTTCTAGACACTGCTTTCTCACCCCAAAGGGTAGCTGCTATCCTGGCCTTGAACAGAATATTTTTTCCTGTCTTGTATTTTATCCACATGAAATCAAATGTAGCACTCTGGTCTGGCTGCTTTCACTTAACATTATTTGTGAGAATCATCTATCTGGTTGAGTATGGTATGTTATAGGGCACAAGAGGCTTACAGGACAACATTTTGCAAAGAATTTTGAGCACCACTGAGTTTTCTGTCGAGATGATAGCTAGTCATTATCTTGAAAACTAGGTGATGGACTGGATCTAATGGAGCGCATGGATGAATCTGAGCACTGCAAGGGATGGTCTGGGACGTCTTGTACCTTTCCTTCCGTCCTCTCAGCCTTCCCAATGGGCAAAGCTTTTGAAAACAGTTCAGTGAGGGCTTCAATTCTCCTTGTATCTTTCTCTCCTTTCTGGAGCTTTTCCTAAACCATAATGTAGGACACTGGTGAGTGCCCACCCAGAAGTGCAAGGGAAGTTGGTGCCTCCTGGGGAAATCCAAACCAACGGAGGATACAAACCAAGGGTTAAATGCTTCTCTGGCAGTCTTTCAGAAGACCATCATGAGAGGCATTACAGAACTCACATGGGGAGTCTCTGAGCCCACTCTGGTTCAGGAGGCTGCCCAATTAAAAAAAAGAAAAAAGAAGAAAAAAAAAAAAGAAAGAAAATTATCAGATGTGCTTGGTAGGATCCAGCCCCAGGTGCCCACAGCAGTGAACACCTTGTTAATACATCCTTGTGCTGGCTTTTTTCCTCTTCCTATTTTATTCTGGACTTTTACTTTAAATCCCTGGGATCACCTTCTAAGTAAATTACCTGCAACTAACACCTGTCTTAGGTTCTACTTTCTGGATGGAATCTTTTTTTTTTTTTTTTTGAGATGGAGTTTTGCTCTTGTTGCCCAGGCTGGAATGCAATGGCACGAACTTGGCTCACTGCAATCTCCGCCTTCTGGGTTCAAACGATTCTCCTGCCTCAGCCTCCCAAGTAGCTGGGATTACTGGCACCTGCCACCACGCCCAGCTATTTTTTTTTTTTGTATTTTTTTGGTAGAGATGGGGTTTCACCATGTTGGCCAGGCTGGTCTCGAACTCCTGACCTCAGGCGATCCACTCGCCTTGGCCTCCCAAAGTGGTGGGATTACAAGTGTGAGCCACTGCGCCCAGCCTCTGGACGGAATCTTAAGATGTATGCAGAATATCTAGTACATGGTAGGTATTCAAGAAAAAATGGCAGTTTTATTATTACTACTATTACTGCTGCTACTGTTCCCACTGTTATTATTACCTAGGATTTCAAGTTGCCATCCATTAGTCCTCTTCCCTGAAACCATGGATGATATTGAAGCTCTACAATAGAGTTTCGTTCGTTTTGTTTTTTGTTTGTTGAGATAGAGTCTCACTCTGTCACCCAGGCTGGAGTACAGTGGCGTGATCTCGGCTCACTGCAACCTCTGCCTTCCAGGTTCAAGCAATTCTCCTGCCTCAGCCTCTATTCTCTTTTTTTTTTTTTTTTTTTTTGAGACAGAATCTCACCCTTGTTGCCCAGGCTGGAGTGCAGTGGCGCGATCTCCGCTCACTGCAACCTCCGCCTCCCGAGTTCAAGTGATTCTCCTGCCTCAGCCTCCTGAGTAGTTGTAATTACAGCTACCTGCCACCACACCCAGCTATTTTTTTTGTAGTTTTAGTAGAGACGGGGTTTCACCATGTTGGCCAGGCTGGCCTCAAACTTCTGACCTCAGGTGATCCACCTGCCTCAGCCTCCCAAAGTGCTGGGATTACAGGCGTGAGCCACTGCACCCAGCCTACAATAGAGTTTCTGTGGCAAAATAATTTTGTTTGTCTGTTTTTCCTGAGGGTACTGGAAAGCCATTGACGAATTTTATTTCTTTTAAACATTTTTTCTACTGCACTATTTTTCAGATTTAGTGAAGTATAATTGATGAGCAATAAAATGAAAATTTTTTTTTTTTTTGAAACAGGCTCTTGCTCTGTCACACAAGCTGGAGTGTAGTGGCATGATTTTGACTCATTTTGTGATACACTACCTTGTTTTAACCTGAGTGACTCTCTCCTAGCAGAAAGAGAGCCGGGCAGACTCCATTTTAGTTTCTTGTAACACCTTTCACCTCCCTCCAGGCATAGCTAGTGTAAATCTGACTCAAGGCACTTCCAGGAATGCACCTGTTGATAAGATGTTGAGGCGAGCTGCAGCAGCATCTCCTGGGGGCGCGTGCGGTGGATGGCACCCAAAACCCCTGCATTTATCTCTTTGTGATAGCTTAAGCCCCTGCACCTGGAACTGTTTATTTTTTTGTAACTGCATTTGTAACCAATTGATTTTTTAACCTTTTGCCAGTTCTGTTCTGTAAAAATTGCTTCAGCTAAAAGCCCCCCTCCCCTATTTAGACCATGGTATAATAACTAACCTAGCCCCTTCCTTGGGGCTGAGAGAATTTGGGGCATTAGCTGCCTCTCGGTCGCCAGCTAATAAAGGACTCTTTAATTTGTCTCAAAGTGTGGCATTTCTGTATAACTCGCTTGGTTACAACAAGTTCAATCTCCACCTCCCAGGCTCAAGTCATCCTCACAACTAAGTCTCCCAAGTAGCTGGGACTACAGGTGCCCATCACCATACCTGACTAATTTTTGTATTTTTTTTGTAGAGACAGGGTTTCGCCATGTTGTCCAGGTTGGTCTCGAACTAGTGAGCTCAAGCAATCTGCCTGCCTTAACCTCCCAAAGTGCTGGGATTACAAGCATGAGCCACTGCACCCAGCCTTGATGAGTTTTGATATAGTTATACACCCTTAAAACCATAACCATACACCCTTGAAAGCATAACCACGATCAGGATATTTAAAAAAAAACCTGCCAAACCAGTTTCCAAAGCAGTTTTATCACCTTAAAATGGTACCATCAGTGTATGAGAATTTTTGTTGCTCTACATTCATGCTAATATTTGGTATTGCCAGTCCTTTTAGCCATTCTGGTGGGTGTGTAGTGTAATCTCATTGTGTTTCCTTTTTTTCCCCCTAAAGTGTTTCATGTTATTTGCCATCCATTTAGTTTCTCTTCTTTGGTAAATTGTCTGTGCTAATCGTTTTTCAAATTGGGTTGTCTTCTTGTTGAGTTGAAATAACTCTGTATATTTCCAGGTAATGGTTGTATGTTTTGCAGCAATTTTATTCTGATCTGTGGCTTGTCTTCATTTTCTCTCTCTTTCTCTTTCTTTTCTATTTTTTTTTTTTTTTCCGATGGAGTTTTGCTCGTTGCCCAGGCTGGAGTGCAATGGTGTAATCTCTGCTCACTGCAACCTCCGCCTCCTGGGTTCAAGCAATTCTCCTCCCTCAGCCTCCCAAGTAGCTGGGATTACAGGCATGCACCACCACACCCGGCTAATTTTTTTGTATTTTTAGTAGAGACGGGGTTTCACCATGTTGGCCAGGCTGGTCTTGAACTCCTGACCTCAGGTGATCCACTCGCCTCAGCCTCTGAAAGTGTGGGGATTACATGGGTGAGTCACTGCGCCTGGCCAGCTTATCTTTATTTTATTTTTTTAATTTTTATTATTTTTTTTTTGAGACGGAGTCTCACTCCGTATTTTTATTATTATTATTATTTTTGAGACAGAGTTTTGCTCTGTCACTCAGGCTGGAGTGCAGTGGCATGGTCTCAGTTCACTGCAAGCTCCGCCTCCCAGGTTCACACCATCCTCCTGCCTCAGCCTCACGAGTAGCTGGGACCAGAGGTGCCCACCACCACACCTGGCTAATTTTTTGTATTTTTAGTAGAGACGGGGTTTCACTGTGTTAGCCAGGTTGGTCTCGATCTCCTGACTTCGTGATCCGCCCACCTCGGACTCCTAAAGTGCTGGGATTACAGGCGTGAGCCACCGGGCCCGGCTTTATCTTTATTTTCATAACAGTCTTGAGTAAAGTTTGAAATTTGATGAGATACAATTTATTCAATTTTTTTCTTTTCTTTTCTTTTTTTTTTTTTTTGAGACGGAGTCTCGCTCTGTTGCCCAGGCTGGAGTGCAGTGGCACTATCTTGGCTCACTGCAAGCTCCGCCTCCCGGGTTCACGCCATTCTCCTGCCTCAGCCTCCCGAGTAGCTGGGACTACAGGTGCATGCCACCATGCCTGGCTAATTTTTTGTATTTTCAGTAGAGATAGGGTTTCACCGTGTTAGCCAGGATGGTCTCGATCTCCTGACCTCGTGATCCACCTGCCTCGGCCTCCCAAAGTGCTGGGATTACAGGCGTGAGCCACTGTGCCCGGCAATTTTTTTCTTTTTAAAATTTATTTATATATATTTTAGAGATGGAGTCTCACTGTGTTGCTCAGGCTGGTCTTGAACCCATGGTCTCAACCAGTCCTCCAGCCTTGGCCTTCCAGAGTGCTGGGATTACAGGAATGAGTTATCATGTGTAGCCTATTAATTGAAAAAATATATTTTTTAATTTTATTTTTGAGACTGAGTTTCCCTCTTGTAACCCAGGCTGGAGTGCAATGATGCGATCTCGGCTCACTGAAACCTCCGCCTCCCGGGTTCACGCCATTCTCCTGCCTCAGCCTCCCGAGTAGCTGGGACTACAGGTGCATGCCACCACGCCTGGCTAATTTTTTGTATTTTCAGTAGAGATAGGGTTTCATCGTGTTAGCCAGGATGGTCTCAATCTCCTGACCTCGTGATCCACCTGCCTCGGCCTCCCAAAGTGCTGGGATTACAGGCGTGAGCCACCGCGCCTGGCAATAATCCTGCCTCACCCTCCTGAGTAGCTGGGATCACAGGCGTGGGCCATCACGCCCAATAAATTTTTGTATTTTTTTTTTTTTTTTGAGACAGAATCTCGCTCTGTTGCCCAGGCTGGAGTGCAGTGGCGCGATCTTGCATAACTGTAACCTCTGCCTCCCGGGTTCATGCCATTCTCCTACCTCAGCCTCTCGAGTAGCTGGGACCACAGGTGCCCTCCACCAGGCCCAACTAATTTTTTGTATTTTTAGTAGAGACAAGATTTCACTGTGTTAGCCAGGATGGTCTCGATCTCCTGACCTCGTGATCTGCGCACCTCAGCCTCCCAAAGTGCTGGGATTACAAGCGTGAGCCACCGCGCCCGGCCAATTTTTGTATTTTTAGTAGAAATATGGTTTCACCATGTTGGAGAGGCTGGTCTTGAACTCCTGACCTCAGGTGATCTACCAGCCTCAACCTCCCAAAGTGCTGGGATTACAGGCACGAGCCACCGCGCCAGGCCAATAAATATATTTTAAAAAATTTTTTGAGACAAGGTCTCCCTCTGTCGTCCAGGCTGGAGTGTAGCAGCACCATCACAGCTCATTGCAGTCTGGACCTCCCCAGCTCAAACAAGCCTCCTATTTCAGCCTCCTGAGTACCTGGGACTACAGGCACGTTCCACCATGCCCAGCTAATTTTTAAAATTGTTTTTGTAGAGATGGGGTCTCACTCTGTTGCCCAGGCTGGCAGGCTGGTCTCAAACTCCAGGGCTCAAGAGATCCTCCTGCCTTGGCCTCCCAAAGTGTTGGGATGAGAGGTGTGAGCCACTGCACCCAGCCAATTTTTTTTTCTTCTTTTTTCTTTTTCTATTGAGACAGGGTCTTGCTCTGTTGCCCAGGCTGGAGTGCACTGGTGCGATCTCGACCTCCCAGGCTCAAGTGATCATCTTACCTCAGCCTCCCACGTAGCTGGGACTACAGGAGCTTGCCACTAGACCCCGGATAATTTGTTTGTTTGTTTGTTTTGCGACAGTCTTGCTCTGTCGCCCAGGCTTGACTGCAATGGCACGATCTCGGCTCACTGCAACCTCCGCCTCCTGGGTTCAAGCGATTCTCCTGCCTCAGCTTCCTGAGTAGCTGGGATCACAGGCATGCGCCACCGCGCCTGGCCAATTTTTGTAATTTTATGGATTGTGCATTTGAAAAGTCACATCGATTTCTCTCCTGGAATGTCCTCTAGATGTGCCGTAGCTTCAAGTTTTTCATGTAGGTCTAATTTAGGTTGTGTGATACAATGGGTTTGCATTTAGAAGGGTCCTCTGGCAGCAGCAAGGAAGGTTTTCAGAGGGTGATAGCCTAGCGGCCTGAAACTACTGAGACGTGGAGAGAAGTGATGGTGGCTTTCACTAGGTGATAGTAGTGAAGGATATCGAAATGAATTAAAATACTGGGGATGTAGAATGACTGGACTTAATGGCTTGAGGGAAGTGTCCAGAATAATTCCTGGGTTTCTTACGCACAACACTGAGGGTAGATAACTTGCTTGTACGTTTTTTTGCATTTCAAATTGGTCCTCAATAAATAGTTTTTCCTTTGGGAAGGTTATGATTGAAATTTGGCCAGTCAGGGATACAGTTTTCTCAAACAACACTCTTTTATCAGTTCCCTTTTTGGGTACTGCCTGGAGCCCCGTATTGAACCCTGTCCTCCCAAGCCCAAAGACCTTTGCCTCCCACAGTACCAGGAAGGGTGCCCAAGTTCTTTTACACACAAGGTGCGCGCAGCAGCCAGCGCATGCCCAGAGAGGCCGTAAGGAGGGCGACCGCCCGGAGAGAAACGACGCACGCTTCCCGCCATTTTGTTCAGCTCGCCGCGCAACCGGCCCCTGCTGGGGACTACAAGTCCCGTGAACCTCCGCGGCGGCACGTCCTACTCCACAGTATCCAGCCCGCTCCCTTTTTCCCCCTCCCCCGGGGCCGAGGGCTCCGGCAGCTGCCTGGCGGCCAACGGGCCAGGTAGGATTTCCGGGAGAGGCTGCTGTGGAGGCTGAGGAGGCGGCGGCGGAGACCTGGGTGAGTTCAGCGAGCAAGGGAAAGTGAGCAGGACGCGCTCAGGATCAGGCTGCGGGCTCCTCTCGGGCTGCGACCCCGTTCTTGGCCCTGCTAGAGGGTCCCGGTCCGGGCGGAAGGTAACGGCCCGGGTCGCCGTCGCTTCGGGCCAGGGCGGGGCGGGGCCGCCGCCTCCCTCCTCGGCCCTCCCACAACGGTCCAGCCCAGGCTTCCCCGCCTGAGGCAGGGCCCGCGCAGGCTCGCCCTCTCCGCCCCCCGAGACTTGGCTGGGCCCTTTTGTCTGGGCTGCGTTGCGCCCCCTTTGTGCCCGTGCATGGAGTCTCCGCCACGGGGGAGCCTGTTCCGCCGGTCCCCAACGGCGACTGCTCCCTGGGGATCCGGTTACAGTAACCGGATCGGGTCAAAGTACATTTTTCAAAACCGTCCTGCCGCAGACCTCTGCACCCCGGCCGGGCAGAACTGGGGCTTCGGAGCCAGGCGGAGTTTCTGTAAAAACCTGGAGGTTATTATTTAACTTTTAAACATCAGCCCGCGGCGGCTTCAGGGCACGAAACTCCAGACGTTTTTCTTGGTGGAGAGATAAGTTTAAGGAAAAGAAGCGACCCCTCTCTCCCACCCTCTACACCCCGGCTCCGGGAAACCGGGAACGCATCGAATTTGCTGCGATGTCTGTGCAGCTCACATCTGTGATCGGTGGACCAAAGAACCAGTGGTGAATGGTAGAATGGCAGTTCACGCACCTCCCAAATCTCGGAGGAGAGTGACTTACAGGGCATCACTGATTGCTTGCAAAAAAAAAACCTCCAGTGCTTCATTCGGACACTCAGCTCCTCGCTCCCTCCAACCTCTTCCTTTTCTTTTTCTTTTTAAAACAAAAAGTGGAAGGAAAAAGTCCTTCAGTGGAAGAATTTGCTTTATAGAGGAACCAGAAACCCAGTGGCTTCTAGAAGTCACTTACTTTTTCGCTAAATTAATGAATTTCGGGCATGGTGGCGCGCGCCTGTAATGCCAACTATTCTGGAGGCTGAAGCAGAAGAACCGCTTGAGGCCAGAAGTTCTCGACCAGCCTGGGCAACACAGCAAGACCCCATTAAAAAAAAAAAAAAAAGGAATGAAGCCAGTTTAGGAATGAAGCCAGTTTAGGGGATGATAGGAATGAAGCCAGTTTAGGGGATGAGGTGTGGTAGATTCTTACCGGAAACCGCGGAACTGGGTGGATTGTGGATTTGATCAAATTTGGCTAGATAGTGGTAACTGTGTATGTCCTGCTGTTGGAAGACTGCATTGCTAGAATCAGCGTAAGGTAAAATTTGTTTGTTTGTTTCATTTAAGAGACAAGAGTCTTACTTGGTTGCTGAAGCTTGAGTACAGTGGAGAGCTCCTAGGTCACTGCAGCCTCGAACTTCTTGGCTTAAGCCATCCTCCCACCGGAGGCTCCCAGATGCCTGGGCCTAGAGGCATGAGCCACTGTGCCCGACTATTTAATTTAATTTAATTTATTTTTATTTAATTAATTTATTTATTTTGAGACAGAGTCTCACTCTGTTACCCAGGCTGGAATGCAATGGCACGATCTTGGCTCAGTGCAACCTCTACTTCCCAGGTTGAAGCAAGTCTTCTGCCTCAGCCTCCTGAGTAGCTGGGATTACAGGTGTGTGCCACCATGCCCAGCTAATTTTTGTATTCTTAGTAGAGACAAGGTTTCACCATGTTAGCCAGGCTGGCCTTGAACTCCTGACCTCAGGTGAACCACCCGCCTCGGTCTCCCAAAGTGCTGGGATTACAAGCGTGAGCCACCGTGCCTGGCCAATTTTTATGTATTTATTTTTTGAAATAGGGTCTCGCTGGGTTTCCCAGGCTGGAGTGCAGTGAGTTGAGCACTGCTCACTGCAGCCTGGACCTCCTCCTGGGCTCAAGTCTCAGCCTTCAGAGTAGCTGGGACAACAGACACAGGCCACCAGCCCAGCTAATTAAAACAAATTAAAAAAAAAAAATTTGTAGTGATTGGGGTCCCACTCTGTTGCCCAGGCTGGTCTTGGACTGCTGGGCCCAAGTGATCCTCCCTCCCAAAGTACTGGTATTAAACGTTAAGATAAAGAATTCCATTTTTGTTTTTTGAGATGGAGTCTTGCTCTGTTGCTCAGGCTGTGCAGTGGCGTGATCTTGGCTCACTGCAACCTCTGCCTCCTGGTTTGAAGCGATTCTCCTGCCTCAGCCTCCCGAGTAGCTGGGATTACAGGCATGTGCCACCACGCCTGGCTAATTTTTTTTTTTTTTTTTTTAGTAGAGATGGTGTTTCACCGTGTTGGCGAGGCTGGTCTGGAACTCCTGACCTCAAGTGATTTACCTGCCTCCGCCTCCCAAAGTGCTGGGATTACAGGTGTGAGCCACCGTGCCTGGCCAATAAAAAATTCTAAAGAAGGTCATTGCAAATAACCCTTTTGAAAAATAGATTAATTCATATTTCAGGTGTCTGGGATGAGGACAGCCAGGAGGACCCCTTTGCATGAATCAGGGAAGGTTATTGACGTTAGATAGGTTAATTCCTGCCCTAGCCGAGTAGGCAAAATAAAGCCCTTCACGCTGTATTACTTTGTTTGATATCTCATAATGGAAATGACTTACTCTTGAGAATCCTAGATTGTATTAGTAATACTGTATAGGGATAGTAGATCCTTAATGCAGTTCTTCAATTTTTAATCCAGCAATGAGTGAGGGTCTTTTGTGTTTTCCTGGCTATGGTTTGAAGAAGCAACCACAGAATTGCTCTAGTTTTAATAATAAACTGGCTGGGCGCGGTGGCTCACACCTGTAATCTCAGCACTTTGGGAGGCCGAGGCTGGCAGATCACCTGAGGTCAGGAGTTCGAGATCAGCCTGGCCAACATGGTAAAACCCCGTCTCTACTAAAAATATAAAAATTAGCCAGGTGTGGTGGTGGGCATCTGTAATCCCAGCTACTTGGGAGGCTGAGGCAGGAGAATCACTTGAACCTGGGAGATGGAGGTTGCAGTGAGCTGAGATTGCGCCACTGCACTCCAGCCTGAGCAACAGAGCGAGACTCAGTCTCAAAAAAAAAGAAAGAAAAGAATAATAAACTAAAAAACAGCAGTTGCTATTGACTGTTGCTTAATTGTACAAACATGACAATTTTCTCAATATTATTTATTTTTATGATTATGATTATTATTTTTTTTTTGAGACAAGGTCTTGTTCTGTCCCCCAGGCTGGAGTACAATGCTATGATCATGGCCCACTGTAGCCTCAACCTCCTGGGCTCAAGTGATCCTCCCACTTCAGCCTTCTGAGTAGCTGGGACTACAGGTGCACACTACCACACTTGGCTAATTTTTTAATTTTTTTGTGGACACGAGGTCTCCCTATGTTGCCCAGGCTGGTCTTGAACTCCTGGACTCAAGCAGTCCTCCTACCTTAGCCTCCGAGAGTGCTGGGATTATAGGCGTGAGCCACTGTGTCTGGCTATATATTTATTTATTTATTTTGTTTGTTTTAAACATAATTTTTTTTTTTTTTTTTGAGACGGAGTTTCACTCTTTTTGCCCAGGCTGAAGTGCAATGGCACGATCTTGGCTCACTGCAACCTCCACCTCCCGGGTTTAAGTGATTCTTCTGCCTCAGCCTCCTGAGTAGCTGAGATTACAGGCAGGTGCCAACACGCCTGGCTAATTTTGTATTTTTAGTAGAGACGGGGATTCACCATGTGGGCCAGGCTGGTCTTGAACTCCTGACCTCAGATGATCCGCCCACCTCGGCCTCCCAAAGTTCTGGGATTACAGGCATCAGCCATCGCGCCTGGCCCATAATTTTATTTTATAATTTTTATAGAGACGGGTCTCGCCATGTTGCCCAGCCTGGTCTCAAATTCCTTGGCTCAGGCGATCCTCTCACCTCAGCCTCCCAAAGTGCTGGGATTACAGGCATGAGTCACCATGCCCAGCCTCCCAGTATCATTTTTTAAACAAATTAATACACATTGTGTCATTTAATCCTCATTACAGTTCTGTGAGATGGTTGTTACTCTCATTTTACAGCTGATAAAGCCTAGCCTCTAAAATGTTGAAGTGACTTGCCCAAGGTTATAGTTAGCCCAGGTAGGAAATATCAGAGTAAACCATACTTCAAGTCTAGTCCTCTTTCAGTTACCTCACACTTATTACAGCTACTAATCTTACCAGCACCAACAGCTTTAATTTGCTAAAATCTAAATATTGGAGAAAATGGAAAATATTTTCCAATTAAGGCAGATTGATTTACAAGGAACTGGAATTTCTGGAACCATAAACAATGAGTCTTTCTCTTAAATGATATTGAACATTGGTCCCATTACTTTGTCTTGATATGCTGTGATTACCTTGTGCCTAGGCAGAATGGCAGTTTTATGCAATGCTCAAAAAGTGGTGAGTTACTCAGTTTTGGTTTCCCCTAATTTTTGCTATAAGGTTTATTAAATATGTTGGCGAACATAAATACAATAGCTTTGGCTGCTGAAACTAACGTTGAAGGCAGAACTGAAATTAAGATACTGTACTTTTTTAGTCAGACCATCGGGACTCAAGAGAATGCTTTCTCTAGTTTCTGCTTTTAATAAAAACTTTTAATCAGTTTCAAACCTGCAGTTAAGTCTTGGATTTATGTTAGTACATGCCTTGAATGTGACATCAGAAACAGAAACCTACTTCACCTCCCTTGCTTATTAGGTAAAATGCATAACATGCCAATGGAATTGAGTCAATACAATTATGTAGTCTAGCCTTTCTAACTGGTAGTAGCCTGTTTGAAATCTTTTATTATTGCATTATAATGGGAAAGAACTTTTTTCCTTGTGCTTTTGCTGTTGGTTTACTTCATTACCAAAACCGTCTGTTCATTCAGTCAACAAATACGGAAAGTCTGTTATATTCTAGGCACTGTTGTAGACATTGAGGACAAAACAGTGAAAACAAGTATTTTCCCTCTTGGGGTTTACCTACTGATTAGAGTTGGCTGGGAAGAGGAAGGAGTCTGACAGTAAATAAGCACTAAATAAATAAAATTCCCTCATATAACTGCAACCTTGAGCAACTCAACCTCTTTGAGCTTTAGTTTTCTCATCTTTAACATGGATGTAATTGATTCCTGCTCTTTCTATCTTGTGGATTGTTTCTAAGAGGGAGTAGAATAAGTATTTGAATACATTATTTGCTTCAAATTCCTGTAGCAAGTTATTTTTACTACTATTAGAAGAAGAGGCCCAGCACGGTGGCTCACGCCTGTAATCCCAGCACTCTGGGAGGCCAAGGCAAGCAGATCACTTGAGGCCAGGAGTTCGAGACGAGCTTGGCCAACATGGCAAAACCCCATCTCTACTAAAAATAATTAGCTGGGGGTGGTGGCCCATGCCTGTAGTCCCAGTTACTTGGGAGGCTGAGGCATGAGACTTGCTTGATCCCAGGAGGCAGAGGTTGCAGTGAGCAGAGATTGTGCCACTGCACTTCAGCCTGGGTGACAGAGCAAGATTCCATCCTCCCACCACTCCTGCCCGCCCCCCCCCCAAAAAAAAAAACTAAAGAAAAGAAAACAAGGAGCACTGGAAGAAGATTATTTATAAAGAAAGAGAGAGGCTGGGCCCAGCGGCTCATGCCTGTAATCCCAGTGCTTCGGGAGGCTAAGGCAGGAGGATCACTTTATGTTTATCCCAGGAGTTTGAGACCAGCCTGGGCAACGTAGCAAGACTTTGTCTCTACAAAAAAAAAAAACAAAACTTAAAAATCAGCCAGGCATGGTTGTGGACATCTGTAGTCCCAGTTGCTCAGGAGGCTGAGGTAGGAGGATCACTTGAGCCCCACGGTTTGAGGCTGCAGTGAGCTATGATTGTGCCACCACACTACAGCCTGGGTGACAGAGCTGGAGACCCTGTTTCAAAAAATAAGTAAATAAGTAAAATAGGAAAGAGAGAAGGGAATGGATGGATTCTTTATTCTGAGGCAGCTCTAAAGTCCTGTTGTAAAACTTTCATAGTCAGCTGGGCGCGGTGGCTCACGCCTCTAATCCCAGGACTGTGGGAGGCCGAGGCGGGTGGATCACCTGAGGCCCGGAGTTGGAGACCAGCCTGACCAACATGGAGGAAACCCTGTCTCTACTAAAAATACAAAATTAGCCGGGTGTGGTGGTACATGCCTGTAATCCCAGCTACTTGGGAGGCTGAGGCAGGAGAATGGCTTGAACTCGGGAGGCGGAGGTTGCTGCGAGCTGAGATCACGCCATTGCACTCCAGCCTGGGCAACAGGAGCGAAACTCCATCTCAAAACAAACAAACAAACAAACAAAACTTTCATAGTCATGTCTTCACAGGGGCTACCATAACCAAATTATGTAGACCTTTTTCTTTTCTTTCTTTTTCTTTTTTTCCCTGCTGTGGTCCCAGCTACTCGGGAGGCTGAGGCACAAAAATCACTTGAACCTAGGAAGTGGAGGTTGCAATGAGCCAAGATTGTGCCACTGGACTCCAGCCTGGGTGACAGAGTGAGACCTTGTCTCAAAAAAAAAAAAAAGAGTCTCACTCTGTCACCCAAGCTGGAGTCCAGTGGCATGATCAGGGCTCACTGCAGCCTTGACCTCTCCCAGGCTCAAGCACTCCTCCCACCTCAGCCCCCTGAGTAGCTGGGACTACAGGCGTGCACCACCATGCCTGGCTAATTTTTTCTTTTTTCTTTTTCTTTTACTAGAGACAAGGTCTCATTATGTTGCCCAGACCAGTCTTGAACTCCTGAGCTGAAGCGATCCACCCGCCTTGGCCTCCCAAAGTGTTGGGATTACAGGCGTGAGCCACTGCACTGGGCCTATGTAGACCTTTTAATTTTTTTTTTTGAGACAGAGTCTTGCCCTGTCGCCCAGGCTGGAGTGCAGTGGCGCGATCTCGGCTCACTGCAAGCTCCCCCTCCCGGGTTCATGCCATTCTCCTACCTCAGCCTCCCGAGTAGCTGGGACTACAGGCGCCCACCACCACGCCTGGCTAATTTTTTTGTATTTTTAGTAGAGACGGGGTTTCACGTCTCTGTTAGCCAGGATGGTCTCGATCTCCTGACCTCGTGATCCACCTGTCTCAGCCTCCCAAAGTGCTGGGATTACAGGTGTGAGCCACTGCGCCCAGCCTTAATTTTTTTTTGAAATGGAGTTTCGCTCTTGTCACTCAGGCTGGAGTGACAGTGTGATCTCAGCTTACTGCAACCTCTGCCTCCCGGGTTCAAGCGATTCTCCAGCCTCAGCCTTCCAAGTAGCTGGGATTACAGGCGCTCACCACCACGCCTGGCTAAATTTTGTGTTTTTAGTAGAGACAGGGTTTCGCCAGGTTGGCCAGGCTGGTCCTGAGGTCCTGAACTCCGGACCTCAGGTGATCCACCCACCTTGGCCTCCCAAAGTGGTAGGATTACAGGCGTGAGCCTCTGCGCCCAGCCTCTTTTTTTTTCTGTAGACGGGAGTCCCTCTCTGTCGCCCAGGCTGGTGTGCAGTGGTGTGATCTTGGCACACTGCAACCTCCACCTCCTGGGTTCAAGCGATTCTCCTGCCTCAGCCTCTTGAGTAGTTGGGATTACAGGCGTGCACCACTATGCCCTGCTAATTTTTTGTATTTTTTTCTTTTTTTTTTTTTATTATACTTTAGAGTTTTAGGGTATATGTGCACAATGTGCAGGTTTGTTACATATGTATCCATGTGCCATGTTGATTTCCTGCACCCATTAACTCGTCATTTAGCATTAGGTATATCTCCTAATGCTGTCCCTCCCCCCTCCCCCCACCCCACAACAGTCCCCGGAGTGTGATGTTCCCCTTCCTGTGTCCATAATTTTTTGTATTTTTAGTAGAGATGGGGTTTCACAATGTTGGCCAGGCTGGTTTTGAACTCCTGACCTCAAGTGATCAGCCCGCCTCAGCCTCCCAAAGTGCCAGGATCACAGGCATGAGCCACCACACCCAGCCCATCAAAGTGTTTTAAAATGATCTGTAGGCCAGGCGTGGTGGCTCCAGCCTGTAATCCTAGGATCATGAGGCCACAAGGTGGAGTTCAAGACTAGCCTGGCCAACATGGCAGAACCCTGTCTCTACAAAAAATACAAAAAGTTAGCTCGGCATGTGGCACGCTTCTGTAGTCTCAGCTACTCTGGAGGCTGAGGTGGGAGGATTGCCTGAGCCTGGAAGGCTGAGGCTGCAATGAGCCATAGTTGCACCACTGCACTCCAGCCCAGGTAGACAGAGTGAAAGACCATCTCAAAAAAAAAAAAAAAAAAAAAAAAGAAAATTGCTTACTATCTTGATGGTAGGTGAGAGGGTTTAGAGAAGGTATTTATGTACTTGTTAAAAATTTTTGGCCAGACGCGGTGGCTCAGGCCTGTAATCCCAGCACTTTGGGAGGCCGAGGCGGGCAGATCACAAGGTCAGGAAATCGAGACCATCCTGGCTAACACGGTGAAACCCCGTCTCTACTAAAAATACAAAAAATTATCCGAGCGTGGTGGTGGGCGCCTATAGTCCCAGCTACTCGGGAGGCTGAGGCAGGAGAATGGCATGAACCCGGGAGGCGTGGCTTGCAGTGAGCCGAAATCGTGCCACTGCCCTCCAGCCTGGGTGACAGAGCGAGACTCCGTCTCAAAAAAAAAAAAAAAAATACAAAAAGTTAGCCAGGAGTGGTGGCGGGTGCCTGTAGTCCCAGCTGGTCGGGAAGCTGAGGCAGGAGAATAGCATGAACCCGGGAGGCAGAGCTTGCAGTGAGCCGAGATCGCACCACTGCACTCCAGCCTGGGCAACAGAGCGAAGACTCCATCTCAAAAAAATAAAATAAAATAAAATAAAATAGAATAGAATAGAATAGAATAGAATAGAATAGAATAGAAAAAATAAAATAAAATAAAATATCAAATAAAAATTTGGCCAGGCGCAGTGGCTCACACCTATATTCCCAGCACTTTGGGAGGCTGAGGTGGGTGGATCACCTGAGGTCAGGAGTTCGTGACCAGCCTGGCTAACATGGTGAAACCCCGTCTCTACTAAAAAAAAAAAAAAAAAAAAAAAAAAAAAGAAAAATTAGCTGCGTGTGGCGGCAAGTGCCTGTAATCCCAGCTACTCAGGAGGCTGAGGCAGGAGAATCCCTGAACCCAGGAGGCGGAGGTTGCAATGAGCCAAGATGATGCCATTGCACTCCAGCCTGGGTGACAGAGTGGGACTTCATCTCAAAAAAAATATATATTTTTTTAACCATTTTTTTGTTTTTCTTTCTTTCTTTCTCCCCCCAGCCCCCCTTTTTTTAACAACCCAAGGGCACAAGGGGAAAAAATAGAGGAAGTATTTAGAATGTTTTGTTTTGTTTTGATTTTAAGGATGGGAGAGGTTTGACATGTTTGAAGGGAAAGGGAAAGCAGCCAGCAGAGAGGCAGATATTGGAGATCTGCACAGAGAAAATGTAGATAATGAAGAAGCCTTAGGAGGAAATAGAATGAAAAGCTCATGAAACAGTAAGCTTTGAAGAGGAACATGAAGAAATAAAGGGTGAGAGAAGATATATTTGGAAGTGGTGGACATGGAAGGTGAACTAAGAGTAGTTGTTACCAGTTGATTATTACCCAGGCACTGATCTAGGTTTATTTATTTTTATTTTTATTTATGTATGTATTTTTTTTTTAAGACAGAGTCTTGCTCTGTTGCCCAAGCTGGAGTACAGTGGCACAGTCATGGCTCACTGCAGCCTCAACCCCCCACCCCACCCCGGGCTCAAGCAATCTTCCCATCTCAGCCTGCTGAGTAGCTGGGACTACAGGCATACCGCGATGCCTGGCTAATTTTTGTGTTTTTTGTAGAGATGGGATTTCGCCACATGGTCTTGAACGCCTAGGCTTAAGCGATCTTCCTGCCTGGGCCTCCCAAAGTGCTTGAATTACACACATGAACCACCATGGCCAGCCTATAATTTCTTTCTTTCTTTTTTTTTTTTTTGAAACGGAGTCTCAGTCTGTCACCCAGGCTGGAGTGCAGTGGTGTGACCACAGCTCACTGCAACCTCTACCTCCCCAGGCTCAGACAGGTGATCCTTCCACCTCAGCCTCCTGGGTAGCTGGGACTATAGGTGCGGGCCACCACGCCAGGCTTATTTTTAAAAATTTTTGTAGAGATGAGATTTCGCCATGTTGCCTAGGCTGGTCTTGAACTCCTGGTCTCAAGTGATCCATCCACCTTGGCCTCCCAGAGTGCTAGAATTACAGGTGTGAGCCCCTGTGGCTGGCCCTGGCCTATAATTTCTTATATTCCATAATTGTAAAATTATTTGTCCATAAGTGGAGTAAATGTTATATTCTCAACTTGTGTTTCTATTATCAACTTTTTTTCAACTTTTGGACAAACTAATTTAGATGTGTGGGATAAAAATGTTATTCTGTGTTTTTTTAAATTTAACTTTTATGTTCAGAGATATATGTGCAAGGCTTGGTATATAGGTAAACTTGTATCATGGAGGTTTGTTGTGCAGATTATTTTGTCATCCAGATATTAAGCCTAGTACCCATTAGTTATTTTTCCAGATCCTCTCCCTGCTCCCATCCTCCACTCTCTGATAGGCACCAGTGAGTGTTTTTCCCCTCTGTGTCCATGTGTTCTCATCATGCGCTATTTGGAACACGTGATACTTGTTTTTCTGTTTCTGCATTAGTTTGCTAAAGATAATGGCCTCCAGCTCCACCCATGTTCCTGCAAAGGACATGATCTTGTTGTTCTTTATGGCGGCATAGTATTGCATGGTGTATATGTACCACCTTTTCTTTATCTAGTCTACTTTTGATGGACATTTAGGTTGATTCCTTTGCTGTCGTGAATAGTGCTGCAGTGAACATATGTGTGCATATGTCTTTATAATAGAATGATTTATATTCCTTTGGGTATATAACCAGTAATGGGATTTCTGGGTTGAATGGTATTTCTAAGTCTTTGAGGAATTGCCACACTGTCTTCCACAATAGTTGAAGCATTTCTTTTTCTCCACAACCTCGCCAGCATCTATTATTTTCTGACTTTTTTTTTTTTCTGAGACGGGGTCTTGCTCTGTCACCCAGGCTGGTGTGCATTGGAATGATCTCGGCTCACTGCAGCCTCCGCTTCCCGGGTTCAAGCAGTTCTCCTCTCAGTCTTTCCAGTAGCTGGGATTACAGGCCCACACCACCATGCCCGGCTAATTTTTGTATTTTTGTAGAGACAGAGTTTCACCATGTTGACAGTCTGGTCTCGAAATCCTGACCTCGTGATCTGCCCGCCTCAGCCTCCCAAAGTGCTGAGATTACAGCCGTGAGCCACTGCGCCTGGCCTATTTTTTTTTTTTTTTTTTGAGATGGAGTCTTGCTCTGTCGACCAGGCTGGAGTGCAGTGGCGCGATCTTAGCTCACTGCAACCTCTGCCTCCCGGGTTCAAGCGATCTCCTGCCTCAGCCTCCCAAGTAGCTGGGACTACAGGCGCATGCCACCATGCCCGGCTAATTTTTTGTGTTTTTAGTAGAGACGCAGTTAAACCGTGTTAGCCAGTATGGTCTCGATCTCCTGACCTCGTGATCTGCCCGCATCAGCCTCCCAAAGTGCTGGGATTACAGGCATGAGCCACCACGCCCGGCCTGGCCTATTTTTTGACTTTTTAATACTAGTCATCCTGACTGGTATAAGATGATATCTCATTGTCATTTTGATTTGCATTTCTCTAATGGTCAGTGATGTTGAGCTTTTTTCATATGATTGTTGGCTGTATGTACGTCTTCTTTTGAAAAATGTCAGTTCATGTCCTTTGCCCACTTTTTTCTTTTTTCTTTTTGAGACAGAGTCTTGCTCTGTTGTCTAAGTTGGAGTGCAGGGGCACAATCTTGGCTCACTGAAACCTCTGCTTCCCAGCTTCAAATTATTCTTGTGCTTCAGCCTCCTGAGTAGTTGGGACGACTGCACCACCACGCCTGGCTAATTTTTGTATTTTTAGTAGAGATGAGCTTTCACCATGTTGGCCAGGCCGGTCTCGAACTCCTGGCCTCAAGTGATCCACCTACCTTGGCCTCCCAAAGTGTTGGGATTACAGGCATGAGCCACTGCGTCCAGCCCTTTGCCTACTCTTTAATGGGGTTGTTTAGTTTTCCTCTTACAAATTTGTTTAAGTTCCTTATAGATGCTGGATATTAGACCTTTGTCAGATGCATAGTTTGCAAAACTTTTCTCCCATTTTGTAGGTTGTCTGTTCACCCTGTTGATAGTTTCCTTTGCTGTGCAGGAGCTCTTTAATTAGATCCTATTTATCAATTTTTGCTTTCGTAGTAATTGCTTTTGGTGTCTCTGTCATGAAATTTTTTTTTTTGAGACGGAGTCTCACTCTGTTGCCCAGGCTGGAGTGCAGTGGCGTGATCTTAGCTCACTGCAAGCTCCGCCTCCTGAGTTCACGCCATTCTCCTGCCTCAGCCTCCTGAGTAGCTGGGACTACAGGCGCCCGCCACCATGCCTGGCTGATTTTTTGTATTTTTAGTAGAGACGAGGTTTCACCGTGCTAGCCAGGATGGTCTCGATCTCCTGACCTCATGATCCTTCCGCCTCAGCCTCCCAAAGTGCTGGGACTACAGGCATGAGCCACTGCACCCGGCCTGTCATGAAATTTTTGCCCATTTTTATGTCCAGAATGGTATTGCCTAGGTTATCTTCCAGTGTTTTTGTAGTTTCAGGTTTTACATTTAAGTCTTTAATCTGTCTTAGGTTAATTTTTGTATATAGAGTAAGGAAGGGATCTATTTTCAATCTTCTACATATGGCTAGCCAGTTATCCCAGCACTGTTAATTTATTTATTTATTATTATTAATTTATTTCTTTATTTTTAGACAGTCTCGTTCTGTCACCCAAGCTGGAGTACAGTGGCACGATCTTGGCTCACTGTAACCTCTGCCTCCTGGATTCAAGTGATTCTCCTGACTCAGCCTACCGAGTAGCTGAGACTACAGGCCCCGCCACCATGTCTGGCTAATTTTTGTGTTTTTAGTAGAGATGGGGTTTCACCATTTGGTCAGGCTGGTCTCGAACTCCTGACCTCAAGCGATCCACCCACGTTGGCTTCCCAAAGTGTTGGGATTACAGGCATGAGCCACCGCGCCTGGCCTCCTGCACCATTTATTGAATGAGGAATTCCTCATTGCCTATTTTTGTCTGGTTTATCAAAGATCAGATACTTGTAGGTGTGTGGCCTTTATTTCTGAGTTCTCTATTCTGTTCCATTGGTCTATGTGTCTTTTTTTGTACCAGTACTATGCTGTATTGGTTACTGTAGCCCTGTAGTATAGTTTTATGTTGAATAGCATGGTGCCTCCAGCTTTGTTCTTTTTGCTTAGGATTTCCTTGGCTCTTTTGGTTCCATATGAATTTTAAAATAATTTTTTTTCTAATTTTGTGAAGAATGTCAATAGTACTTTAATAAGAATAGCATGGAATCTATACATTTCTTTGAGGAGTATGGCCATTTTAACAATATTGATTCTTCCTATCCATAGGTATGGGACGTTTTTCCATTTGTTTGTGTCATCTCTGATTTCTTTGAGCAGTGTTTTGTAGTTCTCTTTATAGAGATCTTTCACCTCCCTGGTTACCTATATTCCTAGGTATTTGTGTGTGTGTGTAGCAGTCGTGAATGGGATTGTGTTCCTGATTCGGCACTCAGCTTGACTGTTGTTGACGTATAGGAATGTTAGTGATTTTTCACATTGATTTTGTATCCTGAGATTTTGCTGAAGTTGTTTATCAGCTTAAGGAGCTTTTGTGCTGAGACAGTGAGGTTTTCTGGATATAGGATCATGTTGTCTACAGACAAAAATAGTTTGACTTCCTCTCTTCCTATTTAGATGCCCTTAAATACCTACTTCATTGAATTTTTAACGTGCAGTGGTATTGAATTTTATCGAAAGCCTTTTCTGCATCTGTTGAGATAATCATGTGGTTTTTGTCTTTAGTTCTGTTTATGTGATGAATCATATTTACGAATTTGCGTATGTTGGACCAACCTTGCATCCCAAGGCTAAAGCCTACTTGATCGTGGTGGGTAAGCTTTTTGATGTGCTGCTGGATTTGATTTGTCAGTATTTTATTGAGGATTTTTGCATTGATATTCATCAAGAATATTGACCTGAAGTTTTCTTTTTTTGTTGTGTCTCTGTCAAGTTCTGGTATCGGGATGATGCTGGCCTCATAGAATGAGTTAGGAAGGAGTCCCTCCTCTTCATTCTTTTGGAATAGTTTCAGCAGGAATGGTACCAGCTCTTCTTGGTACATCTGTTAGAATTCAGCTGTGAATCCATCCGGTCCTGAGCTCTTTTTGGCTGATAGGCTATTTATTACCGACTCAGTTTCAGAGCTCATTATTTGTCTGTTGAGGGATTCAATTTCTTCCTGGTTTAGTCGTGGGAGGGTGTGTGTGTCTAGGAATTATCCATTTTTTCTAGATTTTCTAGTTTATGTACATAGAGGTGTTCATAATATTATCGGATGGTTATTGGTATTTCTGTGGGGTCAGTGGTAGTAGCCCCTTGTCATTTCTGATTGTGATTATTTGAATCTTCTCTCTTTTCATCTTTATTAGTCTAGCTAGCAGTCTGTTGTATTACTTTTTTCAAAGACCCAACTCCGTCATGCACAAGGGCTCATGCCTGTAATCCCAGCACTTTGGGAGGCCAAGGTGGGTCGATCACTTGAGGCAAGGAGTTTCAGACTAGCCTGGCCAACATGGCGAAACTCCATCTCTACTAAGAATACAGTTAGCCACGTATGGTGGTACACACCTGTAATCCCAGCTACTTGGGAGCCTAAGGCATGAGAATCGCTTCAACCTGGGAGGTGGAGGTTGCAGTGAGCCAAGACTGCACCACTGTGCTCCAGCCTGGACAACAGAGTGATACTCTATCTCAAAAAATAATAATAAATAAATAAAATAAAACACAAAAAACCCAAATCCCTCCTGGATTTGTTGATCTTCTGAATGAGTTTTCAGTGTCTCAATCTCCTTCAGTTCAGCTCTGATGCTGATTATTTCTTCTCTTCTGCTAGCTTTGAGATTGATTTGCTCTTGGTTATCTAGTTCTTTTAGTTGTGATGTTAGGTTGTTAAATTGAGATCTTTGTAACTTTTTAATATGGGTATTTAGTGCTCTAAATATCCCTCTTAACACTGCCTTAGCTGTGTCCCAGAGATTCTGGTATGATACATCTTTGTTTTCATTAGTTTCAAAGAACTTCTTGATTTCTGCCTTAATTTCATTATTTACTCAAAAGTCATTCAGGGCCAGGCACAGTGGCTCACGCCTGTAATCCCAGCACTTTGGGAGGCCGAGGCAGGCGGATCACCAGAGGTCAGGAGTTTGAGACCAGCCTGGCCATCATGGTGAAACCCCATCTCTACTAAAAATTCAAAAATTAGCCGGGCATGGTGGTGCATGCCTGTAGTCCTGGCTTCTTGAAAGGCTGAGACAGGAGAATTGCTCCCAGCTACTCGGGAGGCTGAGGCAGGAGAATCATTTGAATCTGGGAGGTGGAGGTTGCAGCGAGCCGAGATCGCACCACTGCACTCCAGCCTGGGGGACAGAGTGAGACTCCATCTCAATAAGAAAAAAATAAATGAATAAATAAAAATAATAAAATGTCCAGGCTCAGTGGCTCATACCTGTAATGCCAGCACTTTCGGAGGCCGAGGCGGGCAGATCATGAGGTCAAGAGTTCAAGACCAGCCTGACCAACATGGTGAAACCCTGTCTCTACTAAAAATACAAAAATTAGCCATGCGTGGAGGCATGTGCCTGTAATCCCAGCTGCTCGGGAGGCTGAGACAAGAGAATCACTTGAACCCAGGAGGCAGAGGTTGTGAGCCGAGATGGCGCCACTGCACTCCAGCCTGGGCAACAGAGCGAGATTCTGTCTCAAAAAATAATAATAATAGGCTGGGTGCAGTGGCTCATGCCTGTAATCCCAGCACTTTGGGAGGCTGAGGCGGGCAGATCAAGAGGTTAGGAGATCGAGACCATCCTGGCTAACATGGTGAAACCCCGTCTCTACTAAAAATACAAAAAATAGCCAGGCATGGTGGTGGGCGCCTGTAGTCCCAGCTACTTGGGAGGCTGAGGCAGGAGAATGGCGTGAACCCGGAAGGCAGAGGTTGCAGTGAGCCGAGATCATGCCACTGCACTCCAGCCTGGGCGACAGAGGGAGACTCTGCCTCAAAAAAAAAAAATTATATATTATATATATATATATATATATA